>NC_037357.1:61588080-62188080 GCF_002263795.3 Bos taurus
TGTTAAATAAATGTTCAAAAATGTAATACTTTTAAAGTGAATTTTTTTTTGAAGCAATGAAATCTCAAGATAAAAGAGTATATCTGGGAAAAAGAAAAAATAGCTTTTACTGCTACTATCATAGATTATTATAGGAGAAGGCAATGGCAACCCAGTCCAGTACTCTTGCCTGGAAAATTTAACATGATATAAAGGTCAGTTTTCATTCCAATCCCAAAGAAAGGCAATGCCAAAGAATGCTCAAACTGCCGCACAATTGCACTCATCTCACACGCTAGTAAAGTAATGCTCAAAATTCTCCAAGCCAGGCTTCAGCAATATGTGAAACATGAACTTCCTGATGTTCAAGCTGGTTTTAGAAAAGGCAGAGGAACCAGAGATCAAATTGCCAACATCTGCTGGATCATGGAAAAAGCAAGAGAGTTCCAGAAAAACATCTATTTCTGCTTTATTGACTATGCCAAAGCCTTTGACTGTGTGGATCACAATAAACTGTGGAAAATACTGAAAGAGATGGGAATACCAGAACACCTGATCTGCCTCTTGAGAAATTTGTATGCAGGTCAGGAAGCAACAGTTAGAACTGGACATGGAACAACAGACTGGTTCCAAATAGGAAAAGGAGTTCGTCAAGGCTGTATATTGTCACCCTGTTTATTTAAATTATACGCAGAGTACACCATGAGAAACGCTGGACTGGAAGAAACACAAGCTGGAATCAAGATTGCCGGGAGAAATATCAATAACCTCAGATATGCAGATGACACCACCCTTATGGCAGAGAGTGAAGAGGAACTAAAAAGCCTCTTGATGAAAGTGAAAGTGGAGAGTGAAAAAGTTGGCTTAAAGCTCAACATTCAGAAAACGAAGATCATGGCATCTGGTCCCACCACTTCATGGGAAATAGATGGGGAAACAGTGGAAACAGTGTCAGACTTTATTTTTCTGGGCTCCAAAATCACTGCAGATGGTGACTGCAGCCATGAAATTAAGACGCTTACTCCTTGGAAAGAAAGTTATGACCAACCTAGATAGCATATTGAAAAGCAGAGACATTACTTTGCCAACAAAGGTCTGTCTAGTCAAGGCTATGGTTTTTCCTGTGGTCATGTATGGATGTGAAAGTTGGACTATGAAGAAGGCTGAGTGCCAAAGAATTGATACTTTTGAACTGTGGTGTTGGAGAAGACTCTTGAGAGTCCCTTGGACTGCAAGGAGATCCAACCAGTCCATTCTGAAGGAGATCAGCCCTGGGATTTCTTTGGAAGGAATGATGCTAAAGCTGAAACTCCAGTACTTTGGCCACCTCATGTGAAGAGTTGACTCATTGGAAAAGACTCTGATGCTGGGAGGGACTGGGGGCAAAAGGAGAAGGGGACGACAGAGGATGAGATGGCTGTATGGCATCACTGACTCGATGGACGTGAGTCTGAGTGAACTCCAGGAGTTGGTGATGGACAGGGAGGCCTGGCGTGCTGCGATTCATGGGGTTGCAAAGAGTTGGACACGACTGAGCGACTGATCTGATCTGATCTGATGTTCCTTGAAACAAAATTCAAACAATACTTAAGTGTAGAGAATAAAAAGTTAAACCCTTCTTAACCCACTGACTGAGCCAGTCCCACACCCAAAGTGTAACACTATAACAAGACTGATATATTTTCTTCCTGAATTTTTCTTGTGTGTGTGTGTATGTTCAGTCACTCAGACATGTCTGACTCTGTGACTCTATAGACTGTAGCCTGCCAGGCTTCTCTTTCCATGGAATTTTCTGGACAAGGATTCCAGAGCAGGTTGCCATTTCCCCCTCAAGGGAATCTTCCATACCCAGGGATCGAACCCACATCTCTTGAACCCCCTCACTGGCAGGTGAATTCTTTACCACTGTGCCACCTGGATATATGTGTAGATTTTTTTAAATAGGGTTTTTTATTTTAAAAAATGGTTTGTCATATATGTATTGTTCTGAAAATGGCCCCTTTTTACATGATATGATGTTAAGGACATACCTTCATGCAACTTGTTGATGCTGTTGTTGTTCAGTCACTCAGTCATGTCCGACACTTTGCGACCCCATGGGCTGCAGCCGGTCAGGCTCCTCTCTGCATGGGATTCTCCAGGCAAGAATACTGGAGTGGGTTGCTATGCCCTCCTCCAGGGGATCTTCCTGACTCAGGGATCAAACCCGAGTCTCTTACATGTCCTGCATTGGCCCACAGGTTCTTTACAACTTACGCTACCTGGGAAGCCCACATATCTTCATACTTAGTACCTAAAGAACTTACATTGTTAATGGCATCATGGCATTTCATACTCCAAATATACCCAAATTTATCTGACAAATTATATTGCATGGCACATTATTCCTTATTTTTCACTTTTATAAATAATGTTGTTGTCAACATTCTTTACTAATACCTTACGTTAGTTTTCTTTTCCTGAATAACAAATTATAACAAATTTAGCACTTAAAAGAAGACAAATTCATTATTTCATGATTTCCATGGAGGTTTAACTAGGGCAGGATCTGATTCCAAGCCTTTTCAGTTTGATGGCTGAGTGACTTCCTTTGTGGTTATATGACTAAGTTTCTTGCTTTTTTACTGGCTGTTGGGCAGGGATCACTCTCAGAACCTGTAGGCCGCTCTCAGGTCCTTGCTACATGGTGCCCTCCAGTGGCCCTCTCACATTTTGAATCTCTCTGATGTTGGGAAGGGCTCAATCTCTTTGTGGGACTCACGTAATCAGGACAGAACCATCAGGGTAGTCTTCTTTTTGAATAATTCCTAAGTCAACTGATTGATAACATAATCATAGGAATGATTCCCATTACATTCATAGGTCTTGCCCACACTCCATAGGGTTATGGAAGACATGTACACCAAGGAGTGGGAATCTTGGAGGCATCTTAGAATTACGTTTATCACATACTCTTAGACCCTTTATAGGTTTATCTGTTGGAAAGAGTTACAAGAAAAATTGCTAGGCCAAAAGGTATGGGTATTCGAAATTTTGATTCACATCTAACTTTCTTTTTTTAATTGAGGCATAGTTGACTTCGGTTCAGTTCAGTTCAGTCGTTCAGTCGTGTCCAACTCTTTGCAACCCCATGAATTGCAGCACTCCCTGTCCATCACCAATTCCTGGAGTTCACCAAAACTTATGTCTATTGAGTCTGTGATGCCATCCAGCCATCTCATCCTCTGTCGTCCCCTTCTCCTCCTGCCCCCAATACCTCCCAGAACCCGGGTCTTTTCCAATGAGTCACCTCTATGCATGAGGTGGTCAAAGTATTGGAGTTTCAGCTTCAGCATCAGTCCTTCCAATGAACACCCAGGACTGGTCTCCTTTGGATGGACTGGTTGGATCTCCTTGCAGTCCAAGGGACTCTCAAGAGTCTTCTCCAACACCACAGTTCAAAAGCATCAATTCTTCGGCACTTAGCTTTCTTCACAGTACAACTTTCACATCCATACATGACTACTGGAAAAACCATAGCCTTGACTAGACGGACGTTCGTTGGCAAAGTAGTGTCTCTGCTTTTCAATATGCTATCTAGGTTGGTCATCACTTTCCTTCCAAGGAGTGAGCATCTTTTAATTTCATGGCTGCAGTCACCATCTGCAGTGATTTTGGAGCCCCCCAAAATAAAGTCTGACACTGTTTCCATTGTTTCCCCATCTATTTCCCATGAAGTGATGGGACGAGATGCCATGATCTTCATTTTCTGAATGTTGAGCTTTAAGTAAACTTTTTCACTCTCCACTTTCACTTTCATCAAGAGGCTTTTTAGTTCCTTTTCACTTTCTGCCATAAGGGTTGGTGTCACCTGCATATCTGAGGTTATTGATATTTCTCCCAGCAATCTTGATTCCAGCTTGTGCTTCTTCAAGCCCAGTGTTACTCATGATGTACTCTGCATATAAGTTAAATAATCAGGGTGACAATATACAGCCTTGCCGTACTCCTTTTCCTATTTGGAACCAGTCTGTTGTTCCATGTCCAGTTCTAACTGTTGTTTCCTGACCTGCATATAGGTTTCTCAAGAGGCAGGTCAGGTGGTCTGGTATTCCCATCTCTTTAAGAATGTTCCACAGTTTATTGTGATCCACACAGTCAAAGGCTTTGGCATAATCAATAAAGCAGAAATAGATGTTTTTCTGGAACTCTCTTGCTTTTTCCATGATCCAGCAGATGTTGGCAATTTGATCTCTGGTTCCTCTGCCTTTTCTAAAACCAGCTTGAACATTTGGAAGTTCATGGTTCACGTACTGCTGAAGCCTGGCTTGGAGAATTTTGAGGGTTACTTTATTAGCGTGTGAGATGGGTGCAATTGTGCGGTAGTTTGAGCATTCTTTGGCATTGCCTTTCTTTGGGATTGGAATGAACACTGACCTTTCCAGTCTTGTGGCCACTGCTGAATTTTCCAAATTTGCTGGTGTATTGAGTGCAGCACTTTCACAGCATCATCTTTCAGGATTTGAAATAATTGACTTACAGAATTATATATTTTATTAGTTTCAGGTATACAACACAGTTGACTTGATATTTTTATACATTAAAAAATAATCACCACTATTAGTCTAGTTGCTGTCTGTCACCATAAAATGCATTAGAGTATTGTTGGCTCTATTTCATATGCTGTACATCCTTGTGACTTATTTATTTTATAACTGGAAGTGTGTACCTATTAATCTGCTTCATCTATTTCATCCATTCCCCACATCCCTCTCCTCTGGCAACGACTAGTTTGTTCTCTGTGCCTATGAGTCTGTTTCTGTTTTGTCATGTTTATTATTATTATTATTTTTTTACATTCCACATACAAGTGAAATCATACATTATTTGTCTTTATCTCTCTGATTACTTCACTTAGCATAATACTAGTACCCTCTAGGTCCATCCATGTTTTTGAAAATACAAGGTTTTTATGGCTGTATAATATTCTTTTATAACATTCCTGAGTAAAATTCCATATTTTCCTCATCCATTCATCTGTTGACTGGCACTTAGGTGGCTTCCATATCTTGGCTACTGTAAATAATGCTGTTATAAACATTGTGGCACATATATCTTTTTGAATTAGTGTTTTTGTTTTCTTAGGATAGATATTCAGAAGTAGAACTTGCTGGATTGTGTAGTAGTTTTATTTTTAATTTTTTGAGGAACCTCCAAATAGTTTTCCATAGTGGCTATACCAATTTATATACCCACGAACAGTGCACAGAGGTTCCCTTTTCTCCACATCCTTCCAAAAATTGTCTGTTTCTTGTCTTTTTAACAATAGCCATTCTTACAGGTGTGAGATGATACCTCATGGTGTTTTTGATTTGTGTTTTCCTGGTGATCAGTGGTGTTGAGCATTTTTTTTGTGTGTATGTTTGCCATATTTAGAAAAGTGCCTGTTCAAGCCCTCTGCCCACACAGCGTTGTATGAGTTCTTTACATATTCTGTGTATTAACCCCTTGTTAGACATATCATTGCAAATATCTTCCTCCATTCAGTTGGTTGCCTTTAAGTTTTATTGATGGTTTTCTTTGCTATACAAAAACGTTTAATTTAATATAGTCCCATTTACTTATTTTTACTTTTGTTTCCTATGCCTGAGACAGATGCAACAAATATTTCTAAGGCTGATGTCAAAGAGGTAATTGCTTGTGTGTTTTTTTTTTTTTTTCCCCCTAGGAGTTTTTTTTTATTTCAGGTCTTATATTTCACTCTTTAATCCATTTTGAGTTTATTTTTGTATATGGTGTTAGAAAATGGTCTAGCTTTATTTTCTTTTTACACATAGCTGTCTAGTTTTTTTCCAATACCATTTATTAAGAGACTATTTTTTCCTTGCTGACAATGGTCCGTCTAGTCAAAGCTATGGTTTTCTCTAGTAGTCATGAATGGATGTGAGAGTTGGACCATAAAAAAGGCTGAACACCAAAGAATTGATGCTTTTGAACTGTGGTGTTGGAGAAGATTCTTGAGAGACCCTTGGACAGCAAAGAGATCAGACCGGTCAATCCTTAAGGAAATCAGTCCTGAATATTCATTGGAAGGACTGATGCTGACTCCAATACTTTGGCCACCTGGTACGAAGAACTCTCATTGGAAAAAACCCTGATGCTGGGAAAGAGTGAAGGCAGGAGGAGAAGGGGACAGCAGAGGACAAGATAGTTGGATGGTATCACCAACTTAATGGACAAGAGTTTGAACAAGCTGTGGGAGTTGGTGATGAAAGGGAAGCCTGATGTGCTACAGTCCATGGGGTCACAGAGCATCGGATATGACTGACAGAACTGAATTGATCTTTTTCTTATCACATATTCTGTGTCCTTTGTCACAGATTAATTGACCATGTAAGCATGGGCTTATTTCTGGGCTCTCTATTCTTTTCCCTTGATTTCTGTTTCTGTTTTTGTGGTATACCATACTGTATTGGAGCTTCCCTAGTGGCTCAGAAGGTAAAGCGTCTGCTTGCAATGTGGGAGACCTGGATTCGATCCCTGAGTCGGGAAGATCCCCTGGAGAAGGAAATGGCAACCTACTCCAGTACTCTTGCCTGGAGAATCCCATGGACAGAGAAGCCTGGTAGGCTACAGTCCATGGGGTCACAAAGAGTTGGACATGACTGAGTGACTTCACTTCACTTCGTACTGTCTTGATTACTACAGCTTTGTAGTAGAGTCTGAAGTGTGATGCTTCCAGTTGTTTTCTTTCCCAAGATTGCTTTGGCTATTTGGGTTCATTTGTGATTCCACACAATATTTAAGATTATTTGTTCTAGTTCTGTGAAAAATGCCATGGGCATTTTGGTAGGGAGTTCACTGAACATGCAAATTACTTTGGGTAGTATATTTAACAATATTGTGTACGTGCTAAGTCACTTCAGTCATGTTCAACTCTTTGCAATCCTATGGACTATAGTCTGCCAGGCTTCTCTGTCCTTGGAATTCTCCAGGCAAGAATAGTGGAATGGGTTGCATTTCCTTCTCCAGGGGATCTTCCCAACCAAATGATTGAACCCACATTTCTTATGTTTTCTGCATCTGGCAGGTGGGTTCTTTCCCACCAGTGGCACTGGGAAGCCCCCTTAACAATATTAATTATTCTAATTCATGAGCATGGTGTATCTTTCCATTTATTTCTGTCACCTTCAATTTCTTTAGTCAATTTCTTATAGTTTTCAGGTCTTTTATCTGTAGGGTTTAATTTATTCCTAGATATTTTATTCTTTTGGTGCAATTGTAAATGGGATTGTTCTCTTCATTCCTTTTTTTCTTATAGTTCATTAGTAATGTATAGAAATGCACCTAATTTCTGTATATTAATTTGTATCCTGGAGCTTTAATGTATTCATTTATTTTTTCTAAGTTTCTTGATGGAGTCTTTTAGGATTTCCTGCATATAGTATTATGTCACCTGAAAATAGTGCCAATTTTAATTTTCCCTTCCAATTTGTATGCTTTTTATTTACTTTTCTTATCTGGTTGCCATGACTAGAATCTCCAATACTATGTTGAATAAAATGATGAGAGTGAGCATCCTGGTCTTGATCTTAGAGAAATGATTTCAGCTTTTCTCCACTGAGCATGATGTTAGCTGTGAGCTTGTCATACATGGTCTTTATCTTTTTGAGCTATGTTCTCTCCATACCCACTTTGTTGAGAGTTTTTATAATAAATGAATGTTAGATTTTATCAATTGCTTTTTCTGTATCTATTGAGATCATTATGTGATTTTTATTCATCATTTTGTTGATGTGGTGTATCATGCTGATTTGCTTACAAGGTAAAGACAGCATTCAAGACAGCAGAAGAGTAGAGGCAAATATTTTTCATTTAAATGAGGTTGTTGATTGACTTTCTCTGCTAAGGCTTTAGAGAGTTTGTTGAATTAACATAAAAGAAGCAAGAATCTCCATGGAGACGTTCTTATATGTATACAACTCATGTCCTGAACTGGAATTCCACTTGCTACAATTCATGCATAGCCTAATAGTTCATTGTCATCTCTAATAAATTAAGGAAATGAAAATAAAATTATTATTGCATTTCTAGAATAAATCTCACATAATCATTGTTTGTGATCCTTTTAATGTATTGTTGAATTGTTTGTCAATATTTGGCTGAAGATTTTTGCATCAGAGTTCATTAGGGTTATTAACCTGAATTTTCTTTTTTTGTAGTGTCTTTGCCTCATTTTGGTATCAGGCTAATTGCTAGAATCATAGAATTATACTGGATGTGTTCCTTCCTCTTCAATATTTTGGAACAGATTGAGGATAGGAATTAACATTTCTTTAAATGTTTGGTAGAATTCCCTTATGAAACTATCTGGTCCTAGACTTTTGTTTATTGGGAGTTTTTTTTTTTTTTTTTTAAATTACAGATCTAACTTCATTACTGGTTATCAGTTTGTCAAGATTTTCTATTTCTTCCTGATTCAGTCATGGAAGATTGCATGTCTTTAAGAATTTATGCATTTCTTCTAGGTTGTCCAATTTTTTGGCATATAATTGTTCATAGTAGTCTACTTCCTGATGTTCAAGCTGGTTTTAGAAAAGGCAGAGGAACAAGAGATCAAATTGCCAACATCTGCTGGATCATGGAAAAAGCAAGAGAGTTCCAGTAAAACATCTATTTCTGCTTTATTGATTATGCCAAAGCCTTTGACTGTGTGGATCACAATAAACTGTGGAACATTCTTAAAGAGATGGGAATACCAGACCACCTGATCTGCCTCTTGAGAAATTTGTATGCAGGTCAGGAAGCAACAGTTAGAACTGGACACGGAACAACAGACTGGTTCCAAATAGGAAACGGAGTTCGTCAAGGCTCTATATTGTCACCCTGATTATTTAACTTATATGCAGAGTACATCATGAGTAACACTGGACTGGAAGAAACACAAGCTGGAATCAAGATTGCTGGGAGAAACATCAATAACCTCAGATATGCAGGTGACACCACTCTTATGGCAGAAAGTGAAGAGGAACTAAAAAGCCTCTTGATGAAAGTGAAAGTGGAGAGTGAAAAAGTTGGCTTAAAGCTCAACATTCAGAAAACGAAGATTATGGCATCCGGTCCCACCACTTCATGGCAAATAGATGGGGAAACAGTGGAAACAGTGTCAGACTTTATTTTTTAGGGCTCCAAAATCACTGCAGATGGTGACTGCAGCCATGAAATTAAAAGATGCTCACTCCTTGGAAGGAAAGTTATGACCAACCTAGATAGCATATTGGAAAGCAGAGACATTACTTTGCCAACAAAGGTTCGTCTAGTCAAGGCTATGGTTTTTCCTGTGGTCATGTATGGATGTGAGAGTTGGACTATGAAGAAGGCTGAGCGCCGAAGAATTGATGCTTTTGAACTGTGGTGTTGGAGAAGACTCTTGAGAGTCCCTTGGACTGCAAGGAGATCCAACCAGTCCATTCTGAAGGAGATCAGCCCTGGGATTTCTTTGGAAGGAATGATGCTAAAGCTGAAACTCCAGTACTTTGGCCACCTCATGCGAAGAGTTGACTCATTGGAAAAGACTCTGATGCTGGGAGGGATTGGGGACAGGAGGAGAAGGGGACGCCAGAGGATGAGATGGCTGGATGGCATCACTGACTCGATGGACGTGAGTCTGAGTGAACTCTGGGAGTTGGTGATGGACAGGGCAGCCTGGCGTGCTGCGATTCACGGGGTTACAAAGAGTCAGACACGACTGAGCGACTGATCTGATCTGATCTGATGACTTTTTCAGTCTCTACTTCATTTATTTCCACTCTATTTATCCTTATGTTTGGAATTATAGCCTTGCTGGGTAGAGTATTCTTGGTTGTAAAGTTTTTCCTTTTAGTACTTTAAATATATCTTGCCACTCCCTTTTTGCTTGCAATATTTCTGCTAAAAAAAAAAAAAAACAAAAAACAACCTGGTAGCTTTATTAAGGGTCCCCTTTATGCGACTTGTTTTTCTCTTGATGCATTTAAAATTCTCCCATTTTTAACTTTTGCCATTTAATTACATTATCTCTTTGGATTTATCTTGCTTGTGACTCTGTGCCCTCTGGACCTGGATATTTGTTTCTTTCCATAGATTTGGGCTTCCCAGGTGGTGCTAGTGGTGAAGAACATGCCTGCCAGTGCAGGAGGCATAAGAGACTCAGGTTTGATCCCTGATTTGGGAAGACTCCCTGGAGAAGGAAATGGCAACCCACTCCAGTATTCCTGCCTGGAGAATACCATGGACAGAGAAACCTGGTGGGCTACAGTCTGCCGGTGCCAGCCGGCGAAGTCAATCAGGTGTCGTGAACGTGCATGGCGCGGCTGAGAAAGAATACTACAGCAAAGGAATACTACAACAAAGATGGGGTCGAGAGGTTCAGACACGTCTCCACAAAGGGAAGTGGTCTGACCACGACTTTATTCAGCATCTTATATTTATACAGGAGAGCATGAGAAAGACAAGATAGTTAACTTTTTTCTTGGTTGACCTATACATCTTACAAAAAGTCACAAGAAATCTTGAGAGCATGGGAATGGCACCCTGTTATTATTTCTTACACCAGATAACTGGTGCGTGAGAAGTTTGTCCAGAACTCCAGGTGTCTGGAGTAAATAATCGCCTAATATCTGGGGTGGCAGGACAGAGAGCTATGTTTGCAAGCAAACCCTCAAGGACTGAGGCAGCTCCCAGAGCTGTGTCCTTCAGACAAAGGACCCCGTTCTCACGGGCAGCTCCCCGCAACAGTCCATAGGGTTGCAAAGAGTCGGACATGACTAAAGTGACTTACCATGCACGCATAGGTTAGGAAAATTTTCAACCATTATTTCTTCATATAAGTTTTATATTCCTTTTTCTCTCTTCTACTTCTGGGGCCCCTGTAATGCAACTGTTAGTACACTTACTGCTTTCCCAGCGATTCCTTATACTCTCCCCATTAAAATTGTTTTCTCTTTTGTTGTTCTATTTTGATGATTTATACTATTCTGTATACCAGTTCACTTATGCATTCTTTTGAATCACCTAATATGCTGCCCCTGTAGTGTCCTTTCCAATTCAGTTATTGTATTCCTCTATTCTGATTGGTTCTTTTTAAACACTTTCTCTTTCTGAAAGTTCTCACTATGTTCCTCCATTCTTTTCCTGGATTCATTGAGCATATTTATGACTATTGCTTTGACCTCTTTATCAGGTAATACTTATCCCTGTTTCATTAGGCTTCTTTTCTGGGTTTTTAATCTTTTTCTTCCATTTGGAATAAATTGTCCTGTCTCCTCATTTTTTGTTTGTTGGATTAAGGACAGGCTGGGGTGTCCTAGGGCATTCCAAGTCAGTCTGGGGCCACTTTAGTGGGACAGCTAGTGCTGGAGTGAGCATAGACTTGGATTTCCTGAGGTGCACTGGGGCCAGAATGGTGGAACTGTTGAAGCTGGAGCATGTGTGAGCTGGAGCTTGCCCAGGTTGCTCTAGGGCCATCACCTTGGTGGGATAGCTAGAGCCAGAGCAGAGTCAGGCTGGTGTGTTGGTGTGGCCTTGGAAGAATGGCTAGAACATGACTTCCTTTTTATACTGCTGCCTGTGTGCTGGATTCAAGTAGTTTATGTGTGAGCCCTGTTAAGAATTGAGTCTTGGTTTCATACAGCCCTCTGGCTCTCCCAGACATAAGTAAGTACTGCTGGTTTTCAAAGCTAATAGTGGGGACTCATCTTTTCAGTGCTGGTCCCCAGGGCTGGGGATGTGGGGCTCAAGCCCCTGGCTCCTTATTGAGTACCTTTGTGTTTGCAATGTCTCTTCCTGATTATACATATCTGTGCCAGAGTTGTGCACCCTAACTAGATTTCATCTTTGCTCCTCTTACCCATCTCAGTGTGGTTTTGTTCTTTAGGTCCTTAATTGTAGAAAAGATGTTCTTCTAGTCTTCAGGTTGTTCTCAGACAGAGCTGTTCTGTATATAGTTGTAGGTTTGGTGTGTCTGTGGGAGTCCATGAATTTAGGATCTTCCTACTGTGGAATTTTTATTCCCCTCCTACATCTAACTTTCAAAATATTGTTTCTTTTTATAGTCTAACCAAAGTCTAACAGATTATTTTAACCCTAACCTTGTTAATTGAACATAAGTAGTAAAGAACAGGTGTTTTTATTTTGTCCATGGAAATACCCTGAATATTTAGAAGAGTTCTTGGCATATAATAGATACTCCATAATTATAAATGGAATGAATGAACAAACATGAAGAATATACCTTGATTAGAGCTATTAATCTGGGTAGTTCACTCTGAAACTTAATGTAGCATCAGGATTCCTAATGACTTGTCTCACAACAGCTGCCTTATTTCAGCATTATCTTACTGAATAATCCTGCTTAAGAACTTTCATAACAATCTTTTTGCTAACTTATAACAATTTCATGCTCTGATAAAGCATGTCTCTATTTTTCTGCTCTAAAAGTAGCTCTTCCACTTACCCTTCAGAGACTCTGAATATCTCTCTATTTCAGGAAATTACTGTGTTTTTTTGTTTTTTTGTTTTTTTTTTTTTTACCAATTAATGCTTGTCTCTGTCATAGGAAAAAGGGTAGAGGTATTCTTATTCCTCCTTCTACACTTTCCTAGCTTCAACTTTAGTTAGTTTTATCTGTATCTAGATATGTGTCTTTACCACCATTAGCTTATTTTATGAATAAACAACCTGAACAAATGGCTTTAAAAAATCCAATTATTTTCAGGCATAAAGAGCCTACCTCCCTGACAACAGAACTGAAACAAAAAACTTAACCTGTTATATTGAGTGAAGTAAGTCAGACAATGAAAGAGAAATATCATATGACATCCCTTATATGTGGAATCTAAAAAGAAATTATACAAATGAACTTATGAAACATAAAAAGACTTTCAGACTTAGAAAATGAACTTGTGGTTGCAAAGGGGGAAGGATGTGGGGAAAGGATAGTTAGGGAGTTTGGGATCTACATGTACACAGTGCTATATTTAAAACGGATAACCAACAAGGATCTACTTTACAGCACAGAGAACTCTGCTCAATGTTATGTGGCAGTCTGGATGGGAGGGGAGTTTGGGGGAGAATGCTATAGTTGAATCTCTTAACTGTTCACCTGAAGCTATCACAGCATTGTTAATCAGCTCCACCCCAATACAAAATAAAAAGTTAAAAAAAAATAAACAGAAAGGTTTTGGTTTTTATTTTGACAAAGTGAGAGGTTTACCAAAACTAAACTGGAAGTACCTTGGTTATCATAAATGAGGTGAAAAATGTACTGAGTAGAGGAGAATCCAAATCATGTTGGGGAATAGAAGCAAGACCATTTGATAAATCAATAAATATAGCTCATTTTAATTTTTTAAATAGAAAACAAATTGTTTCTATTTTCTATACGGACATTCAGAAAGTATTTTTCCAGCTTTATCGAGTTATAGTTGATATTTACTATTAAGTTCAATATGTACAACGTAGATTTGTGGGCACTCCTGGTGGGTCCAAGCTCTGGAAAAAGCGATATACCGTGGTGATCCCTTGTTCACAGTGTGGATTAAACTGGAATTTGAATATCAGTTCCACCATTTGTTAGCATGTGACTATGACAATGAAAAATATTCAACTTCAGTTTTGAGAAATGAAATACTCCCTGCCATATCAGTAAACAAAGGATGTTGCAGTCCCCAGTGATTGCAGGCACCTACAGCAGTTAGCCAGTGAGTCCTGACAGAAATCAGGAAGAAACAAAGAATATCTTCTGTCTAGCAGCCATCAGACAGCAGCCACGGAGGAAACGCGGGATGAGAAAACACAGGATACTGGCCCCAGATAACTGAGCTTACTTAAGCCAGAATCCATGAGAGCCCTCAGTCAGAGATCAAGCCCTGAGCCTTTGGAGGGGGAGCACTGACTCCAAGACCCTAAACTACCAGATAACTAACCCCAGGGAGTATCAAATAGTGAGAACTCACACAAAGGAAACCATTTGAATACCAGATCTGGCATCACCCAACCACCAGTAGCACCCTGTGCAGGACGCCTCATCTAAACAACAAACAAAACAAAAATAGAAACCCAGTCATTAGCAGACAGGATTACCACCTCACTCAGCCTTGCATATCAGAGGAAAACAAACAAACAAAGAAAATTCAGCACAAATTTCACCCTATAAAAAGCTTACACAAACCACTAGACCAATCCTAGGAGGGCAGAAACCAAAAGGAAGAAAGAATTGAACCTTGAAGCCCAGAAAAAGGAGACCTCAAACACAGTAAGCAAAAAAAAAAAAAAAAAAAAAAAGAAAGAAAGAAAGAAAGAAAGAAAGAAAAGGAATGAGAGGGTAACAGGCAGGAAGGCCAGGGGTCTCCAAACAGAGGAAATAGTCTGCAAGTGTCAGACATTTTTTATCTCTCCCTTAAGTGGCAGGAAGAAACAAACTACAAGTGTCAGATTTTTTTCCTTCTCCATACAAAATTAAAAGGCGGTTTCTCTATGAAAATATTTTTCTTAAGCTATGTTAATGAAACTATGTATTTGCTTTGGAATTTGCCTTTCTTCAAAATGGTTCCACCTAAGACTAACTTGGGATGATAATAGCTCAACAACTAGTATTCATATCAATTGCTTTACACCTCGTGCCATCCTATCTCAAAAATGCATATTGTGGGAGAGGGACCTGGTGAAACTCCTTCAGCCTTGAGGTGTCTCTGTTATCTGATTAATAGCTTTCCGCAGATATAAAACAGCTTGCTAAAACTAGCAGGGGGTAGGGGGCACTCTCTGTCCCCCTTCTGATGTCTATGTCAGAAGCTTTATCTGTCCTTTTTCATACTTTAATAAAGCTCTGCTTCACAAAAGCTCTTGAGTCATCAAGGCTGGCCCCTGGTCCCAAAGATAAATCTTCTTCAGAGATCGTGAATCTGACACCGCTCACAGTAAGCTATCAGGCAAAGAAATACTACACAAATGAAGGAACAAACTAGAAACACAGAAGTCTGAATAAATGAAGAGGAAATAGGCAAACTACCTGAAAAAAAATTCAGAATAATGATAGTAAAGATGATCAAAAACCTTGAAAATAGGATGGAAAAAGTGAAAGAATCAAATAACAAAGACATAAAAGAATTAAAGAATAAGCATACAGAGACAAACAACACAATTACTGAAATTAAAAATACTCTAGAAGGAATCAATAGCAGAATATCTGAAGCAGAAGAACGAATCAGTGAGCTGGAAGATAAAATGGTTAGAATAACTTCTGAAGAGCAGAATAAAGTGAAAAGAATGAAAAGAACTGAGGATAGCCTCAGAGATCACTGGGACAATATCAAATGCACCAACATTTGAATTATAGGAGATCACTGGGACAATATCAAATGCACCAACATTTGAATTATAGGGGTCCAAGAAGAAGAAGAGAAAAAGAAAGGGTATGAGAAAATTTTTGAAGAGATTATAATTGAAAATTTCCCCAACATGGGAAAGGAAATAATCAATCAAGTCCAAGAGGCACAAAGAGTCCCATACAGGATAAACCCAAGGAGAAACACACCAAGACACATACTAATCAAACTAACAAAGACTAAACACAAAGAAAGAATATTAAAAGCAGCAAGGGAGAAGCAACAAGTAAACATATAAGGGAAACCCCATATGCTTCACAGCTGATCTTTCAGCAGAAACTCTTCAGGCCAGAAGGGAATGGCAGGATATAGTTAAAGTACTGAAAGGGAAAAATCTACAACCAAGATTACTGTACCCAGCAAGGATCTCATTCAAAATTGATGGAGAAATAAAAAGCTTTTCAGACAAGCAAAAGTTAAGAGAATTCAGTACCACCAAACCAGCTTTACAACAAATGTTAAAGGAACTTATACAGTCAAGAAATACAAGAGAAGAAAAAGATCTACAAAACAACAAATGAAACCCCAAACAATTAACAAAATGGCAATAGGAACATATATTTCAATAATTACTTTGAATGTAAATGGATTAAATGCTCCAACCAAAAGACACAGACTGGCAGAATGGATACAAAAACAAGACCTATATATGTATGCTGTCTACAAGAAACCCACTTCAGACCTAAAGACACATATAGACTGAAAGTAAGAGGATGGAAAAATATATTCCATGCAAATGGGAAGCAAAAGAAAGCTGGAGTAGCAGTACTCATATCAGACAAAATAACCTTAAAATAAAGGAGATTACAAGAGATAAGGAAGGATACTACATAATGATTAAGGGATCAATCCAAGAGGAAAACATAACAATTGTAAATATCTATGCACCCAACATAGGAGCACCTCAATCCATAAGACAAACACTAACATATGTAAAAGGAGAAATTGACAGTAACACAATAAAAGAAGGAGGCTTTAACACCCCACTCACACCAATGGACAGATCATCAAAACAGAAAATTAATAAGGAAACACAAGTCTTAAATGATATATTATATGAGATGGATCTCATTGATATCTTCAGGACATTCCACCCAAATGCAGAAGACTACACCTTCTTCTCAAGTGCACATGGAACATTCTCCAGGATAGACCACATCTTGGGTCACAAATCAAACCTCAGTAAATTTAAGAAAATTGAAACCATATCAAGCATCTTCTTTGACCACAATGCTGTGAGACTAGATATCAATTACAAGAAAAAGCTGTAAAAATCACAAACAGTACATTTCTAAATAACCAAAAGGTTACTAAGAAATAAAAGGGAAAGTCAAAAAATTCCTAGAAACAAATGACAATGAAAACACAACTCAAAACCTATGGGATGCAGGAAAAGCAGTTCTAAGAGGGAGTTTATAGCAATACAACCCTACCTCATGAAACAAGAAAAAACATCGAATAGACAACCTAACTTTATACCTAAAACAACTGGAAAAATAAGAAGAAAAAACCCCAAAATTAGAAGGAAAGAAATCATAAAGATCAGAGAAGAAAGAACTGAAAAAGAAATGAAAGAAACAATAGTAAAGATTAATAAAACTAAAAGCTGGTTCTTTGTAAAGATAAAACTGACAAACCTTTAGCCAGACTCATTAAGAAAAAAAGAGAGAAGAATCAAATCAACAAAATTATAAAGGAAAAAGGAGAGGTTACAACAGATAATGCAGAAATACAAAGGATTATAAGAGACTATCATGAACAACTATATGTCAATAAAATGGATAACCTGGAAGAAATGGACAGAGTCTTAGAAAAGTTCAATTTTCCAAGACTGAACCAGAAAGAAATAGAAATTATGAACAACCCAATTACAAGCACTGAAAGTAAAGCTGTGATCAAAAATCTCCCCCAAAACAAAAGCCCAGGACCAGATGGCTTCACAGGAGAATTCTATCAAACATTTAGAGAAGAGCTAGTGACTATGCTTCTAAAACTCTTTCAAAAAATTGCAGAGGAAAGAACACTTCCAAACTCATTCTATGAGGCCACCATCACCCTGATACCAAAACCAGACAAAGACAACACAGAAAAAGAAAACTAAGGCCAATATCACTGATGAACATAGATGTTAAAATCCTCAACCAAACAGAATTCAGCAACACATCAAAAAGCTCATATGCCACAATCAAGTTGGGTTTATTTGAAGGATGCAAAGATTCTTTAATATACACAAATAAATCAATGTGATACACCATATTAACAAACTGAAAGATAAAACCCACATGATAATCTCAATAGATGCAAAAAAAGCCTTTGACAAAATTCAGCACCCATTTATGATTAGAACTCTTTAAAAAATGGGTACAGAAGGAATCTAGCTCAACACAGTAAAGACCATATATGATAAGCCTACAGCAAATATTATTCTCAATGGTGAAAAACTGAAAGCATTCCCCCTAAGATGAGGAACAGACAAGGGTGTCCACTTTCACCACTATTATTCAACATAGTTCTGGAAGTCCTAGCTACAGCAATCAAAGAAGAAAAAGAAATAAAAGAAATCTAGATCAGAAAAGAAGAAGTAAAGCTCTTGCTGTTTGCAGGTGACATGATAGAAAACCTTAAAGATAGTATCAGAAAATTACTAGAGCTAATCAGTGAATTTAGTGAAGTTTCAGAATACAAAATCAATACACAGAAACCACTTGCATTCCTATATACTAACAATGAAAAATCAGAAAGAGAAATTAAGGAATCAATCCCATTCATCATTGCAACAAAAAGAATAAAATATCTCAGAATAAACTTACCTAAGGAGACAAAAGAATTGTATATGGAAAATTATAAACACTCATGAAATAAATCAAAGATGACATAAACAGATGGAGAGATATTCCATGTTCCTGTGTAGGAGGAATCAATATTGTGAAAATGACTATCCTACCAAATGCAATCTATAGATTCAATGTGATCCCTATCAAATTACCAATGGCATTTTTCACAGAACTAGAACAAAAAATTTCACAATTCATATGGAAACACAAAAGACCTCAAATAGCCAAAGTAGTCTTGAGAAAGAAGAATGGAGCTGGAGGAATCAACCTTCCTGAACCAGACTACACTACAAAGCTATAGTCATCAAGACAGTATGGTACTGGCACAAAAACAGAAATATAGACCAATGGAACAAGATATCCCAGAAATAAACCCCATATACCTACGGGTACCTTACTTTTAACAAGGGATGCAAGAATATACAATGGCGCAAACACAACCTCTTCAATAAATTGTGCTGGGCAAACTGGACAGCTCCATAGAAAAGAATGAAATTAGAATACTTCCTAACACCATACACAAAGATAAACTAAATTGGATTAAAGACCTAAATATAAGATGAGAAACTATAAAACTCTTAGAGGAAAACAGGCAGAACACTGGATGACATACATAAATCAAAGCAAGATTCTCAATGACCGACCTCCTAGAGTAATGGAAATAGAAACAGAAGTAAACAAGTGGGACTTGATTAAACTTAAAAACTTTTGCACAGCAAAGGAAACTATAAGCAAGGTGAAACGACCCTCTGAATGGGAGAAAATAATGGCAAATGAAACAACTGAAAAAGGATTAATATCCAAAATATACAAGCAGCTCATACAACTCAATACCAGAAAAACTAACAACCCAATCAAAAGGTGGGCAAAAGACCTAAACAGACATTTCTCCAAAGAAGACATACAGATGGCTAACAAACACATGAAAACATGCTCAACATCATTCATTATTAGAGAAATGAAAATCAAAACTATAATTAGATATCAACTCACACCAGTCAGATGGCCATCATCAAAAAGTCTACAAGCAATAAATGCTGGAGAGGGTGAGGAGAAAAGGGAACACTCTTGCACTGTTGATACAGCAAACTATGTAAATTGATACAGCCACTGTGGAAGGTGGTATGGAGATTCGTTAAAATACTAGGAAAAGAGGTAGGTCCTAAGACGGCAGAGGAATAGGATGGGTAGACTACTTTCTCCCCGACAAATTTATCAAAAGATCATTTGAATGCTGAGCAAATTCCACAAAACAAATTCTGAACACTGGTGGAGGACGCCAGACACCCAGAAAGGCAGCCCATTGTCTTAGAAAGGAGGAGAAGTTTCCAAATACCAGGAAACCCTCTCACCAGCAGGAAGACTTGGTTAGCAACTGGGGGCCTGCTCGCAGTTTGGTAGAGGATGCCGACTCTGGGGCTGAGATTGCCCCTCGCCTTCTGGCTGTTGCCCGCCTGCCTCTCTACCTCTGGCGGGGGATGGGCCAGTCCACAGCCAGCTAGCTCTCCTCTGGTATTCCCTCAGTCCTTTGTTCTGTGAGTGGGCCCAGCAGTGCCTTAGGTTAGAGCTTTTCACAGGAAAGTTCTTTCTCTCTGTTCTCTCTCTCTCTCTCTCTCTCTCTCTCTCTCTCTCTGGCTATCTGGCAGTTTGGGTTGCTGTCTCACATTAGCTCCTTCAGATTGTCCTCAGGGCATTCAGGTCTGGTCCTTACCCTAAGCAATGAAGCCCGCCCCTCCCTGTTCAGGCCCCCCTTGCTGGTAGCAGATGTGAGCATCTGGGAGTTGTGGTTAGGCATGTAATCTATGTTTTTTTTTTTTTCCCCCTCCCGGTTATGTTCCCTGCTGAGATTCCAAAACTCCCCACAGACCTGCTGGTGAGAGGGTTTCCTGGTGTTTGGAAACTTCTCCTCCTTCATGACTCCCTCCCCGGGATGGGTCTTCATCCCTAACTCTTTTGTCTCTTATTTTATCTTTTGTATTTTGTCTTACCTCCTTTTGAAGACAATGGGCTGCTTTTCTGGGTGCCAGGTGTCCTCTGCCAATGTTCAGAAGTTGTTTTGTGGAATTTGCTCAGTATTCAAATGATCTTTTGATGAATTTGTGGGGGAGGGGGAAGTGGTCTCCCCGTCCTATTCCTCCGCCATCTTAGCACCGCCCCTATTAGGCAGCTTTAACTTAAAAGAGATGTAAAGCAAAGCTGCAAAAAAAAGGAAAATTTGCAATTATTAATCACCTACTTTATGTCAGGAATTGTGATAGGCAGTTTACACATGTTATATCAAAGAATATACTATCCCCTTGGGGCATCACTTTTAAATTCTTTTCAGTTATTTATGCCTCAGTGTAAATGAGAAAATATTTTAATGGGACAAGTGTGGAAACCAGAGCACAGAGGAAGAGAACAAACGTGAGGGAAGGAAAGAAGAGAGATCAATTGGGTAGGAAAGAGTTAGTTACATTATTTTACCAAAGGCCACAACTGACCTATTACTTTAAAAATGTGAATGAACTCAGGAGCAAATTTGAAATATACAATGGTTAATATTGAAGACAAACTTCACATTAAAATAAAAATAAAAAATAAATACCAGTATTTTCTTATATTATATGACATCTTGGAAATATGTGAGGGTTTACTGTTTGTTTTATGAGAATATTGATCTTCTTGCTTGATTTTAGTTATTATCATTATCTTAATAAGGAACTTCATGTTTGTATTATGATTAGAATCATCCTTTGCAATTATTTTAATGTATTGTGTAGTTTATAAAGAAACTTGACATTAAGAATATTGATGTTTCACATTCTACCTTCATCATCTATGGAAAAGTTTATGCTAATAAAAATCCTAATTGATTTTCACTTTTGAAGTTTTAACCCTACATTACTGTCTGATTGTATGCCAAGAAAGGGAAGCCTGACATCAAATATATATTCATATACTATAATAAAGTATATCTAGAGGAAATAATTTTGAAAGTATGCAGATATAGTTAAAACATTTTTACTGAAGTTTAATTTTTTGAAAGAAATATAACACTCAAAGATTATGCAAAACTTTCCAGGTAGCCAAGTATGATTTATTAAGTAAGCTGGTGTGATGCATCATTAACAAAATTGATGACTCTTCAAATTTGTATTAATACTAACTCAGTGAGTGATAATTACTTATGTTTTGGAAAATATCATATTTGCATTCAAGTTTACCCGAAGAGGATGAACATTTAATAAATATTGTGATAGCCAGCCTTAAAAATGACCCCTAATTATGATCCCTGCTTCCTGGCATTATACTAGGTTTAGACTTCATGATCAATAGCTTATGGCAGGAGTGGTGTTAAGTCACTTCTGAGATTGAGTTATACAAAACTGTGGCTTCTATCTTTGATGTTCTATTTGTTTCTCTTTATCTTGGATCACATGCTCTGGGGACAGCCATGTCAGTGCAAGCCTATGAAGATGCCCATATGACAGATAATTGATGCTTCCTGCCCACAGTTATGGATGTGTGAGGCTAAGTGGGTACTTTAGCCTGTTTAGAGCTTGTATTCCTAGTCATAGCTTCAGTTAAGTTCAGTTCAGTTGCTTAGTCGTGTCCGACTCTTTGTAACCCCATGAGCTGCAGCATGCCAGGCCTCCCTATCCAGCACCAACTCCTGGAGCCCACCCAAACTCATGTCCATTGAGTAAATTATGCCATCCAACCATCTCATCCTCTGTCATCCCCTTCTCCTCCTGCCCTCAATCTTTCCCAGCATCAGGGTCTTCTCAAATGAGTCAGCTCTTCGCATTAGGTGGCAGAAGTATTGGAGTTTCAGTTTAAACATCAGACCTTCCAAAGAACACCCAGGACTAATCTCCTTTAGGATGGACTGGTTGGCTCTCCTTGCAGTTCAAGGGACTCTCAAGAGTCTTCTCCAACACCACAGTTCAAAAGCATCAATTCTTCAGTGCTCAGCTTTCTTTATAGTCCAACTCACACCCATACGTGACTACTGAAAAAAACATAGCCTTGACTAGACGGACCTTTGTTGGCAAAGTAATGTCTCTGCTTTATAATATGCTGTCTAGGTTGGTCATAATTTTCCTTCCAAGGAGTAAGTATCTTTTAATTTCATGGCTACAATCACCATCTGCAGTGATTTTGGAGTCCCCCAAAATAAAGTCTGACACTGTTTCCAATGTTTCCCCATCTATTTGCCATGAAATGATGGGACCAGATGCCATGATCTTCGTTTTCTGAATGTTGAGCTTTAAGCCAACTTTTCACTGTCCTCTTTCACTTTCATCAAGTGGCTTTTTTAGTTCCTCTTCACTTTCTGCCATAAGGGTGGTGTCATCTGCATATCTGAGGTTATTGATATTTCTCCCGGCAATCTTGATTCCAGCTTGTGTTTCTTCCAGCCCAGCATTTCTCATGATGTACTCTGCATATAAGCTAAATAAACAGGGTGACAATATACAGCCTTGACGTACTCCTTTTCCTATTTGGAACCAGTCTGTTGTTCCATGTCCAGTTCTAACTGTTGCCTCCTGACCTGCATACAGGTTTCTCAAGGGGCAGGTCAGGTGGTCTGGTATTCCCATCTCTTTCAGAATGTTCCACAGTTTATTGTGATCCACACAGTCAAAGGTTTTGGCATAGTCAATAAAGCAGAAATAGATGTTTTTCTGTAACTCTCTTGCTTTTTCGATGATCCAACAGATGTTGGCAATTTGAACTCTGGTTCCTCTGCCTTTTCTAAAACCAGCTTGAACATCTGGAAGTTCATGGTTCACATACTGCTGAAGCCTGGCTTGGAGAATTTTAAGCATTACTTTACTAGCCCTCCAAGTCCATCCATGTTGTTGCAAATTATAGCCCTTATTTTGAAATGTCAAATATAAATAAAAAGTAGTGAAAATATTCAGTTCAATGTTGTCTTTTTCATCTAAAGTAAAAATATTTTCATTTTAAGTCAGTATAGGTATCTGACTATTCCATTATGTCTTCCAGTATATTCATGCCCAAACATTTATGTATTGAAATATGTAATATGTTATATTTATGTATTACCATATTATGAAGCCATTTCTTGGTATTTTTGTTTTATGTTTTAATTAAACTCTCACATTGCTATTTTATGTGTAGATGAGTTCTCTTATTTATGGCTTTCAGAAAGACGGTATTGCAAAGTATTTAAGAGAAGGCAGCATTGGTATGATACAAGCAAGGACCATTGCTCTATAGCTACTCAAGTGTTGCTTGAGCAGCTATTTAAATATACTGGTTTTTAGATACAACCAAGGCCTACTGAATTAGAACCTATGGGGAACATAAGTTTAGGAATCAATATTTTAATAAGCTCCTGGGATGATTCTGATGCTCTGTAGAATAAGTTGATGAACTGGCATTTGGAAAACATTGGTTTTAATGTCATCATCATCTGCCTTTATATTCTTGTGATCTGAGTCCTACTGTTATCTTTTCTTAGGAAATAAATTATTTATTTCATCTTTTATTTTGAATATGTCTCTCCTCTGATTCCTTTATCTCTATCTACACATGTGCTTAAAGAGTCAGTGGCTTAAAGAAGTTCTTATTTGACCCCATTTTCCTCCTAAAACTGAGCTTTATCATTTATGTTTTCTTCCCGAATGAATGGTTGAAAGAGTTGTGTAATGATTTTTTTAATCTCATTTTGAGATGAGATATTCTTTGAGAAATATCTCAAAGAATATTTCTTTGTTCTCAGCAACTTGAAATATGTCTTCTGCGTTCAGCACTGTAATGAAACTACTCTTTCAAACTCTTCTGACAATACAGTGACACCTTCACAGTTCTCATCCTGCTCAGTTCCTTTGCAGCATTATACACTTTTGAATATCTTTTCCTCATGGAAAATTTTCTTTTTCTTGAAAGTAAACAGTAAGCTCTCCTGATTTTCCTTTACTCTGCTGATAAACATGGATAAATTTCCTTGCCTTAAACATGTTTTTTTATCTACTCATTACAGATCTTTTAAAAGATAAGTCCCCAGATCAATTTTTTGTATAAATATATATTTCCCAAATTGTGTCATTGGCCTTTTTTTTTAAGGACTCAGGCCTATATTTTCATTTATCTTCTAGGCATTTATTTATACACAATGTATCCTGAAGATATCTCAGTTTTATGCATCTGAAACAGAACTAATCTTTTCTCATATACTAGCCACAGTTGTTATCCTAGGTAGTTAATATCACAATCAAATTACTCAGACTTGAAACCTCAGTCAACTTAACTATTTCTCATCCTTCATATATAATCAGTTATGAACTTGTACTGGTTCTTCTTCTGCAAAATCTGCTATAAATCTTTAAATTCATACTGCATCTGTCAACATTTCAAGTACTTGTAACCTTCCACTTTGATTCTGGCCTCCTAACTGGTCTTCTTTTTACTAAGCTCTCTTTTTGCTAGATTAACATCCCAGCAGTTAACCAATTAACCTCTGGAGCTAGGCTGTCAGTGTTTGACTGTATCACTTACTACATGACCTTGAACAAGTTCCTTAGTCTCTCTCTGTGCTTTAATTTCCCCATCTATAAAATACAGCTACAAGAGTATCTACCATGTAAGATTGTTTTGAGGATGAAAGCAAATGTTATATGTATAGTGCTTCAAAAAGTGCATGGAAGATGCGGTCTTAAGATGGTGGAGGAATAGGATGGGGAGAACACTTTCACCCCCACAAATTTATCAAAAGAACATTTGAACGCTGAGTAAATTCCACAAAAAAACTTCTGAAGGCCAGCAGAGGACATCAGGCACCCAGAAAAGCAGCCCACTGTCTTCGAAAGGAGATGGAGAAGCCTTGAGGCTACTGTAAGAATAAGACTGAAAACCAGAGGCAGGAGGCTTAAGTCCAAATCCTGAGAATACCAGAGAAGTGCTGACTCAAGGGAACATTAATCAACAGGACCTCATCAAACCCGTCCATACCTACACTGAAACAAAGCACCACCCAAGGGCCAACAAGTTCCAGAGCAAGATATACCATGCAAATTCTCCAGCAACACAGGAACATAGCCCTGAGCTTCAATATACAGGCTGCCCAAAGTCACTCCAAACCCACTGACATCTCATAACTCATTACTGGACAGTCATTGTACTCCAGAGAGAAGAAATCCAGCTCCACCCACCAGAACACCAACATAAGCTTCCCAAACCAGGAAACCTTGAGCCATCAAACTTCACCCACAGTGAGGAAACTCCACAATAAAGAGAACTTCACAAACTGCCAGAATAAGGAAAGGCCACACTACACATAAACAACACAAACAAGATGAAGAGGCAGAGACATACCCAGTGGGTAAAGGAACCAGATAAATGCCCACCAAACCAAACAAAAGAGTTAAAGATAGGGAATCTACCTGACAAAGAATTCCTAATATGATAGTGAAAATGATCCAAAATCTTGAAAACAAAATGGACTTACAGATAACTAGCCAGGAGACAAGGATTGAGAAGATGCAAGAAAGATTTAATAAGGACCTAGAAGAAATAAAAAAGAGTCAATATAAATGAATAATACAATAAATGAAATAAAAAACACTCTGGAGGGAACCAACAGTAGAATAACGGAGGCAGAAGATAGGATAAGTGAGGTAGAAGATAGAACGGTAGGAATAAATGAAACAGAGAGGAAAAAGAAAAAGAATTATAAGAAATGAGGACAATCTCAGAGACCTCTGGGACAATGTAAAACACCCCAACATTCGAATCATAGGAGTCCCAGAAGACAAAAAGAAACACCATGAGAAAATACTTGAGGAGATAATAGTTGAAAAATTCCCTAAAATGGGGAAGGAAATAATCACCCAAGTCCAAGAAACCCAGAGAGTCCCAAACAGGATAAACTCAAGGCGAAACACCCCAAGACACATATTAATCAAATTAACAAAGATCAAACACAAAGAACAAATATTAAAAGCAGCAAGGGAAAAACAACAAATAACACACAAGGGGATTCCCATAAGGATAACAGCTGATCTTTCAGTAGAAACTCTTCAGGCCAAAAGGGAATGGCAGGACATACTTAAAATGATGAAAGAAAATAACCTACAGCCAAGATTACTGTACCCAACAAGGATCTCATTCAAATATGAAGGAGAAATCAAAAGCTTTACAGACAAGCAAAAACTGAGAGAATTCAGCACCACCAAACCAGCTCTCCAACAAATGCGAAATGATCTTTAGACAGGAAACACAGAAAGAGTATATAAACTCGAACCCAAAACAATAAAGTAAATGGCAACAGGATCATACTTATCAATAATTCCTTAAATGTAAATGGGTTGAATGCCCCAACCAAAAGACAAAGACTGGCTGAATGGATACAAAAACAATACCCCTATATATGTTGTCTACAAGAGACACACCTCAAAACAAGGGACACATACAGACTGAAAGTGAAGGGCGGGAAAAAGATATTCTATGCAAATAGAGACCAAAAGAAAGCAGGAGTAGCAATACTCAGATAAAATAGACTTTAAAGCAAAGGCTGTGAAAAGAGACAAAGAAGGACACTACGTAATGATCAAAGTATCAATCCAAGAAGAAGATATAACAATTATAAATATATGTGCACCCAACATATAAGCACAACAATATGTACGACAAATGCTAACAAATATGAAAGGGGAAATTAACAATAATACAATAATAGTGGGAGACTTTAATACTCCACACATACCTACAACTAAACAGAAAAATAACAAGGAGACACAAACTTTAAATGATACAACAGACCAGTTAGACCTAATTGATATCTATATGACATTTCACCTCAAAACAATGAATTTCACCTTTTTCTCAAGTGCACATGGAACCTTCTCCAGGATAGATCACATCCTGGGCCATAAATCTAGCCATGGTCAATTCAAAAAAATTGAAATCACTCCAAGCATCTTCTCTGACCACAATGCAGTAAGATTAGATCTCAATTTCAGGAAAAAAACTATTAAAAATTCCAACATATGGAGGCTGAACAACACGCTGCTGAATAACCAACAAATCACAGAAGAAATCAAAAAAGAAATAAAAATATGCATAGAAAAGAATGAAAATGAAAATACAACAACCCAAAACCTGTGGGACACTGTAAAAGCAGTGCTAAGGAGAAGGTTCATAGCAATACAGGCATACCTCAAGAAATAAGAAAAAAAGTCAAATAAATAACCTAACTCTACACCTAAAGCAACTAGAAAAGGAAGAAATGAGGAACTCCAGGGTTTGTAGAAGGAAAGAAATCTTAAAAATTAGGGCAGAACTAAATGAAAAAGAAAAAAAGAGACCATAGCTAGCAAAAATCAACAAAGCCAAAAGCTGGTTCTTTGAGAATAAATAAAATTGACAAACCATTAGCCAGATTCAACAAGAAACAAAGGGTGAAAAACCAAATCAATAAAATTAGAAATGAAAATGGAGAGATCACAGCAGACAACACAGAAATACAAAGGATTATAAGAGACTACTATCTGTAATTATATGCCAATAAAATGGACATCTTGGAAGAAATGGAAAAGTTCCTAGAAAAGTATAACTTTCCAAAACTGAACCAGGAAGAAATAGAAAATCTTAACAGACCCATCAGAAACACGAAAATTGAAACTGTAATCAGAAATCTTCCAGCAAACAAAAGCCCAGGTCCAGACGGCTTCACAGCTGAATTCCACCAAAAATTTAGAGAAGAGCTGACACCTATCCTATTCAAACTCTTCCAGAAAATTGCAGAGGAAGCTAAACTTCCAAACTCATTCTATGAGGCCACCATCACCCTAATACCAAAACCTGACAAAAATGCCACAAAAAAATAAAACTACAGGCCAATATCACTGATGAACATCGATGCAAAAATCCTTAACAGAATTCTAGCATGAATGCAACAACACATTAAAAAGATCATACACCATGACCAAGTGGGCTTTATCCCAGGGATGCAAGTATCCTTCAATATCTACAAAACAATGTAATACACCACATTAGCAAATTGAAAAATAAAAGCCATATGATTATCTCAATAGATGCAGAGAAAGCCTTGGACAAAATTCAACATCCATTTATGATAAAAACCCTCCAGAAAGCAGGAATAGAAGGAACATACCTCAACATAATAAAAGCTATATATGACAAACCCACAGCAAACATTATCCTCAATGGTGAAAAATTGAAAGCATTTCCCCTAAAGTCAGGAGCAAGACAAGGGTGCCCACTCTCACCACTACTATTCAACATACCATTGGAAGTTCTGGCCACAGCAATCACAGCAGAAAAATAAATAAAAATAATCCAGATTGGAAAAGAAGAAGTAAAACTCTCACTGTTTGCAGATGACATGATCCTCTACAAAAAAAACCTTAAAGACTTCACCAGAAAATTACTAGAGCTAATCAATGAATATAGTAAAGTTGCAGGATATAAAATCAACATACAGAAATCCCCTGCATTCCTATACACTAATAATGAGAAAATAGAAGGAGAAATTAAGGAAACAATTCCATTCACCATTGCAACGAAAATAATAAAATACTTAGGAATGTATCTACCTAAAGAAACAAAAGACCTATATATAGAAAAATATAAAACACTGGTTAAAGAAATCAAAGAGGACACTAACAGATGGAGAAATATACCTTGTTCATGGATCAGAAGAATCAATACAGTGAAAATGAGTATAATACCCAAAGCAATCTATAGATTCAATGCAATCCTTATCTAGCAGCCAATGGTATTTTTCACATAACTAGAACCAATATTTTCACAATTTGTATGGAAATCCAAAAGACCTCAAATAGCCAAAGCAATCTTGAGAAAGAAGAATGGAACTGGAGGAATCAACATGCCTGACTTCAGGCTCTACTATAAAGCCACAGTCAACAAGACAGTATGGTAATGGCACAAAGACAGAAATATAGATCAGTGGAAAAAAGTAGAAAGCCCAGAGATAAACCCACACACCTATGGAACCTTATCTTTGACAAAGGAGGCAAGAATATACAATGGAGAAAAAATGATCTCTTTAGCAAGTGGTGCTGGGAAAACTGGTCAACCACTTGTAAAAGAATGAAACTAGAGCACTTTCTAACACCATACACAAACATAAACTCAAAATGGATTAAAGATCTAAATGTAAGATCAGAAACTATAAAACTCCTAGAGGAGAGCATAGGCAAAACACTCTCCGACATAAATCACAGCAGGATCCTCTATGACCCACCTCCCAGAATATTGGAAATAAAAGCAAAAATAAACAAATGGGACCTAATTAAAATTAAAAGCTTCTGCACAACAAAGGAAACTATAAGCAAGGTGAAAAGACAGCCTTCAGAATGGGAGAAAATAATAGCAAATGAAGCAACTGACAAAGAACTAATCTGAAAAATATACAAGCAACTCCTGCAGCTCAACTCCAGAAAAATAAATGACCCAATCAAAAAATGGGCCAAAGAACTACACAGACATTTATCCAAAGAAGACATACAGATGGCTAACAAACACATGAAAAGATGCTCAACATCACTCATTATCAGAGAAATGCAAATCAAAACCACAATGAGGCACCATTACACGCCAGTCAGAATGGCTGCGATCCAAAAGTCTACAAATAAATGCTGGAGAGGGTGCAGAGAAAAAGGAACCCTCTTACATTGTTGGTGGGAATGCAAACTAGTACAGCCACTATGGAGAACAGTGTGGAGATTCCTTAAAAAACTGGAAATAGAACTGCCATATGACCTAGCAATCCCACTGCTGGGCATACACACCGAAGAAACCAGAATTGAAAGAGACACGTGTACCCCAATGTTCATCGTAGCCTTGTTTATAATAGCCAGGTCTTGCAACCTAGATGTCCATCAGCAGATGAATGGATAGGAAAGCTGTGGTACATATACACAATGTATTATTGGAATATTACTGAGCCATTAAAAATAATACATTTGAATCAGTTCTAATGAGGTGCATGAAACTGGAGCCTATTATACAGAGTGAAGCAAGCCAGAAAGAAAAACACCAATACAGTATACTAACGCATATATATGTAATTTAGAAAGATGTTAACAATAACCCTGTATGAGAGACAGCAAAAGAGATACAAATGTATAGACAGTCTTTTGGACTCTGTGGGAGAGGGCAAGGGTGGGATGGTTTGGGAGAATGGCATTGAAACATGTATATTATCATATGTGAAACGAATCGCCTGTCCAGGTTCAATGCATGATGCTCGGGCCTGGTGCACTGGGATGACCCAGAGTGATGGTATGGGGAGGTGGGAGGGGGATTCAGGATGGGGAACACATGTACACCCGTGGCAGATTCATGTCAATGTATGGCAAAACCAATGCAATATTGTAAAGTAATTAGCCTCCAATTAAAATAAATAAATTTATATTTTTAAAAAGTACATGAAACAGGATAAGCACTCAACATCTGTGAACTGTCATTAACTCTTTGACTTACTAGCATTTTTACCCAGGTTTGTTTTCCTATTCAGAGTTTCCTTGAGTTCTCTATTGTTAGAAGTCTTTGCAATTCTAAGTAGCCTCCATTATTTATTGAGGCTCATTTGATTTGATCTTTTACATAAATTAAACATGAGAGAATGGATTTCCTTTCACTTCACTCCCTTTGGAGTATTTTGATAAACTATATCATAATAGTAATTATTCTCTGTTCAGGTCAGAACAGATTAAATATTCCTATCTTATACTATTATTTTCATTTATTGGATCACTTATATCTCATCTGTGGAATTTGACTGATTAATGTGGCCTCACATTTCTGAGTAAGGAACAGAGTACTTCATGAAGTCAATTACTATTTCTTTGATGTATACACTCAGTTATGCCTTAGGTGCAATTTTTATTGAAGTATAGTTGATTTACAATGTTTTGTTAGTTTCAGGTATACAACAAAATGATTTAGATGTGTGTTTATATATATATATATATATATATATATATATATATGATCAGTTATCACCATATATATATATATATATATACACGCACACACACATTTTACTTTCTTTTCCATTATAGTTTATTACAAGATATTGAATAGAGTTCCCTGTGCTATAAGTAGGTCCTTGTTTATCTATTTTATATATAGCAGTGTGTATCTGTTAATATGACTTACTTCACTTAATATTATAATCTCTATGTCCATCCATGTTGCTGCAAATGGAATTATTTCATTTCTTATGGTTGAGTAACATCCCATTGTGATATACACACACACATACACACCTTATTTTCTTTATCTATTCATTTGTTGATGGACATTTAGGTTGCTTCCATGTCCTGACTATTGTAAATTGTGTTGCAATGAGCATTCAGTTCATTGTATCTTTTCAAGTTAGAGTTAGATGCTATACTTTTTTCTATCAGCTAATGAAGTTTCTTCATGGAAGGCGAAGGAAAAAATCTAACTATAATTCAGCACTGTGATACTAACTTTGAGAATGATATTCCTTGAAATAGTCCTTTATTTGGTAGACAAAGGACATCTTTTGGAGGGAGGTAATATTTACATAAGCTTTTTACAATATGCTGCTCTTCTACATTTCTTTCTTTGACCATTTTATATGTACTTTATACAGTGCATGTTGAATGTTTCAAGATAAGCCAATCTCTTTTCTCTGATTAGATTTGACTTTTATAATCAGAGTGATAGATTCCCACCACTACCCTCACTTATTCTAAACAAACTATGTGAGATTTGAGTGGATGGGTGTTGGATAAGAGTTCAGAGAGCTCATGCACAATACAACTAAACCCAGGAGATCAAACTTGGCCAAGGGCAAGAGAATGCAATGCATTTGCCATGTTGCCTTTCACAGCATTAAGAACAAGACTGCAGATCTGAAATGGAGTCCCTTATACTAAGCCCCATGTCATCAAACCTAGACTTAATTATGGTTTTGGTTGTCCCAGAAATGGAACCTTAAACCAGTGAATTAGGAATCTCCTGATCAGCACTAGTTAGGTCATTTGCCTGATAGATCCTTACCATCCCCTAAATGAATGTAACCTTACAATAACCAACCCACATTTTTGCCAACTGTACCTTGCTTTTTCTTGCTCCCCTCAACCTATAAATTTTTTTTTTATTTTTTATAGATCCTTGGAGTTCCTTTATATCTGTTAGACTGGATGATGGTCAATTCATGAATCACTTAATAAATCCAAAAAGGTCTTTAAATTTTACTTAGTTAAATGTTGCTGTTTAACAACAGTTATAAGAGTGTTTTCACAAACAGTCAACAGGCTGGTAGAAAAACTTCAGAGTCAAGGAGAGAATTGGAAGGGAAAAAGGTAGGGGAGAAATCAGCAGGTTGAGAAGATAGCAAGGGTATGTTGGAGAAGAAATTTCTAAGCCTCCTCATGTGTCTCCTGAAAGTTTTCCTGTGGCCTTGTCTTCCCCATTCAAGAGAGTGTGATCAAAGTCTGGGAGTAGGCCCCTTTCAACCACCAAGAGCAGCTTTGAAAAACAATTAACTTCTTTTCTAAACTGAGATATAGTTGATTTAAATATTGTAATAGTTTAAGATGTGCAGCAGTGATTCAGTATTTTTGTAGATTATACTCCATTGTAAATTATTATAAGATAATAATGGTTATAATTCCGTGTGCTATACAATATATCCTTCTTGCTTATCTATTTTATACCTACTAGTTTGTTAATTTCATACCCATAATTTGTCTTTTCCTCCTTTCTCTCCCCTTCAGTAACCACGTTTGTCTTCTGTATCTATTTCTCTTTTGCTATATACATTTGTTTTCTTTTTTAAATATTCTACATATAAATGATATCATACAATATTTATCTTCCTCTGTCTGATTTAGTTCACCTAGAGTAATGTTCTCTGGGTCCATCCATATTTCTGTATTTGGCAGAATTTCATTCTTTTTGTGGCTGAGTAATATTCCATTGAGATGGTCACAGAAAACCAGGCAGCCACTAGGGCAGACTTCTCTCTGCCCTGCCTGGGGGCAGCCAGCACCTGCATGCTCCTCACGTGTGAAGTCCAGGCTTTTCCAACCTTTCTATCTGTTCCAGTGATTCTCCAGCCAGTCAAGGAGGGCTTGTCTCCTAGGTATAAAATCCCAGGACTGGGGCACCCAGTCTGTTGTTTTCACTGTTCACTTCCCATGGAATTCTCTTTCCATGAATTCTCCCTTTTCCTGGAGCTAAGTCCCCTCCAAAGGGCACAGGTCCCCACCCTATCATTCTTATTTCCTTCCTGCCCAATTATATGTGGATCATTCTTATAGTCTTGTTTGTACAGCAGTCTTTTTCCAATTTCCAGTTAGTTTTCAGTGAGAATTGTTCCACATGCAAATGTATTTTTGATGTGTTCATGGGGGAAGGTGAGCTCCACATCCTCTTACTCTGCCATCTTAATCTCTGATTAAAAATTAATTTAATGCAGTGTAAGAGGTTGTTAAAATTCCTCTACCCTCAACTTTTTCAAATTACTCACTCCCATAAAGCAACAAACAGTGAAGCAGCACAGTAAAGACTTATCTATACAGTACATAGAGATGCCAACAAAGGTCCATATAGTCAAACTGTGGTTTTTCCAGTAGTCATGTACATATGTGAGAGTTGGACCTGAAAGAAGGTTGAGTGCTGAAGAACCGATGCTTTTGAATTGTGGTGCTGAAGAAGACTCTTGAAAGTCTCTTGGACAGCAGGGATAGCAAACCTGTCAATCCTGAAGGAAATCAACCCTGAATATTCATTGGAAGGACTGATACTGAAGCTGAAGCTCCAATACTTTAGCCACCTGATGCAAACAGCCTACTCATTGGAAAAGACCTTGATGCTGGGAAAGATTGAGGGCAAGTGGAGAAGGGGGCAACAGAGGATAAGATGGTTGGATGGTATCACCAACTCAATGGACATGAGTTTGAGCAAACTCAGGGAGATAGTTAAGGACAGGGAAGCCTGGCATGCTGCAGTCCATGGAGTTGCAAAGATTCGGACACAACTTAGTGACTGAACAACAACAGATAACTTTCCATTTACAGTTTGTTTGATTCCTTTCTCATTCCTCACTAGGCTGCTTAACTTCCTACTTTTATCCTTCTTCTTTACATTCTACCTAGCCCTTCCTGCACATAGTCACAGCATAAATATATCATTTAATCCAGTTGAAAAGCAGAATAATGTGTTGTGTTTGATTGGTGAGGCTGTCATATTAGTTAAATCAAATTTGCAAGTAGACAGAGTGCTTTAGCATTTGTTTCAAAAAGGATATGTAGAACATAGCGTGCTATGAAGTGCTTCATTCATTGTATCATGCTCACAGCAGCGCCTCCAAAAACTGAAGACACGGCCTTTGACCTCAAAAAGTTGATCATCTGCTTGGTGCAATGAAATATAGACAATTGGAAACATTTTAAAAACAAAATATCAACAAATACAGGTTGATTTTGTAATAAACTGGGCCCCTAGTTTAGGTATAGAGAAGGCAATGGCACCCCACTCCAGTACTCTTGCCTGGAAAATCCCATGGATGGAGGAGCCTGGAAGGCTGCAGTCCGTGGGGTCGCTGAGGGTCAGACACGACTGAATGACTTCACTTTCACTTTTCACTTTCATGCATTGGAGAAGGAAATGGCAACCCACTCCAGTGTTCTTGCCTGGAGAATCCCAGGGACAGGGGAGCCTGGTGGGCTGCCATCTATGGGGTCGCACAGAGTCGGACACAACTGAAATGACTTAGCAGCAGTTTAGGTAATCTACTCTTCTGGGGACAATCAAGGAAGGTATTTGATGTGTGCCAGTTAGACTCTCAAGAAGTACTAGATGGAAGTGGATGAATTTAGAGGAAAAGAATAGAGAACTTAGCACAGAAGTATGGTGCCTTCCAAAAGTCTGGGTAAATTCAGATTTGGATTCAACATCATTTAATGATTAGTCATTATGTGCTAAGATTGATGTTTTTACATATGTGATCTTGTAATTATCATAACAGCCTTGTAGTGGTACTAATGCTCAGTAGAATTATATAGCTAAACTAAAAACAATTCTAATACTTGATTATTTACTTAAACTTGGTGCTTTTTAAACTATTCTTTAGGAGTAAAAAAGGAAAATCTGAGAAAGAAACAGAAATAAAATCTTGAAAGGTAGACAAGCTAATACAGCTGAGAACTCGATTTAGCTAAGTAGCATGGTTTATTTTTAGTGAAGAATCCACATGGAAGTGAGCTAACCTGTTTGTGCTCACTCTCACAAAGGGAAAGCACCTTCTTAAAGCTTCAGGACCATTTCTATATCATTTGCATTAAGAAAGATTAAATAGGAATGATTCAGGCTACAGTGTTTTCTTGGTAAGTTATGATTAGTGTCTTTCTCCAACATAGATGCGTGCAAATGGAATTCACAGTAATGTGATTTCTATTTATAATGTACATTGCCATTGCATTCTGACAACTTGAGATCTGTCATGAAGAAATAAAATAATTAGCAATCAGCAGTGGGAGTTTAATATTTTAATTTTCCAGCTGTTGTGCAAAATGTTTTTGTACATGTAGATTCAATTAGTCATAAAGTAGGGAATCAGCATAATGCAGTCTTTGAACATGCACTATAGATAGAAATTGACAGGTTCTTTAGTTTATTGTCACTATTCAAAGGGAATGCAAGCATCAAAAATATTTCAAACTAAGGATGCTTAATATTGACAAGGAAACATTCAGAGAAGACATGCGACCACAGTAGAACCATGGAATACATTGAATCTGTAATATATAAATTGAGATAATAATTAAAAAGGAAATATTGTAACTTTTACACTATTTACAATTTTTACAGACTATTTACAATTTTAAAATAAATACTATACAGCTGAAACATTTGTCTACCTAAATGAAAGATAAATACAATTTAATGACAAATGACAATCTGAGGTAAAACTTTTATAAATGTATGCGGACATAGGGGCAATGAATTTAAATGTAAAGAAAATTTTTGAGATAAGTGACAATTAAAAAAAAACACACATAGTAACGTATCAATAAAAAATGGGCAAAAGCTATGAACCAAAATTTCACAAAAGAAGAAATATGAATATAAATAAATGTGCAAAAAGGTTTGTTCCTACTAGTAAAAATATAGTAGGAAAAAAATGAGCCATGAGTTTATGTCCTAATCTTTCCCTATCCCTGCATGAGATACACAAAAATGTTAATAACATAAAATTAGCAAAACATGATCATGTTCAAAACGATAAACTACTGTGTGGAACAGAAATAAAGTAGAGATATAGTTAGTGGTAAAACCAGAGGCATAACTAGCTTCAGATACAGGCAGAAGTTCCAAAAATTTTAATTTATATGTAATAAAGGAGCTGTAAGCATTGCATACATAGAAGTTCAGTTCAGTCACTCAGTTGTGTCCAACTCTTTGGGACATCATGGACTGCAGCACTCCAGGCCTCCCTGTCCATCATCAACCCCCAGAGTTTACTCAAACTCATGTCCATTGAGTCAGTGATGCCATCCAACCATCTCATCCTTTGTCATCCCCTTTTCCTTCCACCTTCAATCTTTCCCAGCATCAGGGTCTTTTCAAATGAGTCAGCTCTTCGCATCAGGTGGTCTAAGTATAGGAGTTTCAGCTTCAGCATCAGTCCTTCCAATGAATATTTAGGACTGACTTCCTTTAGGATTGACTGGTTGGATCTCCTTGCTGTCCAAGGGACTCTCAAGAGTCTTCTCCAACACCACAGTTCAAAAGCATTAATTCTTCTGCGCTCAGCTTTCTTTACAGTCCAACTCTCACCACATCCATACATGACTACTGGGAAAACACAGCCTTGACTAGACGGACTTTTGTTGGCACAGTAATGTCTATGCTTTTTAATATGCTGTCTAGGTTGGTTATGACCAACTTTCATTCCAAGGAGTAAGTTTTTTTAATTTCATGGCTGCAATCACCATCTGCAGTGATTTTGGAGCCCCCCAAAATAAAGTCAGCCATTCTTTCCACTGTTTCCCCATCTATTTGCCATGAATTGATGAGACCAGATGCCATGATCTTTGTTTTCTGAATGTTGAACTTTAAGCCAACTTTTTCACTCTCCTCTTTCACTTTCATCAAGAGGCTTTTTAGTTCCTCTTCACTTTCTGCCATAAGGGTGGTGTCATCTGCATATCTGAGGTTATTGATATTTCTCCTGGCAATCTTGATTCCAGCTTGTGCTTCTTCCAGCCCAGCGTTTCTCATTATGTACTCTGCACATGAGTTAAATAAGCAGGGTGACAATATACAGCTTTGAGGTATTCCTTTCCCAATTTGGAACCAGTCTGTTTTTCCATGTCCAGTTCTAACTGTTGCTTCCTGACCTGCATACAGATTTCTCAGGAGGCAGGTCAGGTGGTCTGCATACGTAGAAGGACAGAGCTAAATTCACAATGTGAAAGCAAGAGCTTTGATGAAGCTCTCTTGATCATGAAAAGAAAATGATAAAACCTAGGACCATTTCCTGAGCTGTAGTCTTTTTAAAGCTGCATATCTTATACTTTTTCAAGTACAGATCTTTTACCTCCTTAGGTAGGTTTATTCCTAGGTATTTTATTCTTTTTGCTATGATGGTATATGTGAAATTATACCTTAATTTCTCTTTATGATAGTTCATTGTTAGCATACAGAAATGCAAGAGATTTCACTGATGAAAGAAATTGAAGACAACACAGATTGAAAGATATGTATTTATGAATTGGAATAATTAATGTTGTTAAAATGACCATACAGTCAATGCAATCTACAGATTCCATATAATGCCTATCAAAATACCAGGTCATTTTTCAAAGAACTGGAGCAAATAATTTTAAAAACTGTATGGAAACACAAGAGACCCAAATAACACAATACTCTTGAGAAAGAAGAATAGAGGTAGAGGAATCATGCTCTCTGACTTCAGACTGTACTACAAAGCTACAGTAATCAAAAAAGTATGGTACTGATAGAAAAACAGACACATAGATCAATGGAACAGAATAGCCCAGAAATAAACCCATGTACTCATGGTCAATTAAATTATGACAAAGGAATCAAGAATAAATAATGGAGAAAAGACAGTATCATCAATAACTAGTGCTTGGATAAGCTGGATAACTACCTTTAAAGTAATAAAATTACAACATTCTCTAACTCCATATACAAAAATGAACTCAAAATGAATTAGAGACCTTAATATAATACCTGAAACCATAAAAGCCCTAGAAGAAAATTTAGGTGGAACACTCTCTGACATAAATTGTAGTAATATTTTTTGGATGTCTCCTAAATCAAAGGAAACAAAAACAAAAATAAATAAATGAATCTTAATTAAAATTTTTGCACAGCAAAAAAAAAAAAAAATGACAAAAATGAAAAGACAACCCTTGAATAGAAGAAAATATTTTCAAATCCTATACCTGATAAGAGTTAATATCCAAAATATATAAACAGCTCATACAACTCAACATCAGATAAAAACAATCAACATGCTTAAAAAATGGGCAGGAGAATTGAATAGACGCTTTTCCAAGGAAAGACATATGGATGGCCAACAAGCATATGAAAAGGTGCTCAACATTGTTAATCATCAGAGAAATGCAAATCAAAACCAAAGTGAGATATCACCTTACACCTGTTAAATGACTATCATCAAAAAGAACACAAATAAAAAATGTTGATGAGGATGGAGAGAAAAGGGAACTCTCATACACTCTTGGTGGAAATGTAAATTGCTGCAGCCACTGTGGAAAACAGTATGGGGGTTTCTCAAGAAACTAAAAATAGAATTATCACATGATCCAGCAATTCCACTACTGGGTATATATCTGAAAACAAACAGCATAAAAAATGAAAACATTAATTCAAAAAGATACATGTGCCCCAACACACACACACAATGGAATACTACTCAGCCAAAAAAAAATTGAAAATTTGCCATTTGCAACTACATGGATGGACTTTGGGAGTGTAGGTTAAATGTCAGTGAAAAATAAATACTGCATATAATCACTTATATGTGGAATCTAAAAAATGGAACAAACTTATGAATATAACAAAAAAGAAACAGACTTACAGATATAGAGAACAAACTAGTGGTTACCTGTAGGGTGAGGGAAAGAAGAGAGACAAGATAGGAGTAGTAGATGAAGATTAAGAGGTATAAATTCCTGTTTATAAAATAAAGAAGCTAAAAGATATATTGTACAATACAGATAATATAGCCAATATTATATAATAGCTATAAATGGGGGATAGCCTTTAAAAATTGTGAATCACTGTCTTATATACCTGTCACTTACATATACCTTAACTATATGTATACCTTAACTATACCTCAGTTTAAAAATGTTGCATATCTCTCAGAGTCACCTTTATCCTGGCCTTAAACCATCACAGGTATGAGGAAAGTGGGAGTCTGAGCTGCCTTTGCTCCTGGTAACTTCTTTACTAGCTGAGCCACCAGGGAAGCCCACTCCTGATGGAGTGGATATAGAAAAGAGTGGATAGAATAGATGATGGATGGATAGAAGCCCACTTCTATCCCTTCCTCACCTCCATCAAGAGGGGACCCCAGCTTTAGGAGCTCTTGGCAAGACCTCTACTTGATCCTTCCAACTCACACAAATACTGAAAGCCAAGCCTGTCCCTAAATTTGCAGGGTCCCGAGCAAGTATACCAACAGAAGCATGTGTATCATATTTATACCTATTGAAATGTTGAAGACAGAGCCAACAAAATGTAAACAGAAAAATATCTCCTATCTTGAAGACTCTACCTTTATATTGATAAAGTCAAAACATAACTATGGTTTTTACATGCTAAAAATTTGTTAAATGTCCCAAATTACTGAATTATTATTTTACATATATAGCTTTCTGTTTACAGTTTTGTGATGTTTGTAAGAGTTATAAAATAAATACATAATTCATAAGTTAGTACATATTTACTCAAGTAACTATTTTTCTGGCTTTCATTGCAGAAAGGTCACTCTGAGGTTGTAAGGATCAAGATTTTCACATAATCTGAGTTCTATATGCAGTTCTGATTTGAAGGATTAAAATTAATATATATTCAAAATTTACAAAATTTGAATGTATTTATAGTAAATGTAAATTTAAATAAATTTATAATAAGTTTTAAATGTTTTTAAAGTTATTTTTCTTATAAAATAAAATCAATAAAATTAATATACTTTTAAATCAAAATTATTATGTAAAGATTTTATTTAATTTTTTAAAAAGATAAACACTAAATATTTATATAAAATGAGAGTGTTCACAAATTTTTAGTTTGATGTGTTAGTAACCAAAGAAAATAATTGATATTATGTTTACCCATATCATACCTTGACAGATATAGATACACCTTTAGGAGTAGTATGAATTGTTTAATAATGCAAGCTATTTCTCAGCCAACATGTGCAGTTTTTGGATTTGGAGTTTCTCAAGAGCCATAGATTCCCTGGTGGCTCAGATGGTAAAGAATCTGCCTGCAATGCAGGAGACCCAGGTTTGATCCCTGGGTCAGGAAGATCCCCTGGAGAAAGGAATGGCAACCCAATCCAGTATTATTGCCTGGAGAGTTCCATGGACAGAGGAGACTGGCGAATTCCATGGGGTTGCAAAGAGTTGGACATGACTGAACGACTGACACTTCAGGAACCATGAATTGTATCACTTCAGGAACCATGAATCATATCAGGAAGAGAATAAAAAAATGGATGCCAAGCACTATTCTGAGATGAAACTTTGTTATGCAAAAATTCATTGCATTCATATGAGTTGTAGGGTTTGACAAGTTAGTTTTTCCTACTAACAGTGATTCTGCTGCTCAATCCTTCCCCACAATCTAATGCACTGTCTAGGTCTGACTAAAAAGCACTGAAAACCACAAATCTTCATCACATGTGTTAGTTTAGATTCTTCGAGGGGCAGATGCCAAAACAGGATTAGACATGTAAGAGATTTATTAGGGAAAATGCCTATGAAAGGCAAAGGGAGGGAATTTGTAGGCAGGGAGCATCTTCAAACAGTGTTACAAGTCTGACCCCTATAGGACAAGGCAAAAGTTAGAAAAGAGGTCTCAGAATTTCAGACTGCAATACTGTTCTTAGAAAGTTTTAGGCAAATCAGTAGGTTGTCTTTGATCCAAAGCTGCACATTAGAGAAGACCTCTGTCCTGCAAGAAAAAGCCTGTTCATGTTTCCCTGTAGTATTTAAGTTTTGACTAAGAGTCTTGGAAATGTGACCTTTTACAGAAATGTGGTCATGGATCCAGAGGAATCACAGCTGAGGCTGTTGATCAACTAAGATCAATGAAACATATTTAGGCAGCACATTTCTTGGTGACCAAAGTTCACAGGTAGGACTCAGATTGTTAAACTATCTGTTTTCAGAATTTAATTTAGAGTCAATTCAACACTTATCAAAAATCCCGGCAGGTTTTTCCTATAGAAATTGATAAACTGATTCTCAAATTCATATGACAAAGGACCTAGAGTAGTCAAAATGACTTTCGTAGAGAAGAACAAAGTTGAAAGACTATTACCTATATTCAAGACATTATAAATTTCTAGTTATCAAAGTAGTGTGGTGTTGGTGTGAAGATACACAAGTGGATCAACAGAACAAAAAAAAGGATTCAGAAACAGACTCATACATGTGTATATGAAAATGATTTTCAACAATGTTGCAATGACAATTCAGTCAGTGGGAAAAGGAGAGTCTTTTCAACAAATGGTGCTGGAATAATTGAATAACTGTATGCAAAAGTGCATGTAGGAGAAATATCAACAACCTAAGATGTGCAGATAACACCACTCTAATGGCAGAAAATGAAGAGGAACTAAAAAGCCTCTTGATGAGGGTAAAAGAGGATAGTGAAAAAGCTGGCTTGAAGCTCAACTTTCAAAAAACTAAGATCATGACATCTGGTCCCATCACTTCATGGCAAATAGAAGGGGAAAAAGTGGAAACAGTGACAGACTTTATTTTCTTGGGCTCGAAAATCACTTCACTGCAAGGCTGACTGCAGCCATGAAATTAAAGATGCTTGCTCCTTGAAAGGAAAACTATGACAAATCTAGACAGCGTATTAAAAAGCAGAGACATCACTTTGCCAACAAAGTCCATATGGTCAAAACTATGGCTTTTCCAGTAGTCATGTATGGATGTGAGAGCTGGACCAAAAGAAGGCTGAGCGCCGAAGAATTGATGCTTTCAAACTGTGGTGTTGGAGAAAACTCTTGAGAGTCTCTTGGACAGCAAGGAGATCAAACAAGTCAATCCTGAAGGAAATCAATCCTGAATAGTCATTAGAGGGACTGATGCTGAAGCTGAAGCTCCAGTACTTTGGCCACCTGATGTGAAGAGCCAACTCACTGGAAAAGACCCCTGATGCTTCCCTTATAAGGGGGTGGCAGAGGATGAGATGATTGGAAGGCATTACACGAATTTGAGCAACTCCAAGAGATAGTGGAGGACAGAGGACCCTAGCATGCTGCAGTCCATGGGGTTGCAAAGAGTCGTACATTACTTAGTGACTGAACAATAACAGTGCAAAAATAAACTTCAATCTATATGTCATACCATATTAAAAATTTATTCAAAATGGTTTATAGACCTAAATGTGAAGATTTCATAGATTAAGGAATGGCAAACAATATTCTGCAGGCCGTATCCACCTCACCATATGTTTTTATAAATAAAGATTTACTGGATAATATTCTTGCCTATAATTATGTATTGGCTGTGGCTGTTGTTAAACTACAGAGTTGGATAGCTGTAAAGAGACCGTATGGTCCAAAAAACCCCAAAATATTTGCTATATAGTCCTCTAGAGAGAAAAAAAAAATATTTGTTGTATAAGATATAGTAAAAGCACAACCCATAAAAGTAAAAAATGATAAATTGCACTCAGTAAAGTTAGAAATATCTCCATTAGTCTTCACAGAATACTGTGAAGGAGACTGAAAAGACAAGTCATAGACTAGAAGAAAATATGTGCAAATTATATTTCTGACAAGTAACCTTTATCCAGAATATAAAGAATTTTTAAAACTCAGAAAAAAAAATTCGAACAACCTAATATTAAAATGGGCAGAAGGCTTTAGCAAGTGTTTCACCACTTGAAAAAATACTCAGCATTATTAGTTACTAAGGAATGTGTATTAAAACCACAATGAGATACCACTAAGTACCTATTCAAATGGCTAAATGTCAAAAGACTCACCATACCAAGTGCTGACAAGGATATGGAGGAACTACAATGCTGTACCATGCTGATGAGAATGTAATATGGTATAGCTACTTGGGAAAATGGTTTGTTTGCCACTCTCTTAAAAGTTAAATGTACACCTATCACGATCCAGCCATTCTATTCACACTGACTTACCCAAAAGGATAAAAGCATATGCCCCTACAATTATTAGTATGTGAACATTCCTTGCAGTTTTATTTTAATTCTCAAAAGCTGGAAACAACTCAAATGTTCATCAACAGGTAAATGAATGAACGAACTGTGTTATATTAACCATTGCTACATACAACATTAATAAATCTGTAATTATGCAAAATGAATAAAATCAAACAGAAAAGAGGAGCTCAAATTATATGATTCCATTTATATAAAATTCTAGAAAATTAAAAATGTATAGTTACAGAACAGATCATTGGTTATTTATTAGGGAGTATTAGGAGGGGCAGAAGAAAGGGACTGCGAAGAGGCACAAGGGAAGTTGAGGGAATTAAATGTGTTCATTAGATTGATTGGAGTGATGGTTTCATGATTGTGTAGGTATATAAAAACTTATAAAATTGTACACTTTAAACATGCCAATTATACTTCAATAGAGCTGTTTTTAAAAGTTAATAAAAGTATTCACTAATAAAATTTACCCTCTTTAAGGACAAGGACTCCTAACCATATAAAACCTAGGATTGTGAAGATGTGAGTTCTTCCTCATTGGAACTGATGGCAAGAGAACCACTCCTGCTTTGACCCCCTGGTTCCTGGAGTCATGGAGCCTTCCTTTTGGGGATACAGTACCATATAGAGATCTTTAAGACATTGACTGCTTCTTGGAGTATGGCAATCCTTTTCTGCAAAGCATTGCCTCTGAACTTTTGCTTTAGCTGTGCCCTTGAAAAGCTATTCCAATGAATATTCCAATGAAGCCAGTTGCTTCTGGAGGGTGCAATGTGCAACACCCACTGTGGATATCATGGCCATGAGGCCATTTCTACTCCTCCTTTGTTTGAAAATGTGTACCTTGGTGGGATGTTGGATGCTATGTTGTATAGGATTCTGTCCTCATGGATTGAACCTATCTTAAGCCCCAAGATATTACTGTTGGTTAAGGCTCTTCATACAGGAAAGGAACACCTGGAATAAACATATATCCCTTTGAGAGACAAATCATTGATCTTTCTTGTACTTATGGAACTTTGATGTAAACAACTTTCCACCTAGTGGCTGGCTGGTCTCCATGAGGCATAGAGTCATAGCAGGAACTCAGTATTGGTCTCTATTGCTGACAAGTTAGACTTTCAAAGGCAGCACTTGCTAAACTAGTCTTAGAAGGTAGAATTAGGCCTATATATAATCTCCGTCTTTCCTACCCTAGCCACTCTGTTCCTGTGCCCATTATACCATTTCCAGGGTGGTGCTTTAGTCGCTAAGTCATGTCCAGCTCTTGCAACCCCATGGACTGTAGTCTGCCAGGCTCCTCTGTCCATGGGATTCTCTAGGCAAGAATACTGGAGTGGTCCAGTATTTCCAGGGTGGTCCATGACAAAGACTAGTTAATGATAAGTGGCTGAGTTATTTTGTGTATTCATTTGTTCAGTGTTCTTCCATGGTGGATGCCTTCTGCTTGGCGCTAATGTATAAAATTAAAAATCTTTACATTTAGTGCCTACTCCCATATATTCATATGCCTCCACTTCAGACCTCTTTGTCTCTGATTTTCCAGCCTTTTTTCCTTCCAGGCTCTGGACCTGATTGCTGGAAACTTATTATTTCCTTTGTATACTTTTTTGTGTGTGTTCTGTCTAACAATTTAAAAGGAAATACACTCTGTTTCCATCCCTTTAATAGTTACAATTAAAAGTTTAAGATACATACTAAATAGACTCTAAATTTACTCTCAATTTCTACACTTCTCTTGGACAATCTAAGGATTCAGAATGCTTTGACTCTAATCACTCCACTACATCTTACATGTAACAACTGTCCTGTATTTTAGTTTTATCTTGTTTCTTTTAACTCCTCTAGTAAGATACTTATTTTTATTCAATTAATATTTGTTTATATTTATACACAACCTCAGCAGTGGCCACAGGACTGGAAAAAGTCAGTTTTCATTCCAATCCCAAAGAAAGGCAATGCCAAAGAATGTTCAAACTACCACACAATTACACTCATCTCACATGCTAGTAAAATAATGCTCAAAATTCTCCAAGCCAGGCTTCAGCAGTATGTGAACCATGAACTTCCAGATGCTCAAGCTGGTTTTAGAAAAGGCAGAGGAACCAGAGATCAAATTGCCAACATCCACTGGATCATGGAAAAAGCAAGAGAGTTCCAGAAAAACATCTATTTCAGCTTTATTGACTATGCCAAAGCCTTTGACTGTGTGGATCACAATAAACTGTGGAAAATTCTGAAAGAGATGGGAATACCAGACCACCTGACCTGCCTCTTGAGAAACGTATGTGCAGGTCAGGAGGCAACAGTTAGAACTGGACATGGAACAACAGACTGGTTCCAAATAGGAAAAGGAGTACGTCAAGGCTGTATATTGTCACCCTGCTTATTCAGCTTCTATGCAGAGTACATCATAAGAAATGCTGGGCTGGAAGAAGCACAAGCTGGAATCAAGATTGCCGGGAGAAATATCAATAGCCTCAGATATGCAGATGACACCACCCTTATGGCAAAAAGTGAAGAGGAACTAAAAAGCCTCTTGATGAAAGTGAAAGAGGAGAGTGAAAAAGTTGGCTTAAAGTTCAACATTCAGAAAACGAAGATCTTGGCATCTGGTCCCATCATTTCATGGGAAATAGATGGGGAAACATCGGAAACAGTGTCAGACTTTATTTTTTGGGGCTCCAAAATCACTACAGATGGTGATTGCAGCCATGAAATTAAAAGACACATACTCCTTGGAAGGAAAGTTATGACCAACCTAGATAGCATGTTCAAAAGCAGAGACATTACTTTTCCAACAAAGGTCCATCTAGTCAAGGCTATGGTTTTTCCATGCCAACAAAGGTCCATCTAGTCAAGGCTATGGTTTTTCCAGTGGTCATGTATGGATGTGAGAGTTGGACTGTGAAGAAGGCTGAGTGCTGAAGAAGTGATGATATTGAACTATGGCATTGGAGAAGACTCTTGAGAGTCCCTTGGACTGCAAGGAGATCCAACCAGTCCATTCTAAAGGAGATCAGCCCTAGGTGTTCTTTGGAAGGAATGATGCTAAAGCTGAAACTCCAGTACTTTGGCTACCTCATGCAAAGAGTTGACTCATTGGAAAAGACTCTGATGTTGGGAGGGATTGGGGACAGGAGGAAAAGGGGACGACAGAGGATGAAATGGCTGGATGGCATCACCGACCTGATGGACATGAGTTTGAGTGAACTCCGGGAGTTGATGATGGACAGGGAGGCCTAGTGTGCTTCGATTCCTGTGGTCGCAAAGAGTCAGACACGACTGAGCGACTGAACTGAACTGATACACAACCTCTTATTCTTCTCTCATCATTTCTTTTTTTCTCATTTGATTTTTAAAATCTATTTTTCTCATTTGATTTTTTTATTGTAGTAAAATTTTTATAATTTAAAATTTATCATTTTCAGTACTTTAAAGTATAACCTTTCAGTGGCATTAAGTATATTCACATTTTTCCCCAACCATTACCATTATACATTACAGATTTTTTTTTGGCAGGATAGTACTTATTTGTTTATTTGACATAGACGCAAAAACCCTCAGCAGGATACTAACAATTCAAAGCCAACAATATATTAAAAGAATCATATACCATGATCACGTGGGATTTATCCCAGGAATGCAAGGATTTTTCAGTATCCACCAATCAATCAGTGTAATACATCACATCAATAAACTAAAGAATAAAAACCATGTGATTATCTCAATAGATGCAGAAAAGGCTTTTAACAAAATTCAGTACCCATTTATGATAAAAATTCTCCAGAAAATGAGCATAGAGGGAACATACCTCAACATAATAAAGATCATATATGACAAGCCTAGAGTAAACATCACACTCTCATCATTTTTCTTTGTGTTTTAAGTCTTCCTCTGGAAAGACTTCCTTGTCATTATTGCTGAAGTATATCCTTTAAAGTTCCCTTTAGTGAAGATCTGTTTTAGGTAAATCCCCTCCATTTTTGTTTTCTAGAAATGTGAAATGTGAATGAGAGCTGATATATTTTCTCAGTGTTTTGAAGTTATTATTACACTGTCATATTTTCTGTACTACTCTGGATAAGTCTATTGTCAGTTTAATATTTTTTCCTTCAAAGGTATTTTGTCTTTACTCTTTGTTTTTTAACAATTTGTTTTGTTTTAGTGTTCTTTAGTTTTACTGTGACATGTCAGATTTGGATGTCTTTCGATTTATCCTACTTGTGATAAATTGTGTTTCTCCAACCTGAAGGCATCAATCGTTACCTCTTTGACTTTTGTCTCTCCCCCTTTCTCATAATTCTCTCTCCAGAACTCCTATCATATACTCATTGGAACTTCTCATTCTATCTTCATGTTTCTAAACTTCTCTTTGGATATTTTCTATCTCTTTGTCTTTCTGGGAAATTTTTGGGAAATTTTTTCAGATCTAACAGTTTACAGACCTTTGCATTATTAAGTCAAATATCTTATTTTTTTGATATTAGTAAATCTCTTCTGAGAATCTATAACTTCATAATCAGCTTTTCTCTCTGATTTCTACCACTCTGTCTATTTTTGTCTTCCTTCCCACTCTCTCTCTTTCCTTCAATCTCTCTCTCTTTCTGCATTCCTGGCTCAAAATTTGCTCTTTTTTGGGATTTCATGTGTGAATATTTTAAACTTTATATTTTGATTAGCTATGAGTTTAATAGCATTCTTATTGTATTATATTCAGAGTTTCTTGAAGTTTTAATGGATTTTTCTCAAGATATTTAATCTGCCTTATTTCTAGGAACAAAAGCTGACATCCATGACCTTTTAAAAAGTAATCAAATTAATTAATAGCACATAGTTTTTAGTCGCTAAGTTGTGTCTGACTTTGTGACACCATGGACTATAGACTGCCAGGCTCCTCTGTCGGTGGGATTCTCCAGGCAAGAATACTGGGGTGGGTTGCCATTTCCTTCTCCAAGGGATCTTCCCGACCCAGGTATTGAGCCAGGGTCTCCTGCATTGCAGGCAGATTCTTAACCAACAGAGCTATGAGGGAAGCCTACTTAATGTAGTGTGGTAATATCAAATCTTGTTTTAATCACATAAATGTCTTTGTTACTTATCCCATTCTAAATAACCATTGAAAGAATTTTTTTAAAAAATTCATTTGTGGTAACTCCGTTTTAAAAAGAAAAAAAAAAAAAAAAAAACCTCATCAAAATAATAGCTAGACCTTTTTTGTGTTTTTTTTTTTTTTTTCCCCCACGGAGGGAAGCCTACTTAATGTAGTGTGGTAATATCAAATCTTGTTTTAATCACATAAATGTCTTTGTTACTTATCCCATTCTAAATAACCATTGAAAGAATTTTTTTAAAAAATTCATTTGTGGTAACTCCGTTTTAAAAAGAAAAAAAAAAAACCTCATCAAAATAATAGCTAGACCTTTTTTGTGTGTTTTTTTTTTTTTTCCCTACGATTTTTGTAGATATTCTTAATTGCTCTTACTAGCATCTGTAAGACCCATTGAGAAGGCTTCAATGGTTAGTTGTTAGTCGCAAAGTGTTGGACTCTTGCGACTCAATGGACTGTAGCCTGCCAAGCTCCTCTGTCAGTGGGATTCTCCAGGCAAGAATACTGGAGTGGGTTGCCATTTCCTCCTCCAGAGGATCTTACCAACCCAGGAATCAAACCAGGGTCTCCTGCACTGCAGGCAGATTCTTTACCAACAGAGCTTTGAGGAAAGCCTGAGAAGACTTCAGTGAAGCTTCCTAAACCACTTTTTCTCATTCAAAAAAGTCCTTAGGTTAATTTGACTTTTGTTTTGTAGGTACCACCAAAACAATTGTTTACAATGAGAATGCTCTAGATTTAATAATTTGTTAGTTTCTCTATTTTTAAAAGGATCCTTCATTTGGCCACCAATTAAGAATGAAAAAAAGGCCTCTTATAAGCCTGATATAAGCAAACATACACACAATAGAACAACCTAGGAAGATCAGATAGAACATTTACATCTCAAAGACACAGAGAAATCTGAGCTTCTCCCTAGAAGACCTTGCTTAAAAGTAAGATAACAGCATATATATCAACACTAATTCAAGATTATAAGTTAAGCAAACTTTTCTTGGCTTCAGTCTATATGATAATAATACTGGGCAGTAATAAAGGACTTGAAAGGTTTTCAAAACACTTCCATATTCTATCTAATTTTACCCTCTCAAAACATTTATAAAGCTGAATATCTTAACCAGAGAGGTGAAGGTACTTGCCAAGCTCACACAGCATGTTAGGGGCAACTCACACTACTAAGCACCAAGATCAATACACTCTTCCCTATTAATATTTCATAAAGTAAGACATTTATCTCTGTGCTTGAGAAGATCCTCTTTGATTTCAAAAATCCAAAGAGCTACAATGCACATTTTCTTCCTATTCCATTTTTCCAAAAAAGAATGTCTTGGACTCTAAAATTTGTGTTTGGGGATTTGAATATAAAAAGACTCTATGCTAAAAACTCCAGTTACAATTTCCTCTGGATTATGAAGGCAGAACAGTTTTATACCTATCTTTTGGAATGCATTAAGACATACTCTGTATTATAGTTATTTATATGAACAAAGTAAAACTTGAAAGTGCCAAAAAGCAATTGTCCTTCGGTCCATAAGTTTTGAATCAACAAAAATCACCAGGGCTTAGCCTTGGGTCCCCTGCTTTTCAACATGTAAAGGTATCTTTAGGTCACCTCTCAGTCACAGTGAAATTCTGCACCCATCTTGACATGCAGATGTATATTTCTTTGATAATCCAGAATGAGTGATGTTTCTTTTTTTATCTGAAAAACTAACCTCCTTTGAAGTTCAGCAGATTCAAACAAAGCTGGGCAAGACCAAAGATATTTTTTGGTAGGTAAATAGTATGAGTTGGTCACAAGCTAAACAAACCTATGTAAGGTAGCCTCTGTAAGCTTATTTGCTTGAGACTTGTCAGCTTATCTTGTCTGTACTTGTAGGAGCTACATAGAACAGAATCTTCCCTTTAGAAATGGATGAGGTGATTGGAGGATATTCCTGAAGTTAAGTGGGAGGGAAAGGACTGGGAAAGTTGCAGGGACGAAAGGAACAAAGTCTAAATGATGATATTTTTATTTTCCTTTACTGGAATAGTTAGGGGAAGCACACTGATTGAAACCGCCCACCCTGGCCAGGCACCATAGTAACCATTTGCATGAGTTGTTTTAGGATAGGAGGTTCTGGTAAGGAACAGAGAACTAATAAGCCTCCACCAACCGGAAGAGTTCAGGAAAGGTCAAAAGGAGACACCACACGTCCGACCACCTCCTAGAATCCTTCTCTCTGGCATCCATCTTGGCTGAACAAGGCGTGCACCACCAGGAAGGACTCTAAGTCAGAATGACTGGCTAAAGACAACCCAGAAACTAATCCCATCAGCATAAAACCCAAGACTGAAAGCCATGTGACAGAGCTGTTCTCCTGGGTTCCCTTACCCTACTGCTCTCCACCTGGCTGCCCTTTCCCAATAAAATCTCTTGCTTTGTCAGCACATGTGTCTCCTTGGACAATTCATTTCTGAGTGTTAGACAAGAGCCCAGTTTCGGGCCCTGGAAGGGGTCCCCTTCCTGCACCAGAATGAGACTAGAGGTAAAAAGTCTTACAGAGTAAGTTTATTTCCCTCCAACTGGGAAGCCATTGTATAAGGAAAAGCGGCAAATATGGATTGCATTCCTGTATGGTTTAGGTGGTATGTTTTCTGGGCCTTAAATACTGAATTTTGGAACAAAGCTGGGTCATATATATTGAGCAATATAATAATATAAAACAGCTGGCACTATTGATTGTGTACTGTGTGACGGGCACTGTTTTAAGTCCTTTACATATGTTAACTAAATTAATTTTCAGAACAACTATTAAGTAATAGTGGTATCCATATTGATATCCATATTTCAAAGATGAGGAAGCTGAGTCTCAGAGATGTTAAATAACTTGTCAAGATTAAAAATCTAGAAAATGAGGCTGGAATTTGAACTCAGATACTTGGCTCTGTGCTCTTTGTTCTCTGTTTCTTCAAAATTCTTACCTTGATCTTTTCCATCTCTTACATGGAACCCTGCTCCTTCTGGGAAAAAGGGGCTGTGGTACCCATTTAATGGGGGGTAACATTAAAACTGTTTTTAGGAAGCTACGGAGAAGTGTCCTTAAGCAAAAAAGAATTTCCATTTTGTGGTGATCCAAGGACGAAAGAGCAGGTAAAACCAAGGAGGGTCTTGGAATGCAGGAATTGAGAAAACCAGACCCTTATCATCCTTCCCTCCCCCATGTTGTAACTATTAATGGATTTCAAGTCCTACTGAACAGTGTAACCTGTCTCTCCTCCTACCCCATATGGAGAAGGTATTTGTCTTACTCTTCTCTCCACCCAGTATATGTGCTTCATCCAATCAGCAAATGACCCACAAGACCCTTATCCCACTCCTTGTATCCTGGGTATAAAGGTGGACTAAAGACCCCTGTTCAGTGTCAGTTCTCCCTTGAGCTGGCCTGCTGTTCTAACAGTATCTCCCAATCTAATAAACTTTATTTCCCTCTCATTCTGTCTCATGTCTTGGCACATTTTAAAAATTTTATCAAAAATAGCTAAGAATTATTGATTTGGGGTGAGGGGGTGAGGTGACACTTATATAGTGAGTCTGATGTAAGTTATCTCAGTTTTGAAAAGTTGTTGCTGAGCCGTGAAAGACACTGGGATTCTTGGCCTGTGGAGAAGAATTCAATCCAGGGCCAGTGATGAGGCTTGATCGCTCAGAGCTTTTGTGTAATAAAGTTTTATTAAAGTATAAAAGAGATAGAGAAAGCCTCTGACATAGGCATCAGAAGGGGGCAGAAAGAGTGCCCTCCCCCCCGCCCCCCACTAGTCTTTGCTGCTGCTAAGTCGCTTCAGTCATGTCCGACTCTGTGCGACCCCATAGACAGCAGCCCACCAGGCTCCCTGTCCCTGGGATTCTCCAGGCGAGAACACTGGAGTGGGTTGCCATTCAGCAGCAGTCTGCTAATTAGAGAAAGGAAATGTCTCAAAACTCAGAGACTGGTACACCAGGCCCCTTACCGACAACATGCGTTTTGAGATAACTTTGGCATAAGGTGAGTTGTCCTGGGCCATAAAATGATTGACATGAATCGTGAAGAAAGGCAGGTTTCCAAGCAAATACAGTCCTATTAACATAGCTTAAGAGAACATTTGAATGAGTAAAACACATTGGTTTGTCAAGTCCGTTCTGAGTCTTAGGTGGAACCCACTTGAAGACAGAGTCTAGAGTAAATACATTGTTCATTAACATAGCTTAAGACAAACATTTCCATAAGAAAAACTCATTGGTTAGCTCAAGGTTTGAGAAAAGTTAAGTTCAGGTGGAACCAGGTGTCATCATGGCAACACAGAATTTTAAAAGCAACCTCTTTTTAAATTTGTATAGAGAAGGGGAAAAAATCTAACAGTTTGTCTCCTCCTGATTCTTAATAGAGAGATAAAAAAATGTCTGACACCTGCAGCCTATTTCCTCCATTTGGAGACCCCTGGCCTTCCTGTCTGTTACCCTCTCAGTTTGATTGACCTTTATCTGTATTTGCCTCAAATACACAGGCCACAGAGAGCATGAACACTTTTCCAGTTCAGTGCCCTGAGTTTAGGACTTTTTTTTCATCATTTAGTCCTTTTGCTTGATCCTCATTATGCAAATATTTGTAGAGTGCCTACTATTTGTCAGGCACTGTGCTAGGCCCTGAGGGCATTTTGATGAACAGAAACAGACCTGTTGTCATCCTCTCACAGAATTTGTAGTCAATAGAGGAGGCAGAGGAGCTAGCAATCCCACAAACAAATCCCAAAACCTGAGGCATGAATTGTGTAGAACAGGCATTTGGAACCATAGTAGAGAGTATCACAGGAAGAATTTAGCCTCATTTGAAGGATTAGAAAACAATTCTCTGAGGAAATGACATTCTAGGCAAAGGAAGCAACACATAAAAGGCTGTGAAAATGAGAAATAGATTCATTACTTATTCATAGAAAAACTGCTTTGCTTATAACTCTGTGTACTGTTCATACTTTTCAAAGAGTTGTTTCGACATGATCTTTTACCTTCTTGTTGACCAAACGAATAAAAAACCAACTTTGTTCTGGTAAGGTTACTTTTGTTTTTTGGTAAGAGCCTTAGATTAAGAAAACTTTCTCATTTATCTATCAGATTATCTTCTTAAGCATCTTCTTTCCACCCTCCTTTCCTCTTACTCTTACACAAAAATGTACTGGATGCTAATAAAGTACCAGATACTGTGATTCTTCTCATCAAAGTCAAATTCTTGATAAAGTGGTTTACACTTATTGCCTCTCTTTTCTTACATTCTTAACCCATACCATTCTGCTTTCTATTCCCATTTCCCTGAAACTGCCAAATCAAAAATTTGCCTCTTAGTTCCTCGTTGTACTTGGTTTCTCTGCAGCATTTAGCTCTGTTGTTCAAACAAATAAACAAACAAACACAGAAACCTCTTCTCTTTTGCCTTCTATGTCAGTTCTCTCTTGTTTCATATACCTCTTTCCTTAGTTCGTCATCATTTTTGCTGACTCCTCTTTCTCTACCTAATACTAGAATATTGTTGCTTTCAAAGTCATCGGTCACATCATGTGTTTTTTTTTTTTTTTTCTTTTTTCTTTGCATGCACTGTCTCTCTAGGCAATCCTAGATATTATCTCTAGGTAATCTCTAGGTAATATACTCCAGTGGAGTCCACTGGAATTTGTATCTTCAGTAGTTTCCTTTCTCCTAAGCTCTTGTACCCAACTGTGCACTAAATATCCACCCTTGAGTATATATTTTATATTTAATGTGTTTCAAAGTGAAATCATTCTGCCTCCCTTCAATTCAGTCTCTACCTACCCTGAAGACATGGTGACCTTGTAAAATACAAATATCATTGTCTCTGCCTGAAAGTCTTCAATGGTTTCACATTGCCATCCTTGAGTATCTTGCAGTCATATTATAGTTTGATCTCCACTCTTTCTCCACATCAAACTACTTGTTTAGCCTCTCTTTCATATCCTACTCTTTTGTGACCACATGGATTATAGCCCGCCAGGTTCCTCTGTCCATGGGATTTCCCAGGCAAGAATACTGGAGTAGGTAGCCATTTCTTCCTCCAAGGGACATTCCCAACCCAGGGACTGAACCCACATCTCTTCTGTCTTCTGCATTGTCAGGCAGATTCTTTACCACTGAGCCACTAGGGAATCCCACATCAAATGATTAGCCAACATAAAGCGTATCTGGGGCCTTTCCATGTGCTGATATCTACCTGAAATACCCCTTTCCAATTTTCCTTTTCTTCTGCTTAAATTTCACCTCTTCAATCATCAGAAGTCAATTGGCTACTCTAAGGGGAAATACTTGATATATATTTCTCATATTTTTGGACTTTCAATGTTGTATATACTTCTGTTGCAGAAGGGGGGCCCGAAACTGGGTTCTTGTCTAACACTCGGAAATGAATTGTCCAAGGAGACACATGTGCTGACAAAGCAAGAGATTTTATTGGGAAAGGGCACCCAGGTGGATAGCAGTAGGGTAAGGGCACCCAGGAGAACAGCTCTGCCAAGTGGCTCACAGTCTCGAGTTTTACGATGATGGGATTAGTTTCTGGGTTGTCTTTAGCCAATCATTCTGACTCAGAGTCCTTCCTGGTGGTGCACGCCTTGTTCAGCCAAGATGGATGCCAAAGAGAAGGATTCTGGGAGGTGGTCAGACATGTGGTGTCTCTTTTTGACCTTTCCTGAACTCTTCCGGTTGGTGGAGGCTTATTAGTTCCGTGTTCCTTACCAAGACCTCCTGTCATAAAACAACTCATGCAAATGGTTACTATGGTGCCTGGCCAGGGTGGGCGGTTTCAATCAGTGTACTTCCCCTAACGGCACTTAGATATAAATATATCATGTAAAGGCAACATGAGATCTCTTACAGCAGACTGTATGCTGTAATGTAGGAATGTGTGCTGAATGTAGGAATAGAATCTTACATACAATGTGCAAAATAAAACAGCGTTTAAAGTGTATTTGATGTATAAATGAATCTGGGGATTCCAGGAAAGATCAAATGTAAAGCATTAGTTAATTGCCATAGGCTAATACTTGAAAATTTTGTTTTACTCAGTTAACTCGTCTTGATGGTGAGAACAAATTAACCATGATTGCATAAAGTATGTTTCCATCTTCACGTTATAGATTATCCATTGTTACTGATTAATGGCTCTTACTATCTATAATTAATAAAAAGAGATAATCATTCAAAGTGGTTTCTTGAGTCACCTTTTTTTCTTTTGTTTGAAATCTAATAAGAAGTAATCTGTAGTAGAGTAAAATGCTCTTGATTTTCTCAGACAGACATTGCCAATTTATTAGTGAGTTAAAATCCTATAAGGCATATAGGTTCTTTGAAGTTCATGATAAGGAGTAGAGTTCTTTTTTCCAGGAAACAAAAGCACCAACATTTTGAATGTACTGCTGCTGTTGCTAAGTCGCTTCAGTCGTGTCCGACTCTGTGTGACCCCATAGACAGCAGCCCACCAGGCTCCCCTGTCCCTGGGATTCTCCAGGCAAGAATACTGGAGTGGGTTTCCATTTCCTTCTCCAATGCATGAAAGTGGAAAGTGAAAGTGAAGTTGCTCAGTTGTGTCCGACTCTTAGAGACCCCATGGACTGCAGCCTTCCAGGCTCCTCCATCCATGGGATTTTCCAGGCAAGAGTACTGGAGTGGGTTGCCATTGCCTTCTTCTTGAATGCACTACTAATTGGCATATTCTTGAATATTTCTATCAAATAAATGAAATGCAAAATGTTTTAAATAAAAGTAAATTTATTTTAAAAGGCAATTGGGTATATACATTGTAAAGTGACCAGACAATTACATAATTACAGAAAATACAGAAATTTAAATCTGCATTTGATTCTTTTTTTATTTTGTGGCCACACTGCATGGCTTGTAGAATCTTGTTCCCTGACCAATGATTGAACCCACACCCTCAGCAGTGAAAGTGTGGAGTCCTAACCAATGGACCACCAGGGAATTCCCTTAAATTTGCATTTGTATTGCATTTAACTAAATGGAATATATCTGGAAGTAGCACTAAGAAGGCCCAAATTCCACAGTAAAAAGAAAAATGGATGTTACATATATTGAAGTGAATCTGCTATATAAAACAGGTGTTGAAGAATACAAGCAATACCTATCTTAAGCTTGTCTTTATTTAAAAGAGCTTTCACTGCCCTGTATATTGTTCTGTCAGGGGAAGCACACTGACTGAAACCGCCCACCCTGGCCAGGCACCATAGTAACCATTTGCATGAGTTGTTTTATGACAGGAGGTCCTGGTAAGGAACATGGAACTAATAAGCCTCCACCAACCGGAAGAGTTCAGGAAAGGTCAAAAAGAGACACCACATGTCTGACCACCTCCCAGAATCCTTCTCTTTGGCATCCATCTTGGCTGAACAAGGCGTGCACCACCAGGAAGGACTCTGAGTCAGAATGATTGGCTAAAGACAACCCAGAAACTAATCCCATCATCATAAAATTCGAGACTGTGAGCCACTTGGCAGAGCTGTTCTCCTGGGCTCCCTTACCCTACTGTTCTCCACACGGGTGCCCTTTCCCAATAAAATCTCCTGCTTTGTCAGCACATGTGTCTCCTTGGACAATTTATTTCTGAGTGTTAGATAAGAGCCCAGTTTTGGGCCCTGGAAGGGGTCCCTCTTCCTGAACAGTTCTGTTTTGAATGATGTTCTACAATCCTCAATAAATTTTAAGCTATGTTTAGTAGAAATCTATGACAATAATTTAAAACTCTTTGACTTGTGTTTTGATACTGCTTAATCTAAATATGAAAATATAAAGTGAAAAGTTTTCTGCCAAAATGAATCTAAATATTAACAAGACTACAATGGATTTGTGTGATATTTGCATTTTTCCCCTGTTATTTTGGAAGGTAATGAAGGTAATTTTCTGTGACATGGCTTTGGTAAGCACTGGCAACTTTAGTGTGCTTAAAAACTGCCTTACATTCTTTCATTCTAAAAAGAAAGATCAATAGGAAAATAAAGGCAAATCACCCTGGTGAGTATTTCTCAAACATTGTTGCATATTAGGATCACCAAGAGAAGTTTTTGACAGTGAGATCTCTAAAGTCCTCCTTAAGATTCTGATTCTGTAGTTCTGGAATAGGACATAGGAATATAGATTTTTAACAAGCCCCCAGGAGATTCATATGCTCCAATTTCAGAAACATTGCACTGTTATCTGTTCCACCAAATTTCTCCTCATTCTTTCAAATGTTCTTCACCTTCTGAAATTCCATGGCTTTGCAAAGGTATTCATTCACTCATTAGATCTCCAATGTCTTTCTTCCCAAATTACTACTTGGTAGAATTCCTGTTTCTCTCTCAAGACCTTATTCACACGTACGTCCTTCTTCTGAGCCTTCACTCAACACTTTATACATATCTCTGTTTTAATATTTATACAATATGTTAACACACACATACCTCAATACATTGAATTTCTTTTAAAGAATGAAAGTGTTTCTTGGCCTTTATGTAACAATATGAGAACAAAGAAGATGGGCTAGTACAAAACAGACTTTAGCATGCATAAGAATAATCTGAGGAGTCTGCTTAAAATAGAGTTACCCAGCATGTCTCCCACCCACCACACATAATTCCCATATTCTCATTCAACAGATTGGAAGTTGGTTCTAGGAACTCATATTTTTATATGTTCTCCAAATATTTCATATCTTAATAAATTCTGAGTACCAAGGGGACATCAATGAACATTAAGGTAAATAAAATATGTGCTCAAATGGCTACTTCTGTTTTCCTATTTACTCTCTAGTACAACAAAAATTTATCACACATTCTAATATATTTTGGACATTGTCCTATGACAATCTTCAAGTGCATCTGAATAGCAGTCAAAGCCAATGCAAATCACTTTATATAGAGTCGGATGGTTTACACATGACAGTTAGGGCTCATTAAGCATCTCAGAAGAATTTCATTGAGAATTTTCTCTATAGAGAGGGCTTGTCAGGAGTAAAAGTCAATAAGTAATTAGTTTCAAACAGTGAAAAAAATTCCCATTTTTATTTTAGATTTTATAGTAAGTGTTATTTTTACATCAGCAATTTAAAATCATATAATAAAACAGAACTTCTTATCCTAGCTAAAATGGAGTAACGAAGTAACAAAGGCCATGTAGCAACTAAAAGCAAACAAAGAGAAAATTAATGAAACAACAGCTTTTGAGATAATGAACATCAAATAATGAATGACAGTAAACCCAGAGAGATGGGAAACAAGTGAAGTCAGCACTATGTTTGTCCCAACTTAATCTGTTGAGACAGTATTCAAGTATACCACAGTGAGGTGGACTGAGGTGGAGTAAAGGCATTCAGTGGAGAAAGGATTGTTGTTCAGTTGCTAAGTTGTATCCCATTCTTTTGTGACCCCAGAGACTATAGCATGCCGGGCTCCTTTGTCCTCCACTATCTCCCAGAGTTTGCTCAAACTCATATCCACTGAGTCAGTGATTCTATCAAACCATCTCACCCTCTGTCACCCTCTTCTCCTCTTGCCTTCAATCTTTCCCAGCATCAGGGTCTTTTCAAATGAGTTGGCTCTTCACATCAGGTGGCCAAAGTATTGGAGTTTCAGCTTCATTAGTCCTTTCATGAACACCCAGGACTTATCTCCTTTAGGATGGACTGGTTGGATCTCCTTGCAGTCCAAGGGACTCTCAAGAGTCTTCTCCAGCACCACAATTCAAAAGCATCAGTTCTTTGGTGCACAGCCTTCTTTATGGTCCAACTCTCATATCCATACATGACTACTGGAAAAACCATAGCTTTGACTATATGGACCTTTGTCTGCAAAGTGGTGGCTCTGCTTTTTAATATGCTGTCTAGGTTTGTCATAGCTATTCTTGCAAGGAGCAAGCGTCTTTTAATTTCATGGCTACAGTCATGTCTGCAGTGATTTTGGAGCCCAAGAAAATAAAATCTGTCCCTGCTTCCACTTTTCCCCCTTCTATTTGCCACGAAGTGATGGGACTAGATTCTATGATCTTAGTGTTTTGAACGCTGAGCTTCAAGTAAGCTTTTTCACTCTCCTCTTTCACCCTCATCAAGAGGCTCTTTAGTTCCTCTTTACTTTCTACCATAAGAGTGGTATCATCTGCATATCTGAGGTTGTTGATATTTCTCCCAGCAATCTTGATTCCAGTTTACGATTCATCTAGCCCAGTATTTCTCATGATGTACTCTGCATATAAATTAAATAAGCAGGGTGACAATATACAGCCTTGACATACTCCTTTCCCAATTTTGAACCAGTCCATTGTTCCATGCCTGGTTTTAACTGCTGCTTCTTGACTCACATACAGGTTTCTCATAGTCTTCAACAAATAGTGTTGAAATAACTGGATATCCATATGCAAAAACCCTTCAATCCATATTTCACACTATATACAAAAATTAATGCAAAGTAAATCAGTCCCAAGTATATAACCTAAAGCTGTAAACATTTTAGAGAAAAACACATGAAAACATATTTCTGACTTTGGGTTTTAGACAAAAATTTTTTAGTTAGGACACAAAGAGCATGATCATTACAAATATAAAATTTGTAAAATATGCTTTTAAATGTAATCTTCATCCTCCCTACAAAAGACATAAGAGATTGAAAAGACTAGTCACAACTGGGAGAAAGTCTTTGCCCAGACTACAAAAGGCTTTCACTCAGAGTTTATGAACAACTCAGCAAACTTAAGAAAGGAAAACAACCCAATAAAAAGTGGACAAAATATTTGAACAGATACTTTGCCAAATAATATATACAGTTGGCAAATGGACACTTTAAATATGTTCAATATCATTAATTATGAGGGAAATGCAAATCAAAATCACAATGTGATATCATAACAATTTGTTAGAATGGCTAAAATTAAAGTCTGACCATTTCAAATATTGGTTCAACTGGAACTTCCACATATTGCTGATGTGACTATAAAATTACCCAATCACTTAGGAAAACAGTTTGGCAGCTTCCTGAAAATTAAGCATACATTTATCATGATCCAGCCATTCCACTGCTAGGGGTTTATCCAAAAGGAAAGAATATGTCTACATATAGATCCTATACAAATGTTCATAAGAACTTTATTTGTAAAAGCCTCAAACTTGAAACAACACAAATGTCCTTCAAAAGGTGAATTGAATGGATAAAAAAATTTTGCTATAGTCACAAAATGGAATACTACTCATCAATAAAATGAATAGACTATTGATCAGATCAGATCAGATCAGATCAGTTGCTCAGTTGTGTCCGACTCTTTGCGACCCCATGAATCACAGCACCATATATACCATATATATATACTATAATATACTATTTATAACTAATATTAATAATCTCATAATTTGGTAAGTGCAAGAAAACTATGAACACATAGTTTATTATTCCATTTGTATAAAATTCCAAAGAATGGAATCTAATCTATAGTGACAGAAGGAAAATGAGTGGTTGCTTGAGGAGAGTGGAAGAGAGGGCTTATTAGTGCTATGAGCAGAGTCTTAAAGATAATAAATATGCTCACTATCTTGCTTCTGTTATTGGTTTCATGAGTGTAAAAATACGTGAACTAACCAAACTGTACACAAAAAAATATGCAGTTTATATTTTATCATTTATACCTCAATAAAACTTTTAAAATGCATGAGGCATTTTTCTTCAAATAAACTCTTATTTGGGAGTCCAATAAATAAAACAAAAAACTGGGCAGAAGCCTCCTACCATCTTACTTCTGAAGAGATCCTAGGAACTCTCCTTTGAAAGCCTCTGATTGAGAATACCTGACTTCCAGAAATATATTTGGAGGTATAGATAGATATATGATATTTTACTTTAACTCTCGTGTCCAGAAGTCTTGGGTTGCCAGGGGTCTTAAGTACACTAATATGAAATCTAAGTCATTGAGAAATTATCTGAAAATGAGCTATTTTGGATACCTATGTGTTGGACATATTACTTTAACCATTATTTTAAAAAGATACTTTTAGCAATTTTTATCATAATATATGATTCATTTTTCCATCACCTTAAAAAGAGTAAATATGCCCTTTTTTTACTTTAAATTTTATTAATGGTTTAAAGCTATCATTGTTAGCATCAGATTTGCATTAGGGTCAGATCAGATCAGATCAGTCGCTCAGTCCTGTCTGACTCTTTGCAACCCCATGAATCGCAGCATTCCAGGCCTCCCTGTCCATCACCAACTCCCAGAGTTCACTCAGACTCACGTCCATCGAGTCAGTGATGCCATCCAGCCATCTCATCCTCTGTCATCCCCTTCTCCCCCTGCCCCCAATCCCTCCCAGCATCAGAGTCTTTTCCAATGAGTCAACTCTTCACATGAGGTGGCCAAAGTACTGGAGTTTCAGCTTTAGCATCATTCCTTACAAAGAAATCCCAGGGCTGATCTCCTTCAGGATGTACGGGTTGGATCTCCTTGCAGTCCAAGGGACTCTCTAGAGTCTTCTCCAACACCACAGTTCAAAAACATCAATTCTTCGGTGCTCAGCCTTCTTCACAGTCCAACTCTCACATCCATACATGACCACAGGAAAAACCATAGCCTTGACTAGACGAACCTTTGTTGGCAAAGTAATGTCTCTGCTTTTGAATATGCTATCTAGGTTGGTCATAACTTTCCTTCCAAGGAGTAAGCATCTTTTAATTTCATGGCTGCAGTCACCATCTGCAGTGATTTTGGAGCCCAGAAAAATAAAGTCTGACACTGTTTCCACTGTTTCCCCATCTATTTCCCATGAAGTGGTGGGACCAGATGCCATGATCTTCATTTTCTGAATGTTGAGCTTTAAGCCAACTTTTTCACTCTCCACTTTCACTTTCACGAAGAGGCTTTCTAGTTCCTCTTCACTTTCTGCCACAAGGGTGGTGTCATCTGCATATCTGAGGTTATTGATATTTCTCCCGGTAATCTTGATTCCAGGTTTTGTTTCTTCCAGTCCAGCGTTTCTCATGATGTACTCTGCATATAAGTTCAATAAACAGGGTGACAATATACAGCCTTGACGTACACCTTTTCCTATTTGGAACCAGTCTGTTGTTCCATGTCCAGTTCTAACTGTTGCTTGTGACCTGAATACAGATTTCTCAAGAGGCAGATCAGATGGTCTGGTATTCCCATCTCTTTCAGAATTTTTCACAGTTTATTGTGATCCACACAGTCAAAGGCTTTGGCATAGTCAATAAAGCAGAAACAGATGTTTTTCTGGAACTCTCTTGCTTTTTTGATGACCCAGTGGATGTTGGCAATTTGATCTCTGGTTCCTCTACCTTTTCTAAAACCAGCCTGAACATCAGGAAGTTCACGGTTTGCATATTGCTGAAGCCTGGCTTGGAGAATTTTGAGCATTACTTTACTAGCGTGTGAGATGAGTGCAATTGTGTGGTAGTTTGAGCATTCTTTGGCATTGCCTTTCTTTGGGATTGGAATGAAAACTGACCTTTTCCAGTCCTGTGGCCACTGCTGAGTTTTCCAAATTTGCTGGCATATTGAGTGCAGCACTTTCACAGCATCATCTTTCAGGATTTGGAATAGCTCAACTGGAATTCCATCACCTCCACTAGCTTTGTTCGTAGTGATGCTTTCTAAGGCCCACTTGACTTCACATTCCAGGATGTCTGGCTCTAGGTCAGTGATCACACCATCGTGATTATCTGGGTCGTGAAGATCTTTTTTGTACAGTTCTTCTGTGTATTCTTGCCATCTCTTCTTAATATCTTCTGCTTCTGTTAGGTCCATACCATTTCTGTCCTTTATAGAGCCCATCTTTGCATGAAATGTTCCTTTGGTATCTCTGATTTTCTTGAAGAGATCCCTAGTCTTTCCCATTCTGTTGTTTTCCTCTATTTCTTTGCATCGATCGCTGAAGAAGGCTTTCTTATCTCTTCTTGCTATTCTTTGGAACTCTGCATTCAGATGTTTATATCTTTCCTTTTTTCCTTTGCTTTTCGCTTTTCTTCTTTTCACAGCTATTTGTAAGGCCTCCCCAGACAGCCTTTTTTGCTTTTTTGCATCTTTTTTTCTATGGGAATGGTCTTGATTCCTGTCTCCTGTACAATGTCACGAACCTCATTCCATAGTTCATCAGGCACTCTATCAGATCTAGGCCCTTAAATCCATTTCTCACTTCCACTGTATAATCATAAGGGGTTTGATTTAGGTCATACCTGAATGGTCTAGTGGTTTTCCCTACTTTCTTCAATTTAAGTCTGCATTAGGGTAGATAGCACTTAAAATAGCAGATACATACATCAACATGAATCCGTAAAGTAATTAGCCTCTAATTAAAATAAATAAATTTAAATTAAAAAAAAAAAAAAAAGCAGAGACATTACTTTGCCAACAAAGGCCCATCTAGTCAAGGCTATGGTTTTTCCAGTGGTCATGTATGGATGTGAGAGTTGGACTGTGAAGAAGGCTGAGCGCCGAAGAATTGATGCTTTTGAACTGTGGTGTTGGAGAAGACTCTTGAGAGTCCCTTGGACTGCAAGGAGATCCAACCAGTCCATGTTGAAGGAGATCAGTCCTGGGTGTTCTTTGGAAGGACTCATGTTGTCGCAAAGAGTCGGACATGACTGAGCGACTGAACTGAACTGGAGTGTAGTGACACCCTCAGGACTTCATTAAATGTGCTTCCTTATTTTCTCCAGCAATAAGTTGCATATGAGCATTTTTTCTTTTTGTGGGAAGAAATGGTGATTATATTTGCCACTTCTGTACTTCTGGCTTCTCCTGTGGTAGTCATATGTCACTTCTTACAGAGTGTGACTTCCTGGTTCAACATGCCTTCCTTCATTTTAATATATAGACTCTAATTGGTAAAGCATATAATCACGATAGAATTATATAGTCAAAGGCTATTTATGAGTAGAGAACTAGGAAGTTTTCCTTAAAGTAAAATACATGATTTTTACTGTGTGGACTGTTTTCACTGAATGAAATAATTCATTTTTTATCTTCTGGTTTTCAGCTCTGTAATGGACAATTTGGTTTGTTGCAGAATTCAGTTCCAAACAGGTGACATATTATTTTGTTACATGTAAAAAGATCTGTAATATAGAGACTATAAAATAGCAGTTTCACCATCAGAGTCCATACTGAAAATATTTATTACTTCAACTATTGACCTTTTGGGGGGATCTGACAGTTGGAAAGTACCATTCTAAGATTTTATATCTGATGAATTTCTTGGTCTTGCTTGTTGTCAAGCTGACGGATAGTGTGCTGTTAGTTGTTGTCTTGTTCAGTAACTTTTTAATGTCTCTCATATTAAATGTAAACTGGGGGGGGAGGAGCCAAGATGGCGGAGGAGTAGGACGGGGAGAACACTTTCTCCCCCACAAATTCATCAAAAGAGCATTTAAACGTCGAGTAAATTCCACAAAACAACTTCTGAATGCCGGCAGAGGACATCAGGCACCCAGAAAAGCGACCCAACTCTTCGAAAGGAGGTAGGAAAAAATATAAAAGACAAAAAAAAAGAGACAAAAGAGGGAGGGATGGAGTTCCGTCCCGGGAAGGGAGTCTTAAAAAGAGAGAAGTTTCCAAACACCAGGAAACCTTCTCACTGCCGAATCTGTGCCGAGCTTTGGGAGCACAGAGGGCAACATAACAGGGAGAAAAAATAAACAATAAACTCGCAGATTGCGAGCCCTACGGTAACTCCCCCAGCGGAGAAGCAGTGCAGATGCCTGCACACGCCATTAGCAAGCGGGCGCTGGGCAGGGAGGCGCGGCGCGGGCTGCATCGCTCAGAGTAAGAATCTGGCCTGAATACCCTGAGCACTATCTGAGCGAAATAATTTGGGCTAGCAAACCAGACTGTGGGGTATCTACCACGCGAAAAGCCAGCCCCAACCTAAGGCACCGCCAGGCCCGCGCACGGAACAAAGGACTGAACAGAGATAGCCGGCTGCAGACCTTCCCCCTCCGGTAACAGGCAGCCAGAGCCGGAAGGGGACAATCACAGCCCCAGAGAGACATTATCTATAAAACTGTAAGCAGGCTTCTTTGCTAACTAAAACTTCTTGGGGGTCTGGACGGTCAACATCTGCCTGAGAAGGTGCGCCGGTCTTACACCCAGATAACTGAGTGGCGGGGAGGCCATAAGTCGCAGCATTGGCGTTCGCCAAGTACCTCATCACCTGAGCTGCTCGGACCTGGGAAGAGCACAAAATGCAGGCCCAACAGAGTCTGCGCCTCTGAGGACTACCCGAGTGCCTGAACCTGAGCGGCTTGGACCTGGGAGGTACATGCAGCCCAGGGCCGGCCTCGGATTGTTCTCGGTGGAACAACCTAGAGCCCGAGCAGTGAGGGCAGGGAGGCTACACGCGCCGTGAGTGGGGGCAGACCCAGTGTGGCTGAGGCACTGCGAGCGCACGCCAGTGTTATTTGGTTGCAGCATCCCTCCCTCCCTCCCCACAGTGCGACTGAACAAGTGAGCCTAAAAAAAAAAAAAAAAAAAAAGTTTCCCCCACCGTCCCCTTTGTGTCAGGGCAGAAGCCAGACACTGAAGAGACCAGCAAACAGAAGAAGTTATAACAGAGGGAAACGCCTTGGAAGCTACAGGCAATAGATTAAAACCCCGTGGTTACTACGGACTACATAGGAAGGGGCCTATAGATCTTCAGAAATATAAGTCGGACCAAGGAACTAGCCAAAAATGAACTGAACCCACCATACAACAAAACCAGAGAAAGTCCTAGATATATTTTTACTATTTTTACGATCATTCTTTCTTTTTTTTTTAATTAAAAAAAAATTTTTTAAGTCCTCTATTGTTTCTTTAATTTTCACTTTTATAACCTATTACTTTGCAAAAAAAAAAAAAGACCCTATTTTTTTCTTCTTCAGCAAACTTCATATATATATATTTTATAATTTTTTGATCTTGTTTTTTTTTTTTCTTCTTCTTTTCTTTAACATTGTATTTTTGAAATTCCAAACTCTACTCTAGTTTTTTAATTTTAACTTTTTGGTATATGTTATCAATTTTGTACCTACAATTTTTTTTTTTTATAATTTCTGTGATTTTTTTTTTCCTGTTTCATTCTCTTCTTCTTTTATATAACATTATATATCTGAAATTCCAAACTCTACTCTAGATTTTTAATTTATGCTTTTTGGTATTTGATATCAAATTTGTACCTGTATCTTCTTTATAATTTTTGCGACATTGTTTCTGTTTGTTTGTTTTCTCTCTTTATGTTTCTTCTTCCTTTTTTTAACATTGTATTTTTGAAATTCCAAACTCTACTCTAGATTTTTAATTTTTGCTTTTTGGTATTAGTTATCAATTTTGTACCTGTATTTTCTTTATAATTTTCGTGACCTTGTTTGTTTTTCTTTGTTCGTTTTTTCTCTCTTTCTTTTCCTTCTTCTTTTCTTTAACATTGTATTTTTGAAATTCCAAACTCTACTCTAGATTTTTAATTTTTGCTTTTATGTATTTGTTACCAATTTTGTACCTTTAAGAACCCAATGTTCAGGACCCATTTTTCAATACGGACAGAGATTACTGGCTTGACTGCTCTCTCTCCCTTTGGACTCTCCTTTTTCTCCACCAGGTCGCCTGTGTCTCCTCCCTAACCCCTCTCTACTCTACCCAACTCTGTGAGTTTATGTGTGTTCCAGATGGTGGAGAACACTTAGGGAACTGATTACTGGCTGGATCTGTCTCCTTCCTTTTCATTCCCCCCTTTTATCCCTCTGGCCACCTCTGTCTCTTTCCTCCTTCTTCTCTTCTCTGTATAACTCCGTGAACATCTCTGAGTGGTCCAGTTGTGGAGTGCACATAAGGAAGTGACTACTGGCTACCCCACTCTCTCCACTATTGATTCCACCTCATCTCAATTGGGTCACCTCTAACTCCCTCCTCCCTCTTCTCTTCTCCGTGTAACGCTGTGAACCTCTCTGAGTGACCCTCACAGTAGAGAAACTTTTCATCTTTAATGTAGATGTTTTATCAATGGTGTTGTATAGAAGGAGAAGTTTTGAAACTACCGTATAAATAAGACCGATAACTGGAAGCAGGAGGCTTAAGTCCAAACCCTGACTCCAGGGAACTCCTGACTCCAAGGAATATTAATTGACAGGAGCTCATCAAACGCCTCCAAACCAACACTGAAACCAAGCACTACACAAGGGCTAGCAAGTTCCAGGGCAAGACATACCAAGCAAATTCTCCAGCAACAAAGGAGCACAGCACTGAGCTTCAAGATACAAGCTGCCCAAAGTCACCCCCAAACCATAGACATCTCATAACTCATTACTGGACACCCACCAGAACACTGACACAAGCTTCCCTAACCAGGAAACCTTGACAAGCCACCTGTACAAACCCACACACAGCGAGGAAAAGCCACAATAAAGAGAACTCCACAAACTGCCAGAATATAGAAAGGACACCCCAAACTCAGCAATTTAAACAAGATGAAGAGACAGAGGAATACCCAGCAGATAAAGGAACAGGATAAAAGCCCACCAAACCAAACAAAAGAGGAAGAGATAGGGAATCTACCTGATAAAGAATTCCGAATAATGATAGTGAAATTGATCCAAAATCTTGAAATCAAAATGGAATCACAGATAAATAGCTTGGAGGCTAAGATTGAGAAGATGCAAGAAAGGTTTAACAAGGACCTAGAAGAAATAAAAGAGTCAATATAAAATGAATAATGCAATAAATGAAATTAAAAACACTCTGGAGGCAACAAATAGTAGAATAACAGAGGCAGAAGATAGGATTAGTGAATTAGAAGATAGAATGGTAGAAATAAATGAATCATAGAGGATAAAAGAAAAACGAATTAAAAGAAATGAGGACAATCTCAGAGACCTCCAGGACAATATTAAACGCTACAACATTCAAATCATAGGGGTCCCAGAAGAAGAAAACAAAAAGAAAGACCATGAGAAAATACTTGAGGAGATAATAGTTGAAAACTTCCCTAAAATGGGGAAGGAAATAATCACCCAAGTCCAGGAAATGCAGAGAGTCCCGAACAGGATAAACCCAAGGCGAAACACCCCAAGACACATATTAATCAAATTAACAAAGATCAAACACAAAGAACAAATATTAAAAGCAGCAAGGGAAAAACAACAAATAACACACAAGGGAATTCCCATAAGGATAACAGCTGATCTTTCAATAGAAACTCTTCAAGCCAGGAGGGAATGGCAAGACATACTTAAAATGATGAAAGAAAATAACCTACAGCCCAGATTATTGTACCCAGCAAGGATTTCATTCAAGTATGAAGGAGAAATCAAAAGCTTTTCAGACAAGCAAAAGCTGAGAGAATTCTGCACCACCAAACCAGCTCTCCAACAAATACTAAAGGATATTCTCCAGACAGGAAACACAAAAACGGTGTATAAACTCGATCCCAAAACAATAAAGTAAATGGCAACGGGATCATACTTATCAGTAATTACCTTAAACGTAAATGGGTTGAATGCCCCAACCAAAAGACAAAGACTGGCTGAATGGATACAAAAACAAGACCCCTACATATGTTGTCTACAAGAGACCCACCTCAAAACTGGGGACACATACAGACTGAAACTGAAGAGCTGGAAAAAGATTTCCCATGCAAATAGGGACCAAAAGAAAGCAGGAGTAGCAACATTCATATCAGATAAAATAGACTTTAAAACAAAGGCTGTGAAGAGAGACAAAGAAGGTCACTACATAATGATCAAAGGATCAATCCAAGAAGAAGATATAACAATTATAAATATATATGCACCCAACACAGGAGCACCGCAGTATGTAAGACAAATGCTAACAAGTATGAAAGGAGAAATTAACAATAATACAATAATAGTGGGAGACTTTAATACCCCACTCACACCTATGGATAGATCAACTAAACAGAAAATTAACAAGGAAACACAAACTTTAAATGATACAATAGACCAGTTAGACCTAATTGATATCTATAGGACATTTCATCCCAAAACAATGAATTTCACCTTTTTCTCAAGCGCACATGGAACCTTCTCCAGGATAGATCACATCCTGGGCCATAAAGCTAGCCTTGGTAAATTCAAAAAAATAGAAATCATTCCAAGCATTTTTTCTGACCACAATGCAGTAAGATTAGATCTCAATTACAGGAGAAAAATGATTAAAAATTCCAACATATGGAGGCTGAACAACACGCTGCTGAATAACCAACAAATCACAGGAGAAATCAAAAAAGAAATCAAAATTTGCATAGAAACGAATGAAAATGAAAACACAACCCAAAACCTGTGGGACACTGTAAAAGCAGTCCTAAGGGGAAAGTTCATAGCAATACAGGCACACCTCAAGAAACAAGAAAAAAGTCAAATAAATAACCTAACTCTACACCTAAAGCAACTAGAAAAGGAAGAAATGAAGAACCGCAGGGTTACTAGAAGAAAAGAAATCTTAAAAATTAGAGCAGAAATAAATGCAAAAGAAACAAAAGAGACCATAGCAAAAATCAACAAAACCAAAAGCTGGTTCTTTGAAAGGATAAATAAAATTGACAAACCATTAGCCAGACTCATCAAGAAACAAAGGGAGAAAAATCAAATCAATAAAATTAGAAATGAAACTGGAGAGATCACAACAGACAACACAGAAATACAAAGGATCATAAGAGACTACTATCAACAATTATATGCCAATAAAATGGACAACGTGGAAGAAATGGACAAATTCTTAGAAAAATACAACTTTCCAAAACTCGACCAGGAAGAAATAGAAAATCTTAACAGACCCATCACAAGCACGGAAATTGAAACTGTAATCAAAAATCTTCCAGCAAACAAAAGCCCAGGTCCAGATGGCTTCACAGCTGAATTCTACCAAAAATTTAGAGAAGAGCTAACACCTATCCTGCTCAAACTCTTCCAGAAAATTGCAGAGGAAGGTAAACTTCCAAACTCATTCTATGAGGCCACCATCACCCTAATACCAAAACCTGACAAAGATCCCACAAAAAAAAAGAAAACTACAGGCCAATATCACTGATGAACATAGATGCAAAAATCCTTAACAAAATTCTAGCAACCAGAATCCAACAACACATTAAAAAGATCATACACCATGACCAAGTGGGCTTTATACCAGGGACGCAAGGATTCTTCAATATCCGCAAATCAATCAATGTAATACACCACATTAACAAATTGAAAAATAAAAACCATATGATTATCTCAATAGATGCAGAGAAAGCCTTCGACAAAATTCAACACCCATTTATGATAAAAACTCTCCAGAAAGCAGGAATAGAAGGAACATACCTCAACATAATAAAAGCTATATATGACAAACCCATAGCAAACATTATCCTCAATGTTGAAAAATTGAAAGCATTTCCTCTAAAGTCAGGAACAAGACAAGGGTGTCCACTTTCACCATTACTATTCAACATAGTTTTGGAAGTTTTGGCCACAGCAATCAGAGCAGAAAAAGAAATAAAAGGAATCCAAATTGGAAAAGAAGAAGTAAAACTCTCACTATTTGCAGATGACATGATCCTCTACATAGAAAACCCTAAAGACTACACCAGAAAATTACTAGAACTAATCAATGACTATAGTAAAGTTTCAGGATATAAAATCAACACACAGAAGTCCCTTGCATTCCTATACACTAATAATGAGAAAACAGAAAGAGAAATTAAGCAAACAATTCCATTCACCATTGCAACGGAAAGAATAAAATACTTAGGAATATATCTACCTAAAGAAACTAAAGACCTATATATAGAAAACTATAAAACACTGGTGAAAGAAATCAAAGAGGACACTAATAGATGGAGAAATATACCATGCTCATGGATTGGAAGAATCAATATAGTGAAAATGAGTATACTACCCAAAGCAATCTATAGATTCAATGCAATCCCTATCAAGCTACCAACAGTATTCTTCACAGAGCTAGAACAAATAATTTCACAATTTGTATGGAAATACAAAAAACCTCGAATAGCCAAAGCTATCTTGAGAAAGAAGAATGGAACTGGAGGAATCAACCTACCTGACTTCAGGCTCTACTACAAAGCCACAGTTATCAAGACAGTATGGTACTGGCACAAAGACAGAAATATAGATCAATGGAACAAAATAGAAAGCCCAGAGATAAATCCACGCACATATGGACACCTTATCTTCGACAAAGGAGGCAAGAATATACAATGGATTAAAGACAATCTCTTTAACAAGTGGTGCTGGGAAATCTGGTCAACCACTTGTAAAAGAATGAAACTAGAACACTTTCTAATACCATACACAAAAATAAACTCAAAATGGATTAAAGATCTCAACGTAAGACCAGAAACTATAAAACTCCTAGAGGAGAACATAGGCAAAACACTCTCTGACATACATAACAGCAAGATCTTCTATGACCCACCTCCCAGAATATCGGAAATAAAAGCAAAAATAAACAAATGGGACCTAATTAACCTTAAAAGCTTCTGCACATCAAAGGAAACTATCAGCAAGGTGAAAAGACAGCCTTCAGAATGGGAGAAAATAATAGCAAATGAAGTGACTGACAAACAACTAATCTCAAAAATATACAAGCAACTCCTACAGCTCAACTCCAGAAAAATAAATGACCCAATCAAAAAATGGGCCAAAGAACTAAATAGACATTTCTCCAAAGAAGACATACAGATGGCTAACAAACACATGAAAAGATGCTCAACATCACTCATTATCAGAGAAATGCAAATCAAAACCACTATGAGGTACCATTTCACACCAGTAAGAATGGCTGCGATCCAAAAGTCTACAAATAATAAATGTTGGAGAGGGTGTGGAGGAAAGGGAACCCTCTTACACTGTTGGTGGGAATGCAAACTAGTACAGCCACTATGGAGAACAGTGTGGAGATTCCTCAAAAAACTGGAAATAGAACTGCCTTATGATCCAGCAATACCACTGCTGGGCATACACACTGAAGAAACCAGAAGGGAAAGAGACACGTGTACCCCAATGTTCATCACAGCACTGTTTATAATAGCCAGGACATGGAAGCAACCTAGATGTCCATCAGCAGATGAATGGATAAGAAAGCTGTGGTACATATACACAATGGAGTATTACTCAGCCATTAAAAAGAATACATTTGAATCAGTTCTAATGAGGTGGATGAAACTGGAGCCTATAATACAGAGTGAAGTAAGCCAGAAAGAAAAACACCAATACAGTATACTAACGCATATATATGGAATTTATAAAGATGATAACAATAACCCTGTGTACGAGACAGCAAAAGTGACACTGATGTATGGAACAGTCTTATGGACTCTGTGGGAGAGGGAGAGGGTGGGAAGATTTTGGAGAATGGCATTGAAACATGTAAAATATCATGTATGAAACGAGATGCTAGTCCAGGTTCAATGCACGATACTGGATGCTTGGGGCTGGTGCACTGGTACAACCTGGAGGGATGGTATGGGGTGGGAGGAGGGAGGAGGGTTCAGGAGGGGGAGCACATGTATACCTGTGATGGATTCATTTTGATGTTTGGCAAAACTAATACAATTACGTAAAGTTTAAAAATAATATAAAATAAAAAAAAAAATGTAAACTGACAGAAAAAATGAACTAACTATAAATGATTCTTAAAGTTTCAAAATAGATTAATAACCTCTTATTCAAATTTCCTTTTTCACAATAAATCTTTTTTTTTTTAAAGTTACATTTCTATTCCTCAATTCTAAATTAAGCTTTAGAAAGCACTGACAATAGGCTCATTGGCTAAATTCAGCAACTCATTTGGTAAAATGCCATTTCTCTATATTGAGGAATCAGAGTAAGCTTATTTTGAAGAATTGTTGGAAAATTTTCTAGGCCACTAAGTGGATTATAAATAAGAACTATAATTATCAGTTCAGTTGTTCTGACTTCCCACCACAATATACTAATAGAAGCCTTGGTTGAGTGCTGAAGGGCCTCACAACTTTAGTGTTTATCTTGATAAATTTACTATGGTCCAGGGTTTGGCCATCAAGAATTTCATTCTCTAGCATTGAAACATGTATATTACCATATGTAAAACAGATGACCAGTACAAGTTTGAGCATGAAGCAGTGCACTCAAAGCCAGTGCTCTGGGATAACCCAGAAGGATGGGGTGGGGAGGGAGGTGGGAGGGGGGTTCAGGATGGGGAGACACATGTTGCACCCATGGCTGATTTATGTCACTGTATGGCAAAAACTACCACAAGATTGTAAAGAAATTATCCTCCAATTAAAATGAATAAATTAATTAAAGAAAATAATTTGATTCTCTTAGCATATCAATAGTAATTGCTTCCTTTGTGGGGAGTGAGGAAATGAGGAATCTTGGAGTAACATTAACCAAGATAGTAAAGATGGATATATAAAACAAAATGTCTATTTCTTCTGAGAAATGAAAGTATCAAGAAGGTTAGAATGCTGTTTTTCCAGATCTAGACAATCTCTCCTTTTAGTCAACAAATCGTCAGACTAAAATTTTTTTTGGATGTGGCATCAGAAGAAGAATAGTGCCACATAAAGCACTCTTCCCTGGACAATATTTGGGTAGACATCTACCCAATTGAGTAGACAATATTTGGTAGACATCTGGCTCTTTGGGCCTTACAAATTGTGTAATTTTGGCTGACTCTTCTGTTTACCTAACCTCTCTTTAAGAAGAGAACCACACAGTTCATTAAGTTTCCAAACAAAATAAAACTCAGTTGATTACATTTCCATTTGAGTTAATTAAAATTACATTCCCGGCTTCTCCTTGTTTCATCTTGATTTGATTTTTTTGTGTCTCTAAACTTTTCTGAATAACCAATTTACACATAATTCCTTATTTATTTTCCAAAGCGATTATTCACACAATATTAGTGAATTTTACTGAATTACTTTTCAGAAGACTACCTTATTTCCTTATTTTTCTTATCTTTACTGTTTAGAGTCAATTTACAGTCATCACTATTACTAAAAATGAAAAGTATATGGTGCCCTTCCCACAAATCTATAATATTTACCCATTTCATCTGCTTAATTTTGAGAGTTTGGCTTAAATTTTTTTACCAACTAGATGATACCTTCAAAATCAGTTCATGTTGAAAACTTACCTGAATTTATTATTAGTTGGTCAACATATGTGAGACACTGTGGACAATGTATGCTATTAATTTTAAAAGATACATTGATCATATAATATACAGGAAAACTCAGTAGGTCATTACTTTTTATAGAGAATATTTTTGTATAGGACATATCTTTCTTTGACTCTATTCAATAAAATAGAGTTACTTAATTGTCCTAGGAACTCATTATAAGGAAGTTTTCCAGCATGCATTCCAAGACAAAATACCAAGGTATTTCAATGTATTGTCACAGTTATCATTTTGTAATTATCAACTATCAATTTTAAACATACATGTTCACCTTTTACTTATATTAGTTTATTTCCATTCTACCTAATATGCCTCTGGAAAGCCTTTCTTTTCGGCTAATTGGTGTGTGTTTCAGGGAAGGCAAGCTAATTTTAGTATGACAGTGAAAAAAAGTGAAAGTGTTAGTTGTTCAGTCGTGTCTGACTCTTTTGTGACCCCATGGACTGTAGCCTGCCAGGCTTCTCTGTCCATGGAATTCTCCAGGCAAGAATACTGGAATGGGTAGCCATTCCCTTCTCCAAGGGATCTTTCCAACCCAGGGATTGAACCTGGGTCTCCTCCACTGCAGGCAGATTCTTTACCATCTGACCCAGAAGTAGAGTCCCATAAAGTCCATTTGAAGGGAACTTACAGTACTTAAGCATTGATAATTACTCTATACAGTATGCACCCTTAAGTCATTATCTATTGAGTAGTCACTCAATGTTTGCTTAAACATTTTCATTGTTGAGATATTTACTCCCCCATAAAGCGTCCTATTCCACATATTTAATTGGCAAAAGTTTTACTTCTGTTTGCCTAAAATATATCTTTGTAAATTTCATTTGTTGGTTCCAATCCTACAGTCTACAGAAAATAGAAATAAAACCCAATGAATTATTTTTAACCTAGAAATAATGTAAAACTTTTGACAAATAAATAATAAAAAAAAATAAGCCCAATTAGAAAACCAATAAAAAATGCTTTCAGTTATCTGATGTTTTGAATAATCAAAGCCAATGATGTCTTTAGAAAACCAAAGACTGATAGATATACTATTGACTCTGAACAATGTGGGGGTTAATTTGTGTATAATTTTAGTTGACCTTCCGTATCTGAGATGCCTTGACATCCACAGATTCAACCAATCATGCACCATGTAGTACTGTAGTATTTCCTATTGAAAAATATCCATGTGTAAGTGGACCCACGTGCTTCAGACCTGTGTTGTTCAAAGGTCAACTGTATACAAAAAAGTAGTGATAGAAATATGACAGTAAAAATCATTTGGAGAAGTACACATCCATAGCAAATTATTTATATAGGATGAAGATGGAGCTCCCTTAGGGTGGTTGGAGAGGCTGAGACCAGGTAAAACTATTATGAAAGTGAAAGTGTAAATCACTCAGTCATGTCTGACTGTACAAACCCATGGACTGTAATCCGCCAGGCTCCTTTGTCCATGGAATTCTCCAGGCAAGATTACTGGAGTGGGTTCCCATTCCCTTCTTCAGGGGCTCTTCCCAACCCAGGGACTGAACCTGGGTCTCCCATATTGTGGGCAGGTCCTTTACCATCTGAGCACCAGGGAACCCTAAAACTAATGTAAGATACATATATAACACTTACATATAATAACATTTAACATATTTATATATTATAACATTTATGAAAGTGAAAAGTGAAGTCGCTCAGTCATGTCCGACTCTTTTTGACCCCATGGACAGTAGCCTACCAGGCTCCTTTGCCCATAGGATTTTCCAAGCAAGAGGAGTGGAGTGGGTTGCCATTTCTTTCTCCATTATAACATTTATATATTATGTTATATATATAAAACATTTAAGAGCTATTAAAATCTTAGATATTGTCTATGTCCAATGATTTTATTTTATAAGTAAAGATACTCTGGACCAAAGAAGGGGAGTCACTTATCCAATGACTTTCAACATGTAACAGAGCTTAGACTAGAATCTAGGGCTGCATATCTTCATCAGTTCAGTTCAGTTCAGTTCAGTTGCTCAGTTGTGTCCGACTCTTTGCAACACTATGGACTGCAGCACGCCAGACCTCCCTATCCATCACCAACTCTTGGAGTTTACTCAAACTCATGTCCATTGAGTCGGTGATGCCATCCAACCATCTCATCCTCTGTCGTCCCCTTCTCCGCCTGCATTCGATCTTTTCCAGCATCAGGGTCTTTTCAAATGAGTAAGCTCTTCGCATCAGGTGGCCAAAGTATTGGAGTTTCAGCTTCAGCATCAGTCCTTCCAATGAACATTCAGGACTGATTTCCTTTAGGATGGACTGGTTGGATGTTCTTGCTGTCCAAGGGACTCTCAAGAGTCTTCTCCAACACCACAGTTCAAAAGCATCAGTTCTTCAGTGCTCAGCTTTCTTTATAGTCCAACTCTCACATCCATACATGACTACTGGAAAAACCATAGCCTTGACTAGATGGACCTTTGTTGGCAAAGTAATGTCTCTGCTTTTTAATATGCTATCTAGGTTGGTCATAACTTTTCTTCCAAGGAGTAAGCATTTTTATTTCATGGCTGCAGTCACCATCTGCAGTGATTTTGGAGCCCCAAAATATAAAATCTCTCACTGTTTCCACTGTTTCCCCATCTATTTGCCATGAAGTGATGGGACCAGATGCCGTGATCTTTGTTTTCTGAATGTTGAACTTTAAGCCAACTTTTTCACTCTCCTCTTTCACTTTCATCAAGAGGCTCTTTAGGTCTTCACTTTCTGCGATAAGGGTGGTGTCATCTGCATATCTGATGTTACTGATATTTCTCCCAGCAATCTTGATTCCAGATTGTGTTTCATCCAGCCCAGAGTTTCTCATGAAACTCAATATGCCAGCAAATTTGGAAAACTCAGTAGTAGCCACAAGACTGGAAAAGGACAGTTTTCATTCCAGTCCCTTAGAAAGCAATGCCAAAGAATGCTCAAACTACTGCACAATTGCACTCTTCTCACATGCTAGCAAAGTAATTCTCAAAATTCTCCAAGTTAGACTTCAAAAGGCTTCAACAATACTTGAACCATGGACTACCAGATGTTCCAGCTGGTTTTAGAAAAGGCAGAGGAACCAGTGATCAAAGATATTCATATCTTCAAAGATATGCATATGCATATCTTCATACAGAAGGGAATTTATGAATGAGTTGTGTGATTTATCAAAGAGGGATTTCTTTATAGCCTAATGTATCTGTTATCCTGGAGAACGTTCCATGTATTCCTCAAAATAACATGTGTTAAGCTGTCAGGTGGAATATTCTATAGATGTCTTTTAGGTTTAGTTGTTTTATAATGTTATTCAAAGAAGAAGTGGCAAGAATACACAGAAGAACTGTACAAAAGGGTCTTGATGACCCAGATAACCATGATGGTGTGGTCACTACCTAGTGCTAGACATCCTGGAGTGTGAAGTCTAGTAGGCCTTAGGAAGCATTACTAGGAACAAACCTAGTGGAAGTGCTGGAATTCCAGCTGAGCTATTTCAAGTCCTAAAAGATGATGCTGCACTCAATATGTCAGAAAATTTGGAAAACTCAGCAGTGGCCACAGGAATGGAAAAGGTCAGTTTTCATTCTAATCCCAAAGAAGAGCAATGCCAAAGAATGTTCAAACTACCACACAATTAAACTCATTTCACATACTATCAAGGTCATGCTCAAAATCCTTCAAGCTAGGCTTCAACAGTACATGAACTGAGAACTTCTAGATGTACAAACTGGATTTAGTAAAGTTAGTGGAACCAGAGATCAAATTGCCAACATCTGTTGGGTCATAGAAAAAGCAAAGGAATTCCAGAAAAACATCTGATTCATTGACTATGCTAATGTCTTTGGTTGAGTGGATCATAACAAATTGTGGGAAATTCTTAAAGAGATGGAAATACCAGATCAACTTACCTGGTTCCTGAGAAACCTGTATGTAAGTCAAGAATCAACAGAAGTGGACATGTAACAACTAACTGGTTTAAAATTGGAAAAGGATTACATGAAGGTGATATATTGTCACCTGTTTAACTTCTGTACAGAGTACATGATGTGAAATGCTGAGCTGGATGAAGTACAAGTTGGAATCAGGTTTGCTGGAAGAAATATCAACAACCTCATATATGCAGATGATACCACTGTAATGGCAGAAAGCAAAAAACTAAAGGGCCTCTTGATGAAAGTGAAAGGGGAGAGTGAAAAATTTGATTTGTAACTCAATATTCAAAAAAACTAGTATCATGGCATCTGGTCCCATCACTTCATGGCAAATAGATGAGGAAACAGTGGCAGATTTTATTTTCTTGGGCTCCAAAATCACTGTGGATGGTGACTGCAGCCATAAAATTAAAAGATGTTTGCTCCTTGGAAAAAAGCTATGAGAAACCTAGAAAGTGAAAGTGAAGTCGCTCAGTCATGTCCGACTCTTTGCGGCCCCATGGACTGTAGCTTATCAGGCTCCTCCGTCCATGGGATTCTCCAGGCAAGAGTGCTGGAGTGGATTGCCATTTCCTTCTCCAGGGGATCTTCCTGACCCAGGAATCAAGCCCTGGTCTCCCGCATTGCAGGCAGATGCTTTACCGTCTGAGCCACCAGGTGAGAAACCTAGACAGTGTATTAAGAAGCAGAGATGTCACTTTACCAACAAAGATACATACAATGATTGTGATGGTTTTTCCAGTAATCATGTATGGATGTGAGAGTTGGTCCATAAAGAAGGCTGAGCACCAAGGAATTGATTCTTTCAAACTGTGATGCTGGAGAAGATTCTTGAGAGTCTTATGGACTGCAAGAGATCAAACCAGTTAATCCTACGGGAAATGAACCCTGAATGTTCACTGGAAGGACTGATGTTGAAGCTGAAGCTCCAGTACTTTGACCACCTAATGTTCACTGGAAGGACTGATGTTGAAGCTGAAGCTCCAGTACTTTGACCACCTAATGTGAAGAGCCGACTCATTGGAAAAAACCCTGATGCTGGGAAAGATTGAGGGCAGGATAAGTGGATGACAGAGGATGAGATGATTGGATGGCATCACCAAATCAATGGACATGAGTTTGAGCAAACTCCAGGAGATAGTGAAGGACAGGGAAGCATGGTGTGCTGCAGTCCATGTGGTTGCAAAGAGTCAGACAATTTAACAACTGAACAACAATGTTGTGATAGTTTCTGGTGAACAGCAAAGGGACCCAGCCATACATATACATGTATCCATTCTCCCCCAAACTCCCCTCCCATCCAGCCTGCCACAAAGCATTGAGCAAAGTTCCCTGTGTTGTACAATAGGTCATTGTTGGTTATCCATTTTAAATATAGCAGTGTTGTATGATAAAATCTTGTTGCTTATCTATTTTATACATAGTAGTTTATATCTCTAATTCCATACCTCTGTCTTGTCCTCCCCCTTCTCTCTATCCATTGGTATTCATTAGTTTGTTTCCTATATTTGTCAGTCTGTTTACCTTTTTTATATATAAGGAACTCATTTTAGATTCAAGTGCACACTAGGCTGAAAGTGAAGGCATAGAAAAAATACTACATGCAAATTATAACCAAAAGAAAGCAGAAGTGGCTATATTTATATCAGATAATCTAGACTTTAAGTCACAGACTCTCTCTGGAGACAAAATTGGTCATTATAAAATAATAAAATGGTCAATTCAACAGAATATATAACAATTGTAAGTATATATGCACCCTAACACTACAGTACATAATTGCATAAAGCAAATATTGACAGATCTGAAAAGAGAGATTGAAAACAATATAGCAGTGGGACACTTCAATATCTCACTTTCAATGACAGATAGTACACTCAAATAGGAAGTAAATAAAGAAACAGTAGACTTGAACAACGCTATAGATCACATGAATCTAACAGACATATGTAGAATTTTCTACCAAACAACAAGAGAAAACAGATTCTTCTCAAACACATACAGACCATTCTCTGGACAGATTACAAGTTAGATAGCAAAGCAAGTCTTAACAAATTTAAGAAGACTGAAATCATATTAAGTATCTTTTCCATCCACAATTGAATGACATTAGAAATCACTTATAGAAAGAAAACAGAAATATTCACAAATTGTGGAAAGCATATAACACACTATTGAACAACAACTTGATCAAGCAGGAAATCAAAAGAGAATTAAAAAAAAATCTCAAATGAAAAAAAGCACAATTAACAAAAATTTATGGAATGCAGCCAAAAAAGTAATAAGAAGGAATTTTATAGTGATAAGTGCCTACATTTAAAAAATAAGAAAGATCTCAAAAAATTAAACTTTACATCTCCAAGAAAAAAAAAATCAAAATTTAGTGGAGGGAAGGGAATAATTCAGAAGAAAAGTAAATCAGAGAACAGAAAAACAATAGAAAAAGCCAACAAAACTGAGAGGTGTTCTTTTGTAAAAAGATAAATTTGACAAACTCTCAGCTAGATTAACTAAAGAAACTCAAATAAATAAAATCAAATAAATAAAATGAAAGAGACCATGTTGCAATGGTTGCCTCAGAAACAGAAAGCATTGTAAGGGACTATTATGAATGGCTATAATGCAACAAATTAGATAACCTAGAAAAACTGATAAATTTCTAGAAATGTATAACCTACCAAAACTAAATCAAGAAGAAATAGAAAGCCCAAACAGACCTATAACAAGTAAGGATACCAAAGTTGTAATAAAAAACCTCCCAACCAAGGACCAGATGGCTTTATGGCAGAATTCTACTAAACATTCAAAGAAAAATGAATACCAATATTTACTAAACTTTTCTTAAAAAAAAGAACAGAACTAGAGTAAATACTTCTAAACTCATTTGATGACTCCAGCATCACCCTGATACCAAAGCCAGATAAAGACTACAAGAAAAGAAAGCTAAAGGCCAGTGTCTATAAACATCAATGTAAAAATCTTCAATAAAATACTAGAAAACTAAATTCAACAGCACAAGAAAAATATTATACTTTGTGACCAAGTTGTATTTATCCCTGGAAGCAAGTTTCATTTAACATACACAAGTCCTTGTGATATAGAAAGTTGACAAAATGAAAGATTAAAAACACAATCATCTCAATAGATGCACAAAAAAACATTTGATAAAGTTCAAAATTCATTCATGATAAAATGCTCAACAAAATAAGTTGGAAGGAATTTCAGTGACATTTTTCACAGAAATAAAAAGCAATTCTAAAATGCATGTGGTCTCTCAACTTAAGAGATGTTCTCTTGGCTTTCAAGCACAGCAAACTAGCAGCTCTGCCCTAGGGAGCAGCCCTTGGTCAAGGACAGATGAGATTTAGAGAAAAATCCCCCAGTTTCCTTGACTCTTGAGCTGAGTCTGTAGTGTGCTGTATCCCGATTCCCAGAACACCCAAATGGGTTAAGCCCCATTTGCCATAGTGTCGGGAGACGTGTTAGGCATTACTGACAAAATGGAGGCATGGCCCCAACCCCCTTTCCTCATTCCGCAGGCACGGTTCCGGGATGAAGGAGTTAGGTCTTGTGATTCTGACTTGTTCTTTCCTTTCTTCGGTGGAGTTGGCTGGAAAGAATGTTAAGGTGCTTATTGTTCTTGAGAGAAGTATGAGAAAGCACAAAGCCTTCTGCAGTTGTGCCCAGAAAATAATCTATAAAGTAACCATTGACATTTGTTCAAGGATCTTTACAAAGAATGTTCCAGGATGAGCACATAGGCCTCAGCTTAAGGCCATGGGAAGGATTGTTATCTGAGACCTGTTTGTGAGGGGAATTTTTATGGCAAAGAAAGTTTGCTGAGCTTAGGGTTTAGGAATAATTAAGAATAGCTAGAAGCCTTTTTAGGAGATAATGATCTTAAGATACTAGGGGCAAACAAGATTTAGAAAGATAAGAAATAAACTGAGGAATGTGGCATGAGTTACAATGTAATCACAAGTTAAGTATAGGACGCATAAGAAGTAGATAATAGATAGTAAAGGCAACCCACTCCAGTACTCTTACCTGGAAAATCCCATGGACGGAGGAGCCTGGTAGGCTGTAGTCCATTGGGTTGCTAAGAGTTGGACACGACTGAGCGACTTCACTTTCACTTTTCACTTTCATGCACTGGAGAAGGAAATGGCAACCCACTCCAGTGTTCTTGCCTGGAGAATCCCAGGGATGGCAGAGCCTGGTGGGCTGTCGTCTATGGGGTCACACAGAGTCGGACACGACTGAAGTGACTTAGCAGCAGCAGCAGCAGCAGCATCAAAGCCGATTCTGAGAGAATCGCTGAAGCAGGAACTCTGAAGGGCAACAATGATTTCTGGAGACAATAAATCTGGGTGGGGGGGAACTGAAAATATCAAACCTCTGACCTAATGCTTTTGTCAAAGTATAAAAGAAAACCTGAAGCTTGAAATAAACATGCAGTCCCGCACCTTGAGTCAGAGGCTGCATCATCCCCCGCTGACACTGCTCATCCCTTCAGGCTGATTCCCTGGCTGCTGGAGCTGGACTCCGGCACCATAGCAGTAATCAGCTCCCTTTATGGACTTCAACATCATCTCCCAAATAAACTATTTGTATTCAGATCCTTGTCTCTGGAAAAATCTAACATAAGAATACAGTCAAGTGCTTTTTCTGTGACTACTGAAACTATGTGATTTTCTTTGTCAACGCAGTGTCTTACTTTAATAGCTTTTGTTTCTGGATAGAACTATTATTTTATTCCTGGATAAAACTTTCTTGGTAATGGTGTTTTTGTTCGCCTTGGGTTTCATCTTGCTAGTATTTTGTTGTTGTTTTGTTTTTTAATTTATTTGTTTTAATTGGAGGATAATTACTTTGCAGTATTGTGATGGGTTTTGCCTTACATTGGCATGAGTCAGCCATGGGCATACATGTTTCCCCTCCTGCTGTTATCTTTTTTAATCCATCTATTACCTAAGGGAAAGCAGCCTACAATTTTCTTTTACTATCTCTACTTAGTTATAGTAAAATGCATCTTAGAAAAATGAAATATTTCATTTTTCTATCTTCCTAAAGTATTTATATAAGGGGAAAAATTATATGTCAAACCACATAACTTGATGTCTTTCAGTGGGGACAGAGTTTAGATTTTTGATTCCTTTCTTTATTCATTATTAGCTTATTTAGGCTTTTGTTTCTTATTGAAATTATGTATCTTTTATATATCACTTATAATTTTGTATATCACTTGTTTATATCATTTATATTTTCTTCTACATGATTCAGTTCAGTTCAGTTGCTCAGTCATGTCTAACTCTTTGTGACCCCATGAATCACAGCACACCAGGCCTCCCTGTCCATCACCAACTCCGGGAGTTCACCCAAACTCATGTCCAGCGAGCCGGTGATGCCATCCAGCCATCTCATCCTCTATCGTCACCTTCTCCTCCTGCCCCCGATTCCCCCCAGCATCAGGGTCTTTTCCAATGAGTCAACTCTTCTCATGAGGTGGCCAAATATTGGAGTTTCAGCCTCAGCATCAGTCCTTCCAATGAACACCCAACATGATTACCTATTTCATATTACCCATATTACCCTATTTCATATTACATTTATTTCATATAAATTATATTCACATAAAATTGTTTAAAAAAAGCAACAATATCAACAACAACAAAAAAATGCATGTGGAACTCTTATAATACCTCCCAGTAGTCAAAGCAACCTTGAGAAAGAAGAACAAAGTTGGAGGCATCACACTTCATAATTTAAAATTAACATACAAAGCCTTAGTAATCAGAATAGTATGTTACTGGCATAAAAGCAGACATATACATGAAGAGATGGTTAATATTATCAAGAGAAAGGTTTGTCTTATAGGTATTTTTCTCTGAGTCCAGACAGTGGTGCCACTTCTCTTTTCCAATATTTATTACTCACAGGACCTAAACTAACAAGACCTTCCCCATCTCAATTCTATCAAGGGAGATGCATCTAGATGCAGCTAGTTACCTAACAGTAAAAAGCCAGAGATCTTGAAGGAGGCGAAGGAAGAGGGAGTGGAGGACCTGTACCCTAGAGGAAAGTGTAGAGAAATAATAAAACCAATAAATTATGAGGAAAGAGGGAAAAAAGGAGGGAGAACAGAAAGGATGTCTCCCTTCCCTGATGACCATCAAAAGTATACTGGGTAACTTGATAAACAACTGTTTTGGAAATATAAATAGTATTTTATACCATTGTCTGTACTCTATATTTAAGCTTGATCATCTAAAAACAAGGTTTTCTACCTGGTAATAAACTGTATTTTAATAAACCTCCAAAGCACTGATTACATAATTACACAACTCAGAGATTGTAACTGACTCTGGAGGGGTGTGGAAGAATTGCTTGTCACATGGTATATCATGCTACCATTTACCTTCCTAACTGATTTCATGATTGAGTCAGCCTGCCAGTGTTAAGTTGTAGAAGACTATTGGACATCTAAATATAGGCAACTGACATTCAGGAAAGATGTCAAGGCTAAGAATATAAATTTTAGAGTCATCAGCATATGAATGGCATACATTCATAAGAGTGGATGATATCACCAAGGAGGTGAGTGAAAGAGTAAAAAGAAATCTAAGGACTAAGTCCTGGGGTACTCCAATGTTAAGGAACAACCTGCAAAGAAAATACAAAAGTGATGACTAATGATTTGGATAAAAAGCAAGAGTGTGGTGGTCTGGAAACCAAGGAAAGAAATTGTTTTAAGGAGGAATGAGTGATTAACGGTCATATGTTGCCAATAGTTTAAGATGACAAATAAGAAATGGTTTTTGGATTTAGCAACATAAAATCATTGATAACTCTGACAAGAACAGTTTTAGTGGAGTGGTGTAAGTGTAATTCCACTTTGAATGGTATATTAGTTTCCTAGGGATGCCATAACAAATTGTTATAACTGGGTGGCTTAAAACAACCAGAAAAAAGATAAAGTGAGAAATCTATCCTCTCACTGCTCTAGAGGATAGAAGTATGAAATCCAAGTGTTGGCAAAGTTCAGTCCTCCTGTTTTGAGGGAGAAACTAGTTACTACCCCTCTCCCAGCTTTTGGTGATTTCTGGCAATCCTTGGTGCTCCTTAGCTTATAGATACAGCACTCCAATCTCTACCTTTGTCTTCACATGGTGTTCTCCCTGTGTCATCTGTCATCTTAGCCATGGTACATCTATCTCTCTGTTTCTTCTCATCTTATAAGGACTCATGTCATATTATAGTAGGGTACACCATGATCTCCTCACCTAAAATTGACTGTATATGCAAAAAAAAAACTATTTCCAAATAAAATTACTATCATAGGCACCAGGGATTAGAACTTCAACATGTCTTTTTTGGGGGTGTATTTCAACTCATAGCAAAAGGGTTCATAAAAGTATAGGAAGATGAGAATTTTAAACATTGATTAGCCACAAGTGGGAATAGAGGGGCAAATGGGAACAGAAGAATGTTTTTGTTGTTATTATTCTCTAAAGGAAAACAACACTGGATATTCACTGGAAGGACTGTTGCTGAAGCTGAAGCTCCAATACTTTGGCCACCTGATGCATAGAGCCAAATCATTAGAAAAGACCCTGATGCTGGGAAAGACTGAAGGCAAAAGGACAAGGGGGTGGCAGAAGATCAGATAGTTAGAAAGCATCACTGACTCAGTAGATATGAATCTGAGCACTCTGGGAGATAGTGAAGGACAGAGGAGCCTGGCACGTTGCAGCCCATGGGGTCGCAAGGAGTCAGACACAACTTAGCAACTTAAAAACAAGAACAACAATTCACTTGTGTTCTTACTCTGTGTTTTTAGGATGGTAAAAGTAACATATTTAAATGTTTATAGAAATAATCTGATAAAGTGAAAAAACAGTGATACAGGAGAGAGGAAGGAGAATTATTAGATCAATGATTTTATGTAAATGAGGGAAGATGTGCTCTCACGAAAGAGTGCAGAGATTGGCCTTTGCTTGAAATTCATCCATAGTAATAGCAAGGAAGGCTGGGTGCATGTGTGTGTACTAAGTCGCTTCAGTTGTGTCTGACTCTTTGTGACTCTATGGACCGTAGTCCACCAGGGTTCTCTGTCCATGGGATTCTCCAGGCAAGAATACTGGAGTGGGTTGCCATGCTGTCCTCCAGGGGATGGATCTTCCAAATCAAAAGATTGAACCTGCATCTCTTCCATCTCCTGCATTAGCAGGTGGGTTCTTTACCATGAGCGCCACCTGGGAAACCCCAAGAAAGGCTGGGTATATGCTGAATATTGCTGGTCGGTAGGTGCATTTTGTATTGGAAGCTTTTGAAAGATCTCTTCTCATTGCCTAAATTAATTTTTGTTGTATTAGTTATCTACTGCTCTGTGACAATTCTTTTCAGTTTATGTGGGTTAAGATTTCTCACAAGGCTTACATCAAGTTGTTGGCTCAGGCTTGGCTGGTAAAGGATCACTTAGTAATATTTGGTAGGTTTCCATCTTTTGCAGGTTGTTGAATTGAGGGCCTCAGTTTCTCACAAGCTGTTGATCAGAATCTGTCTTAAGTTCCTTTGCATTTGGGTATTTGCTTCATCAAAGCATGTAGGCCAAAGAGATGATAATGGCCTACTGGTGGGATAAAAGTCAATCTTTTAAAAACTCACTCATGGAAGTGACATCCCATCATCTTTTTCTATTTGTTACAAGCACCATCAATGGAAGGGAATGACACAAGGGCACAAATACCAGGAGGCAAGAGTCATGGGGTTACTCAGCCATAAAAAGGAATGAAATTGAGTCATTTGTAGTGATGTGGATGAATCTAGAGTCTGTCATATAAAGTGAAGTAAGTCAGAAAGAGAAAAACAAATATCATATATTAATGCATAAATATGGAATCTAGAAAAATGGTTCTGATTAACCTATTTGCAGGGCAGGAATAGAGATGAAGATGTAGAGAAAGGACTTGTGGACACAGAAGGGAAAAAGTGGATGGGATGAATTGAGAGAGTACCACTAACATATATACACTGCCATGTGTAAAATGTCAGAAAGTGAAGAACTAAAGAACCTCTTGATGAAAGTGAAGGAGGAGAGTGAAAAAGCTGGCTTAAAACTCAATATTCAAAAAATAAAGATCATGGCATCTGGTCCCATCACTTTATGGCAAATAGATGGGGAAGCAATGGAAACAGTGAGAGACTTAATTTTTTTGGGCTCCATGACTATAGCCATGAAACCCAAAGATGCTTGCTCCTTGGAAGAAAAGCTATGGCCAACCTAGATAGCATATTAAAAAGCAGAGGTGTTACTTTGTTGACAAAGGTCCATCTAGTCAAAGCTATGGTTTTCCCACTAGTCATGTATGGATGTGAGAATTGGACTATACAGAAAGCTGAGCACTGAAGAATTGATGCTTTTGAACTGTGGTATTGAAGACTCTTGAGAGTTCTTTGGACTGCAAGGAAATCCAACCAGTTAATCCTAAAGGAAATAAGTCCCGAATATTCATTGGAAAGACTGATGCTGAAGCTGAAACTCCAATACTCTGGCCACCTGATGAGAAGAGCTGACTCATTTGAAAAGACGCTGATGCTGGGAAAGATTGAAGGCAGGAGGAGAAGGGGACGACAGAGGATGAGATGGTTGGATGGCATCACCGACTCAATGAACATGAGTTTGAGGAAGCTCCGGGAGTTGGTGATGGACAGGAAAGCCTGGCATGCTGCAGTCCATGGGGTCACAAAGAGTCGGACATGACTGAGTGACTGAACTGAACTGATGTGTAAAATAGGTAGCTAGTGGGAAATTACTGTATAACACAGGAAGCTCAGCTTTGTGCTCTGTAATGACATAGAGGGCTGAGATGGGGGGTCCAGTAGGAGGGAGCTCCAAGAGGGAAGGGATATATATATATATATATTCACTTTGTTGTACAGCAGAAACAACACAGCATTGTAAAGCAATTATCCTCCAATTTAAGAAAAAGTCGTGGGGGCCATCTGAAAATGTTTGCCTACCCTAATCCTAATGGTTTTTCTTTGTTAATATTTTCTTTGTTAATATTTTCCCCATGACTTCTATTCTTCCTTTCTGCCTAGTTTCCAGGCAACATCCCAGTTTAACTGTAAGTTCTGAGTTGTGTTGACTGTTCTAGAGAAGTAATATTTCTAGACTCACTCAAGTGGGTCAGCAGACAAACCAAAGTGGATAGTATGTTTGGAAACAACCTAAACAACTTGGCAGTATACTATTTAGATTAGCTGAAGTGCTACCAAACTCTTCAAATTAACCTAATGGGGAGACATCCTTATGTGGTCTCTTCTATTTTTTCCCCCTCAAACTCCTATCAATTCTATAGAATTTCTACAAAAAAGTGAAGAAACATGGATTAAATAGGATTTTCTTCCAGGAGTTGACCTTGTGCTTTTCACAAACTAAGTTAAATAGATAAGAAGGTTAATTTTTCTTTTGCAGATAAGGTGTTTGTCACAGCAGTTTCCAGGAGAAATAATGTGATTTGACTGCAGGAAAAACTCATTCTGATCAGTCAGACTATATCTTTTAATGCATCAGGACTGAGCCCCAATGAGTACATAAGAACTCTGTTTCCTGCAGACTCCTTTTTGTCCCCCAGAGAAAAGATTTTACTTAGTATTCATTCTCATTTTTCATTATCTAAATATTAACGGTTTGTTTTTACTTTCTTTTCTTAATGCTGATAAGTAATTCAAATAGAACGTTATGGCATGTGTGGAAGAAAATATAAATAAAATGTCAGGAAGCTTGTAATTTTTACAAATACTACCCTATAAGGCAAATCTTGTCCTTAACCTCAATGGTTCATTGATTATAAAAGTACCTTCTAATTCCCTTCAGGTTAGGCATATTGAAAATTGTCTATTATTTCTTCTCTTAAAGGATTTTATTTTTTCTCTCATCTCCTTTTAAACAGTGTCTTAAAACAGAAACTTTCACAAAAAATGTGAATATTGTGGCCTGGTATATATATTTTTGTGTTTGACTTTAAGATCTTCTATTAATTAGATTAAAAGGCAAAGTCTATTAGCTATATTATTTTAGGCTATGTTTTATAATCATAGCTGTTGACCTTTTAGCTATTTAAAAGCTCTGTAAAGAACAATGAGAGTATAGTAAATCTAGAAGATATTTTCATAAAAAGTAAAATAGAATCAAACATATCAAGCTCTAGCATAAAATGTGGGTTCTTAATCAGTGAAAATGAGGGGATTTTAGGAAGAGGACAACTAATGGAACTATGCTTAGTCTTTTATACTTTTCATGTTTGTGACATACATTAAAAGTCTAACTCACAGAAACCATGATACGATTCCTTAAGAAAATGTTACCTCAGTAACTGTGTTTAGCTGTTTATCTTTCTTTAAAAAAAGGAGTCGGGGGAATTCCCTGGTGGTCCAGGCTCTGGGCTTCCATTGCAAGGGGCACCAGTTTGATCCCTGGTCAGGGACTATCAATAAAATCCTGCATGTTGCATGGCATAATCCACCCCCGCCTCCAAAAACAAAAAACAAATTAGTCAAAAATGCCAACTAAACTAAAAGTTAGGACCTTGGGCTGTGTTTCCTGGGGCCTCTGCTCAAAGCTTTGTCACTTACAAATTCTGTAATTGAAAAAGTTGATTAATCTCTTTGAGCATTGTTTTTTTTTTTTTTTTTTCCCTACATTATTTGATGCTGTGTCATATGTTCAGATTAGGTGGGAAAGAAATCTGGAGTTGTAATTGGTGGCTCAGATGATAAAGAATCTTCTTGTAGTGCAGGAGACCAGGGTTCAATCCCTGGGTTGGGCAGAAACCCTGGAGAAAGGAATGGCTATCCACTCCAGTATTCTGGCCTGGAAAATTCCATGGACTGTATAGTCCATGGGGTCGCAAAGAGTTGGACACAACTGAGTGACTTTCACTGAAACTGAAACTGAAAGCTTCATTTAGGTATGGGAGCAAGGGTCAGGCAATGTTAGTGGGAAATGATGCAGTTGTTCAATATAGACCTGCTCTGTTGCTAATAAGTCAATTCCCTTTGTAGAAAGCAAGTCACATGAAGGCAGGTTTGGCCTAGGGAATGGAACAGACTCAAGTTCAGAAACTTTGTCATGGTGAATGTATGAAATATATATATACTCCTCTATACTTCCCTGAAGTCCTCTTCTCAGTTCCAGATGTAATTATCCTTAAAACTTTTGGTATTTTCTCTAGACATTTCTTATTTATTTATTTATTTTGCTCTTGGAAAAGCCTTCTTATTATTTGTGGTATATAAACATGATTGCTTACTGAAATTGTTAAAGACAGTACTCAGTATAGGCGGATTAAGATGTCATCATTCCATCATTATCCGTTTTCTATCTTCATTATCCACAAAACTCCTACCTAATTCAGGATGGTAAAAATCCCTAGCTTGAACCATTTGATTTCTCAGGTTCCTTTGTGGTTATCACTGGCTATGACTCAGTTCCAGTCTAGGAGATATATTTGGGTCTTTTTTTTTGGTTGGGGATCCCAATAAAACTGTAGTTTTTCTGATGAAAATGTCTGACTCAATTGGCATGTCTCTTTTGCCATTCCTCCTTTTCTCTTTTCTTGCAGCCATTTAATAAGCACTGTAATAGAAGTTTGAATCCCTAATGATGCTACAACAATTCTTGATAGCTACTTCTAGAACTTTTGTTACATGAGAAAAATAAACTTTTGTATTTATGTATGTTATTTGGATGTTCTGGTTCATAAAGCTTAACACTATTAGCTGATATAGAAACCATTTTCCTTTGTGTGACTTGCAAAGTTCTGGAAACTCCTCACATGGAAACTACATTTAGAACTACATGTAAGAAACTCCTTACATGGAAACTATATTTAAACTCTGAAGGCCTAGATATGATCCTTACTGGAAAGATTTTATAACTCCAATGACAAATCCATATGGCAAGACAAGAAGGGGCTGACAGGGAGATGTTGCTTTGGGATCTATGTAAACTGATGGGAGATTCCTGAAATATTCCAGATGATAGGCAGATCTGTGGAGGAAAGGAAGGGTGCCTTTTCTTCCTCATTCACCACACAACAGAGCCAGTCCTTAGGCTACAGTACCAAGATAAAGTAATTTGATGAACAAATTCATTCCAAAGTTTACTTATGACTAAACTTTCTCTTCCCTTTCTGAGAAAGTATTTATGGCATAATCCATTGATATGAATTTCTCCTGGTACAAGTGTAGAGGTCTGTGTCACCCTGGTACAAGTGTAGAGGGCTATTCTAGATCAGAGGGCAGAGGACATTTTTTGTGATGGACAACAGTCACAATATCTTAATCTGCCTATAACTACTACTATCTTTAACAATATGGAAGGAGAAAAGAATTTTACTTTGTTGAATTTTTTTTTGAATTTTTAAGGACTAAAAACATATTTGCTAATAAACATCTTCCTTTCAGCCTTCTAGCCTTTTCAGACTTCATTTTGAGATAAATGAACATAAATTCTGGAAATGTATGGTTTCTAATTTCTGCTAGACCCTCACATTGCTTGGTAATTATTATACTCATCCCTAGTCAACCTTATGATAGCTTACATAACTGTTCCAAACTTTAATGACTATTTTCCATGACCCTATATCATGCTTCCTCCTTGACTCAAAGTTTCTGATTTCAAAATATGTTACAAAGCTACCATAATTGTAACAGTTTGGTACTGTTATGGTAACAGACAAAAAGACCAACAGAATAAAATAGTGAGTTCAAAAATAAATCCATACACTTACAGGCAGCAATTTCTGCCAAGGGTGTCAAGAACACACAAAGGAAAAAGAATGATCTCTTCAACAAATAGTGTTGGCAAAACTGGATATCTACATGCAGAATAATGAAGTTGGACCCTTATCTCCCCCTATATTAAAAAAAATCAAAATGAATTAAATATTTAAACGTAAAACCTGATACCATAAAAATACTAGAATAAAACATAAATACTAGAATAAAACTAGATGCAAAAGCATCTTGTTACTTGTTTGGGCATTTTAAAAAATATGATGCCAAAATCATATTCAGCAAAAGCAAAGTTAGACAAGTAGGATTACATCAAACTAAGAAGTTGTATACAGCAAAGGAAATAATCATCAGAGTGAAAGGGAAAACCACAGATTGAGATAAAATATTTGCAAGCTAAATATCTAATATTAATAAATGGTTAATATCCAAAATATGTTGGGAACTTAGAAAATGTGTTCTCAGTTGTTAATAGCAAAAAGTTAAAAATCCACAAATAACCCTATTTAAAAAATGAGCAAAGAAACTGAATAGACATTTCTCAAGAAAAAAGATAACAGTGGCCAACATGAATATAAAAAAGTGCTAAACACAATTAATTATCAGGAAATTGTAAATCAAAACCACAAGATATTATTTCATACATATTAAAATGGCTATTATCAAAAAGACAAATAACAAATGTTAGCCAGATGGAGAAACTGGGACCATTGTACACTGTTGGTAGCAATGAAAAGTGGTACAGTTATTATAGAAAACAGTGGAGATTTTTTTCAAGAAGTTAAATGTACAACTACCATATGTTCCAGCAATCTCACTTCTACATATTTATCCAAAAGAATTGAAATCAGAGTCTTGAAGAGATATCTGTACTCCCACATACATTGTATAATAGCAATATTTTAACAACAACAATAGTCAAGGTGGGAAAACTATCTAAATGTCCATTGAAAGATGAATGAGCAAAGAAAGTTGGTATATGCATACAGTGGAATACTAGTCAGATTTTTTTAAAAAGGAAATTCTGCTACATATGATAATATGAATGAACCTGGAGGACATTATATTAAATGAAAGCAGTCAGACTCAGAAAAAAATACTGCATGATCTCACTCATATGTGAAATCTAAAAAGAAGTTAGACTCAGAGAAATAGCCAGCTGAATGTTGGTTGCTGGGAGCTAAGGGGAGAAGGAAATTGGGAGCTGTTAGTCGAGTGGTACAAAGTTTCTTTTATGCAGGATAATAATTTCTGGTGATATAATATACAGCATGGTAACTACAGTTAATAATAGTGTATTGTATATTTATAATTTTCTAAGATAGTTACTTCTACATGTTGTCACCGCAGCAAAAAAATAGTAATTATGTGATGTGGTCAGTCAGTCAGTCAGTCAGTTCAGTTGCTCAGTCCTGTCTGACTCTTTGCGGCCCCATGAATCACAGCACGCCAGGCCTCCCTGTCCATCACCAACTCCTGGAGTTCACTCAGACTCACGTTCATCAAGTCAGTGATGCCATCCAGCCATCTCATCCTCTGTCGTCCCCTTCTCCTCCTGCCCCCAATCTCTCCCAACATCAGAGTCTTTTCCAATGAGTCAACTCTTCGCATGAGGTGGCCAAATTTCTGGAGTTTCAGCTTTAGTATCATTCCTTCCAAAGAAATCCCGGGGCTGATCTCCTTCAGAATGGACTGGTTGGATCTCCTTGCAGTCCAAGGGACTCTCAAGAGTCTTCTCCAACACCACAGTTCAAAAGCATCAATTCTTCTGTGCTCAGCTTTCTTCACAGTCCAACTCTCACATAGATATATATTAATTAGTTTAAGTGTGATGATCATTTCACAATGTATAGGTATATCAAAACATTATACTATATACCTTAAATATATACATTTTTTAATGTATAAATTATACCTCACTGAAACTAGGGGGAAGAGGAGAAAATGAAGCCCATGTTAAGCAAGATTAATAACCCCAAATCTAGAAGCTGTTGATTAGAGAAACCATGTATGGACATCCTTTTGCACATTTAATTTATTTTAAACATCTCTGTAAACTTCGGAAAACCATACAACAACACAAAAGTGTTACTTTTTCTCAAAATCCATTGAGGTATTTTAGAACAAGAATTGGCAAATATTTTTTTTTTTTTGTAAAGGGTTGGGTAGTAAATTTTTTCAACTTTTGGGCTGGTCTCTGCCATTGTATTTGGAAAACAGTCATAGATAATATGCAAACTAATGGGTATTGCTGTGTTCCAATAAAACACTAAAATTTGAATTTCATATAACTCCTTCATATCACAAAATATTGTCTTTAAAAATTGCAGTAAGGCTTAAAATGATACAGCTTGAAAATTATTTCCTAGGTTAAAGATCTATACAATTTTCCTAGATGTATGTAATTAGCATACTATTCATGGGGTTCTCAAGGCAAGAATACTGAAGCGGTTTGCCATTCCCTTCTCCAGTGGATCACATTTTGTCAGAACTTTCCACCATGACCCATCCATCTTGGGTGGCCCTACATGGCATGGCTCATAGTTTCATTGAGTTAAACAAGGCTGTGGTCCATGTGATCAGATTGGTTAGTTTTCTGTGATTGTGGTTTTTGGACTGTCTGACCTCTGATGAAGAAGGAAAGGAGGCTTATGGAAACTTCCAGATGGGAGAGACTGACTGAGGGAGAAACTGGGTCTTGTTCTGATGAGCTGAGCCATGCTCAGTAAACCTTTAATCCAATTTTCTGTTGAAGGACAGGGCTGTATTCCCTCCCTATTATTTGACCTGAGGCCAAACTATGGTGGAGGTACTGAAGGTATCCATCCAAAGGTCCCATGCACACACAGTTATACTCAGTGCCCGTGCAGCAGGCCACAGCCAACTCATGCCTCTGCTGGAGACTCCTGGACACTCCTGGGCCAGTCTGGGTCAGTCTCTTGGTGGTGGTGGTGGTGGTGTTGTGGGAGGGGTCACTGCTCCTTTCTCTTGGGTCCTGGTGCACACAAGGTTCTGTTTGTGCCCTCCAAGAGTCTGTTTCCCCAGTTCTATGTAAGTTCTGGTGGCTCTATGGTGGGGTTAATGTTGACCTTCTCCAAGAAGGCTTATGCCATACCCAGGTCTACTGCACCCAAAGCCCCCATTCCTGCAGCAGTCCACTGCTGACCCATACCTCCTCAGGAGATACACAAACAGTTCTGTCTCAGTCTCTGTGGGGTGTCTGGGTCCTGGTGCACACAAGGTATGTTTGAGCCCTCAGAGCGTCCCTGACGGGTATGGAGTTTGAGTCTCAATGTGATTTTGCCCCTCCTACAGTCTTTCTGGGGCTTTTCCTTTGCCCTTGGATGTAGGGTGTCTCCTCAAAGTCACTGCAGCACTGCACAGCTGCCACTCCAGCTCCACACAGCTGCTGTTCCAATGCCTACCATCATGCTGGGGCATCTCTGCCCTTCAATGTGGGGTATCTCTTCACAGTTGCTCCAGTGCCAGGTCCAAGAATAAAGGAAAATTGGAAGTGGTCAAACAGGAGATGGTAAGAGTGAACATTGATGTTTAAGGAATCAGCGAACTAAAATGGACTGAAATGGGTGAATTTAACTCAAATGACCATTATATCTACTACTGTGGGCAAGAATCCCTTAAAAGAAATGGAGTAGCCATCATAGTCAACAAAAGAGTCTGAAATGCAGTACTTGGATGCAATCTCAAAAACGACAGAATAATCTCTGTTCATTTCCAAGGCAAACCATTCAATATCACAGTAATCCAAATCTATGCCCTGACTAGTAGTGCTGAAGAAGCTGAAGTTGAACGGTTCTATGAAGACTTACAAGACTTTCTAGAACTAACACCAAAAAAAAAAAAAAAGAAGAAGAAGAAGTTCTTTTCATCATAGGGGACTGGAATGCAAAAGTAGGAAGTCAAGAGATACCTGGAGTAACAGGCGAATTTGGCTTTGCAGTACAGAATGAAGCAGGGCAAAGACTAATGGAGTTTTGCCAAGAGAGCGCACTGGCCATAGCAAACACTCTCTTGAAACAACACAAGACTCTACACATGGACATCATCAGATGGTCAATAGCAAAATCAGATTGATTATATTCTTGCAGACAAAGATGGAGAAGCATTATACAGTCAGCAAAAACAAGACCAGAAGCTGACTGTGGCTCAGATCATGAACTCCTTATTACCAAATTCAGATTTAAATTGAAGAAGCTAGGGAAAACCACTAGACCATTCATGTATGACCTATATAAAATCCTTTTTGATTATACAGTAGAAGTGACAAAAAGATTCAAGGGATTAGATCTGATAGACAGACTGCCTGAAGAAATATGGATGGAGGTTCCTGACATTGTACAGGAGGCAGGGATCAATACCATCCTCAAGAAAAAGAAATGCAAAAAGGCAAAATGGTTGGCTAAGGGGGCCTTACAAATAGCTATGAAAAGAAGAGAAGCAAAAGGCAAAAGAGACGAGGAAAGATATACCCATTTTAATGCAGAGTTCCAAAGAATAGCAAGGAGGGATAAGAAAGCCTTCTTCAGTGATCAATGCAACAAAATAGAGGAAAACAACAAAATGGGAAAGTCTAGAGATTTCTCCAAGAAAATTAGAGATACCAAGGGAATATTTTAGGCAAAGATGGGCACAATAAAGGACAGAAATGGTATGGACCTAACAGAAGCAGAAGATAAGAGCAGGTGACAAGAAAACACAGAAGAACTATACAAAAAAGATCTTCACAACCCAGATAATCACCATGGTGTGATCACTGACCTAGAGCCAGACATCCTGGAATGTGAATTCAAGTGGGCCTTAGAAAGCATCACTACAAAAAAAGCTGGTGGAGGCGATGGAATTCCAGTTGAGATATTTCAAATCCTGGAAGATGATGCTGTGAAAGTGCTGCACTCAATAGGCCAGCAAATTTAAAAAACTCAGCAGGGACCACAGGACTGGAAAAGGTCAGTTTTCATTCCAATCCCAAAGAAAGGCGATGGCAAAGAATGCTCTAACTACTGCACAATTGCACTCATCTCACAGGCTAGCAAAGTAATGCTCAAAATTCTCCAAGCCAGGCTTCAAGAGTACATGAACTGTGAATTTCCAGATGTTAAAGATGGATTTAGAAAAGGCAGAGAAACTAGAGATCAAATTGCCAACATCCACTGGATCATTGAAAAAGCAAGAGAGTTCCAGAAGATCATCTACTTCTGCTTTATTTACTATGCCAAAGCCTTTTACTGTGTGGATCACAGCAAAATGTGGAACATTCTTAAAGAGATGTGAATACCAGACCACCTTATCTGCATCCTGAGAAATCTGTATGCAGGTCAAGAAGCAAAAGTTAGAAATGGACATGGAACAACAGACTGGTTCCAAATCGGGAAAGGAGTATGTCAACACTGTATATTGTCACCCTCTTTATTTAACTTATATGCAGAGTACATCATGAGAAACGCTGGGCTGCATGAAGCACAAGCTGGAATTAAGATTGCCAGGAGAAATATCAATAACCTCAGATATGCAGATGACACTATCCTATGGCAGAAAGGGAAGAAGAACTAAAGATCTTCTTGATGAAAATGAAAGGGGAGAGTGAAGAAGTTGGCTTAAAGCTCAACATTCAGAAAACGAAGATCATGGCATCTGGTTCCATCACTTCATGGCAAATAGATGGGGAGACAGTGGGAACAGACTTTATTTTTTGGGGCTCCAGAATCGTTGAAGATGGTGACTCAGCCATGTAATTAAAGGACGCTTGCTCCTTGGAAAGAAAGTTATGACCAACCTAGACAGCATATTAAAAAAAAAAGACATCACTTTACCAACAAAGGTCCATCTAGTCTAAGCCGTGGTTCTTCCAGTATTCATGTATGAATGTGAGAGTTGGATTATAAAGAAAGCTGAGCACCAAAGAATTGATGTTTTTGAACTGTGGTGTTGGAGAAGACTCTTGAGATTCCCTTGGATAGCAAGGAGATCCAACCAGTCTATCCTAAAGGAAATCAGTTCTGAATATTCATTGGAAGGACTGATGTTGAAGCTGAAACTCCAATACTCTGGCCACCTGATGTGAAGAACTGACTCATTTGAAAAGATCCTTATGCTGGAAAAGATTGAAGGCAGGAGGAGAAGGGGATGACAAGGATGAGATGGTTGGATGGCATCACCGACTCAATGGACATGATTTTAACTAAACTCCAGGATTTGATGATGGACAGGAAAGCCCGGCGTGCTGCACTCCATGGGGTTGCAAAAAGTCGGACACAGCTGAAGGACTGAACTGATGTAATTAACATACTTGTTTTCAGTAATTGAGTAATTTTAAAAGGACGTGAAACAAACATGCAAAATGAGCTTTTCAGAAGAAGAGAAAATAATGGATTAACAGTTATTATATAATCTCTCAAATGAGTTTTTCATTTGTAGCAACATATTGACCATTTCTCTTTACTTCTCTTTTGTACATGCTTCTTTTGAGATGCTCTTCAAGGCAGAAGTTCTATCCTATCCATGTTTTGGTATTCAGCACCTGTCTGGTCCCTGGTGCATAGTAGGATCTTAAAATATACTTGTTTAATTGAAAAAAACTAGTACAATTAATCCAGTTTATGGCTATACTTCTAAAATTTATTTTTTTGTGGAAATGTAAAAATTTACTTATATATATATATATATGGAGTTTAAAAAATGTTCCATTTGGAATTCTGAAAGTATCTAATTTTGATACTGATTAGATACTAGTATCTAATTAGTCATTTTACAGAAAAAAATTAAACAGAATAAAATAATAGAAAATAAATATTGTGCCTTAATAAAGTAAAAATCAAGCCATGGTTAAAGTACAGGGGGATTTCCAAGTGGGGACAACACCAAGGTAGTAATATGCTTAGTGTGTTCAGAGACCAGAAAGAAGGCCACAGTAGTTGATGTAGAGAGGGAGAAGAGGGGAATAGTTGGAAATTTGTAGAGATATCCAGAATCTAAATCATGTAGGGCCATGTTGAAGTCTTGGCATTTTATTCTAAAAGTTATGGCATGGCATTTGAAAGGCTTTAGCAGTGGAGTGGCATGGTCGGATTTATGTTTTAAATAGAACACGTTGGCTGTTGTGTAGATGCTGGGAAAAGGGAAAAAAGTAAAGAAGCTAGTGTTATAGTTCAGACTAGAAATAATGGTGATCAGAAATAGGGTGGAAATAATAGATTTAGTGAAAAGTATTTGGATGCAGCATAGATTTCAGAGAGAGATAATAGATTGCATTTGATAGTGGACTATATATGAAATATGAGAAAGAGAAAAGTCAAGGATGTTGCCAAGGTTTTGGCCATGAGCAACTAGGTGAGTGGTGGTCTCATGTAGTAAGATGAGAACCACTGTAGTATTTACAAATTCTTAGAGACAGGGATTAAAGTTTCTGTTTTGTATGTATTCTATTTCAAATTCATACTAGACATCCAAGTGCAAATATAGGGTAAGTCGTTGGATGTGAGAATCTGAATTTCAGAGGTGAGATTAGAGTTGATAATACATATCTGGCAGTTTCGGGCAAAGCTAATCATCAGGTCTATTTCCTTCCCTTTTTCCTTGAAGCTGTTCATTACTCTGAGGTTGGTGTGTATCCTTCCTTTACATGTTGTTGTTGAGTTTTCATTTTTTATATAGCCGTATTGATATATGGTATTATTTTGAATGTTTTCAGAATGAAAAGACATGCTGTATATGTGTGTATATATATATATATTCAAATTTCTTCTGCAGATCAGTTTTGTTTTTGAGATTTACTTAGTTGATCCAAGTATCTATAGTTCATTAGCTGTTCAATTTACTATATGACTAAATAAGATTTTAATTAACATTCCTTTTCTGAAAGAGTTAACTTCTGATTTTTCTTAATGCAATCAATGTGGCAATGAATATCCTTGTACATTTTTTTATATGCAAAAGTTTCTCTTGGGAATATAAATAGAAATACAATTGCTGGGAAATAAGGATATTCACATATTCAGCTTTATAAGATGTTTTCAAATTTATCTTAGCAGCATGGCAACTTACACTTTGGCAGAACTCTAGAGTTCCTTCACTCAATATCTGAAATTAGAGTGTGATTAGTATGATATGTACATTATGTTTTGTTAGATACATTTTATCTAGTAAAGAATGTAAAAGTAAAAGGAATAGCTTTTTCCAACAAAGCAGTTTTTGGTTTTGCTGATCCTCTCTATAATTTCTTTGCTTTTCTATTTCATTAATTTCAGCTTTATTTTTTTATTTACTTTATTTTTTATTTTATTTACTTATCTTTGTGTTTATTTTTTAAAAATTAAGTTAATAGCTTACCAATATTATATTTTTGCAACATTTGATATATTCATGTATATTCAAATATATGTTTATAAAGCGTATATAATATTTATAAGAATACTTAAGTGTATTGTGAATTATAAATCATAACAATAATGAAATGAATATATGTGGGTATGTTATCCAAACAAATAAATAAAAATAATGTTGAAAATCATTTCTAACCTGTTCTTATCTCCATAACTTTTTAAGCATTTATTAGGAAATATTTCAAACATGCAAAGATATAGATTTGTTTATTTTTTTCCAGCTTTATTGAGATATAACTGGCATATAACATAATGTAAGTTTAAGGTGTACAACGTGATGATTTGACATAAGTATATGTTGTCAAATGTTTATCAAAATAAGGCTAGTCTCTCCTTCACCTTACCTAATTGCCATTTTTTAATTGTTGCTATGGTGAGAGCATTAAAGGACTACTCTCTTGGCAACTTTCAAGTGTATAATATAGTATACTTAACTACAGTCAGCATGTTCTTCCTTAGATCCCCAGAACTTATTATATAATTGAAAGTTTGTAACCTCTGACCAATATCTCCCCATTACCTTCATCCCTCAGTTCCTGGAAACCACCATTCTATGGTCTCTTCCTATGAGTTTGATGTTTATAGATTCCACATGTAAGTGAGGTCATACAGTATTTGTCTTTGTCTATCTGACGTGTTTCACTTAGCTTAATGCCCTCAATATATGTCCATGTCACAAATGGCAGAATTTTCTTTCTTTTTAGGGATGAATAATATTCCATTGTATATATATGTATATACCACATATTCTTGATCCATTCATCTATCAGTGGACAATTAGGATGTCTCCACGTTTTGTATTGTGAATAATGCTGCAATGACCATAGGAATACAGGTGTCTCTTTGAGATAGTGATTTTATTTCCTTAGCATATATACCCAGAAGTGAAATTGCCAAATAATATGAGTTGTATTTTTAGTTTTTTGAGGAACTTCCATAATGTTTTCCATAGTGGCTGAACCGATTTACATTCCCACCAACACTGCATTGGGGTTCCCTTTTCTCCACATCCTTGCCAGAAATTGTTATCTTTCTCTTTTTTTTTTTTTTTTTAAATAATGGCCATTCTAACAGGCGTGAAAGATAGCTTATTTGATTTTGATTTGCATTTACCTGGGGGCAGGAGGAGAAGGGGACGCCAGAGGATGAGATGGCTGGATGGCATCACTGACTTGATGGATGTGAGTCTGAGTGAACTCCAGGAGTTGGTGATAGACAGGGAGGCCTGGCATGCTGCAATTCATGGGATCGCAAAGAGTCGGACATGACTGAGTGACTGAAGTAAACTGAATATTAGTGATGTACATAAAATATTGCACTATTTTATGTACTTGCTGGCCATTTGTATGTGTCTTTTGGAGAAATGTCTATTCAAGTCCTTTGCCTATTTTTCAATTGAACTTTTTATTACAGTTGAGTTCCTTATATGTTTTTAATAGTAGCCCCTTATTACATATATGAATTGCAAATATTTTCTCCCATTCTGTAAGTTACCTCTTTATTTTGTTAGTTGTTTCTTTAGCTGTGTAGAAGTTTTTAGTGTGATATGGTCTCACTTGTTGATTTTTGTTTTAATTTTGCTTTTGATGTCTTATCCAAAAAGTCATATCAAAAATGATATGAAGGAGATTTTCTCATTTTCTTCCAGAAATTTTATGGTTTCCTGTCTTATGCTTAAATGCTTAATACATTCCTAGTTAATTTTTGTGAGTGATATAAGATAGTCCAACTTCTTTTTGGTTTTTCCTATGTGGTTATCCAGTTTTCCCAACATTCTGTTTTTTAACTTTATCTCTTAATTTTTTAACTGAATTATAGTTGATTTACAATACGGTATTAATTCATGCTGTACTGCAAAGTCATTCATTCATACACACACACATATGTGTATATATATATATATATATATATATATATATATATATATATATACTCACACACATACACACACACACACACACACACACACACATATATATATATATATATAGAGAGAGAGAGACTTTTCCATACTCTTTTCCATTGATAAACACTGGTTTATCAGTGGATAATGAATATAGTTTCTTGTGCTATACAGTAGGGCCTTGTTGTTTACCCATTCTATGTATAATAGTTTACATCTGCTAATCTCAAACTCCTAATTTGTCCCTCCCCTACTGTCTTTGCCCTTGGCAACCAGGAGTCTGTTCTCTCTGTGAGTCTGCTTCTGTTTCACAGATAGGTTCATTTGTGTCATGAATATTCTGCATATGAGTGATATCACACCCAATGTCCTTTATTGATGAGATTACCCATTCCCTCTTGAGTATCCATAGCTACCTTTTCAAAATTAGTTGTTCATATATCTGTTGGTTTATTTTGGTGTTCTCAACTCTGTTCCTTTGGTCAATGTTGACTTTTTATACAAGTACGATACTGTTTTGATTTCTAAAACTTTGTAACATATTTGAAATCTGGAAGCATGATGTCAGCAGCTTTGTACTTTCTCAAGATTGCTTTGGCTATTCAAGGTTTTTTTGTGATCCCATAAAAATTTCAGGATTTTTTTTTCTATGACAAATGCCATTGGAATTTTGATAGTGACTGAATATGCTGAATATGCCAGAAAACTTGGAAAACTCAGCAGTGGCCACAGGACTGGAAAAGGTCAGTTTTCATTCCAATCCCAAAGAAAGGCGATGCCAAAGAATGCTCAAATTACCATACAATTGCACTCATCTCACACACTAATAAAGTAATGCTCAAACTTCTGCAAGCCAGGCTTCAGCAATATGTGAACCATGAACTTCAAGATGTTCAAGCTGGTTTTACAAAAGGCAGAGGAACCAGAGATCAAATTGCCAACATCCACTGGATCATCGAAAAAGCAAGAGAGTTCCAGAAAAACATCTATTCCTGCTTTATTGACTATGCCAAAGCCTTTGACTGTGTAGATCACAATATACTGTGGAAAATTCTGAAAGAGACGGGAATACAAGACCACCTGACCTGCCTCTTGAGAAACCTATATGCAGGTCAGGAAGCAACAGTTAGAACTGGACATGGAACAACAGACTGGTTCCAAATAGCAAAAGGAGTACGTTGAGGCTATATATTGTCACTCTGCTTATTTAACTTAAACATAGAGTACATCATGAGAAACACTTTGCTGGAAGAAGCACAAGCTGGAATCAAGATTGCCGGGAGAAATATCAATAACCTCAGATATGCAGATGACACCACCCTTATGGCAGAAAGTGAAGAGGAACTAAAAATCCTCTTGATGAAAGTGAAAGAGGAGAGTGAAAAAGTTGGCTTAAAGTTCAACATTCAGAAAACGAAGATCATGGCCTCCGGTCCCATCACTTCATGGGAAAAAAATGGGGAAACAGTGGAAACAGTGTCAGACTTTATTTTGGGGGTGCAAAATGGTTATTGCAGCCATGAAATTAAAAGACGCTTACTCCTTGGAAGGAAAGTTATGACCAACATAGATAGCATATTCCCAGAGAAGGCAATGGCAACCCACTCCAGTACTCTTGCCTGGCAAATCCCATGGACAGAGGAGCCTGGTAGGCTGCAGTCAATGGGGTCGCTAGGACTTGGACATGACTAAGCGACTTCACTTTCACTTCTCACTTTCATGTGTTGGAGAAGGAAATGGCAACCCACTCCAGTATTCTTGCCTGGAGGATCCCAGGGACAGGGGAGCCTGATGGGCTGCCGTCTATGGGGTCGCACAGAGTCAGACACGACAGAAGCGACTTAGCAGCAGCAGCAGCAGATAGCATATTAAAAAGCAGAGACATTACTTTGCCAACAAAGGTCCATCTAGTCAAGGCTATGGTTTTTCCAGTGGTCATGTATAGATGTGAGAGTTGGACTGTGAAGAAGGCTGAGCACAGAAGAATTGATGCTTTTGAACTGTGGTGTTGGAGAAGACTCTTGAGAGTCCCTTGGACTGCAAGGAGATCCAACCAGTCCATTCTGAAGGAGATCAGCCCTGGGATTTCTTTGGAAGGAAGGATGCTAAAGCTGAAACTCCAGTACTTTGGCCACCTCATGCAAAGAGCTGACTCATTGGAAAAGACCCTGATGCTGGGAGGGATTGGGGGCAGGAGGAGAAGGGGACGACAGAGGATGAGATGGCTGGATGGCATCACCGACTCGATGGACATGAGTTTGGGTAAACTCCGGGAGTTGGTGATGGACAGGGAGGCCTGGTGTGCTGCAATTCATGGGGTTGCAAACAGTCAGACTTGACTGAGCTCTGCTGAATCTATAGATGGCTTTTGATAGTATGGACATTTTAACAATATTTACTCTTTCAATTCCTGAATATGGGATATCCATTCATTTATTTGCATCTTCTTTCTTTAATGTCATACTTTTCAGTGTATAGATATTTCATTTCCTTGGTTATATTGATTCCTAAGTAGTTTATTGTTTTTGATGCTATTTCAGACAGTTCATTATTTGTGTATAGAAATAGAAGTAATTTTTATGTATTGATTGTTGTATCCTAAAATGTTACTAAATTTATTTGTTAATTCTAACAGTTTTTTGATGGAGACTAGGATTTTCCTCCTCAGAAAGGGTAACTCTTTCTACTCGGACAGTTCCCTCTTGGTGTTGAGCAGTGCTGGCCCAGGAGGTGGGATGATGCTAGTAAAATCAAGCTCTTCTTTTTTCCCATTTTCATGGCTATTTTCAGAAATTTGGTTCTACTGTATTGCTGAAATTTCTTAAGGTGGACTCTTGAGCTCTCCTAGAGCTGTGCTTGTTTGTGAATAGCTGTCTAATTGTTGATCTGTGTGGGAAAGTGGAATCTCTGCTACTTTCCCATCTTGGTGACATCACTCCCTTTATTCTGTTTAAAATATACCCGAGTTTCATTTAAGTGTGGTGCGGCCAATAGATTAGGAGATGATTCCCATTGAAAATATAATTTGTTATTCACAATTCCCAAGAGGAGGAGACCATGCCATGGCACATAGAGTCATAAGAGAGAACACTGGCGTTAGTCATAGGCAGAGAGAAGGAGAGTGAGAATTGTGGGAAAGCCTTTATTGTGTTTTTCTTGGGAAGGAATAGGCAAGGCTGTATAAGTCAGCTGACCAGATTTAGGATTCATTAGTTTGATAATTTCAGTGTGCTCAGAGGTATAGGAGCTTCCTCTAATTGTCTGATGCCTGATCCTAGGGTGATTAAGGAAGCACTTTACTGTCTTACAATTGTTAATACACAATAAAGAAGGCATTTAGAGTGAATGGGCTCTAGATCGGTTAGTTTGCTCATGAAAGCTGTGCTCATTGGATAGATGCTTCTACCCATAGAAATCTGCTAACTCCAGTAAAAATAATCTCTCTCTAGTCAGCAACGTCCCATGATAACAAAATATCAGATACAGAAACTAAAAAGTGTAAGACATATACCTACCAAACTCACCTCATTTTTGTTTTCATTATTACTTTATCTTTTGTAATATACATACACTAAGATACAATTTGTATAAAGCTCAAAAGAGTAAAACTGATCAACATATCATTTAGGTGCATATACATATGTAACAAAATTTTAAAATCTCATTCATTTAAAAAAAAAAAGTAAGCCAGAAAGAAAAACACCAATACAGTATACTAACACATATATATGGAATTAGAAAGATGGTAACGACAACCCGGTATGCAAGACAACAAAAGAGACACAGATGTATAGAACAGTCTTTTGGAATCTGTTGGGGGGGGGGAGATAATCTGGGAGAATGGCATTAAAACATGTATAATATTATATAAGAAACGAATCACCAGTCCAGGTTCGATGCAGGATACAGGAAGCTAGGGGCTGGTGCACTGGAATGACCCAGAGGGATGGTATGTGGAAGGAGGTGGGAGGGGGGTTCAAGATGGGGAACACGTGTACACCCTTGGCGGATGCATGTTGATGTATGGCAAAACCAATACAATATTGTAAAGTAAAAAAAAATAATAATAAAAAAATGTTCTCTAATACATGCATTTAAGACCATGTATTTCTGATTACAGCCAGGGCTGTACCTCAGTTTTTCCAATTTTGTTTTTAATGAAATTCAGATTGGAATATTTTTATCATTTCTACTTGGCACATGAGTTATTTAGAGGTTTTCCTTTTTTCTGAAGGTAATATGCAATTTGATTGTATTTTTATTTAATAATTTAAGGAATTTGGTCTTCATTCCATGGATTTTTTGGTATTTATCAAGATTTTCGTATATTTGTATTATTACATCTCAAACTCTTCTTCTAAGTTCAATTCTTCTTTTTGATAAAGTATATATGTTAATAGCTCTTTCTGCAAAGATTTATGAACTAAGACAAATGATTTATAAACTTAGTTAAACTAAGCCTTTGATTTAAAATGACTATTTCATTTCACTTTTGAATGGTAGTTTAGCTGGTCATGGTCTTCTAGGTTGAAAGTTGTTTTTCTTCAGCATTCTGAAGATATAATTCCACTGCTCTGACAGTCTCTTTTGCTGCCAAAAAGTTTGTTCTCATTCTAGTTATTCTTTCTTCATAGGAAATCTTTTCCCTCTCCCTTTTTATAGTTTCATTTTTCTATTTTGATTTTATTTAGTGTTCTGTAGTTTCACTAAATTTTACTGAATTATAATAGTTGTTATCACTATTGTTGTTAGTAGCATTATTACTGGGCATTGGGGCTTCCCAGGTGGCACAGTGGTAAAGAATCCACCTGCCAATGAAGGTGATGCAAGAGATGTGGGTTTGATCCCTGGGTTGGGAAGATCCCCTGGAGTAGGAAATGGCAACCCACTCCAGTATTCTTGCTTGGAAAACTCCATAGACAGAACAGCCTAGTGGCCTACAGTCCATGGGGTCACAAAGAGTCAGACACAACTGAGCACAGCACACAGCACAATATTATTATCATTTCAATTCTGCTTAGGAGTTGGCATACTTCAGTTTGAAGATTCATTTTTAAAAAACATTTCCAGACATTTCTAACCATTGCCGTTTTTGATATCCTCTCTTTCCCGTTTAAAAAAATTTTTTTCTTCTGGAACTTCTACTAAAATTATTGTATGTTCTCTAAGTCTATCAGTTTGTTTCTGTTTTACATGAAAGAAGTAAAGTCGCTCAGTCCTGTCCAACTCTTTGTGACCCCATGGACTGTAGTCTACCAGGCTCCTCTGTCCATGGGATTTTCCAGGCAAGAATACTGGAGTGGGTTGCCATTTTCTTCTCCAGAGGATGTTCCTGAACCAGAGATTGAACCTGGGTCTCCTGCATTGTTACCATCTGAGCCACCAGAGAAGGCTTATAAATTCTGTTTTATAAATGAATTTATTTGTATTGTTTATTTTTATTCTTCAAGTAAGCAATATTATATGGTATTTGTTTTTATCTGTCTGAATTGCTTCACTTAGTATGATAATCTCCAGGTCCATCCAGGTTGCTGAAAATGGCATTACTTTATTCTTTTTAGTGGCTGAGTAATATTCTATTGTGTATATATGTACCACATCTTTATCCATTCCTCTGTTGATGTATAGCCCAGGGAATGCAGCTTAACGTTCCATAATAATCTAAACAGGAAAAGGGTTTGAAAATGTATAGATACAGCTTAAAACTCAACATTCAAAAAATTAAGATCATGGCATCTGTCCCCATCAGATCAGATCAGATCAGATCAGTCACTCAGTCGTGTCTGACTCTTTGTGACCCCATGAATCACAGCATGCCACGCCTCCCTGTCCATCACCAACTCCCAGAGTTCACTGAGACTCACGTCCATCGAGTCAGTGATGCCATCCAGCCATCTCATCCTCTGTCATCCCCTTCTCCTCCTGCCCCCAATCCCTCCCAGCATCAGAGTCTTTTCCAATGAGTCAACTCTTCACATGAGGTGGCCAAAGTAGTGGAGTTTCAGCTTTAGCATCATTCCTTCCAAAGAAATCCCAGGGCTGATCTCCTTCAGAATGGACTGGTTGGATCTCCTTGCAGTCCAAGGGACTCTCTGGCCCCATCACTTCAAGGCAAATAGATGGGGGAAAAGTGGATACAGAGACAGATTTTACTTTCTTGGGCTAAAAAAATCATAGAAGATGGTGACTGCAGCCATGAAATTAAAAGATGCTATTCCTTGGAAGAAAAGCTATGACAAACCTAAACAGCACATTAAAAAGCAGAGACCTTATTTTGCTGACAGAGGTTGATATAGTCAAAGCTAAAGCTATGGTTTTTCCAGTAGACATGCATGGATGTGAGGTTGGACCATAAAGAAGGTTGAGCACTGAATAATTGATGCTTTTGAATTGTGGTGCTGGAGAAGACTCTTGAGAGTCCCTTGGACTGCATGGAGATCAAACCAGTCAACCCTAAAGGAAATCAACCCTGAATGTTCATTGGAAGGACTGGTGCTGAAGCTGAAGTTCCAATTCTTTGACTACCTGATGCAAAGAGCTGACTCATTGGCAAAGACGCTGATGTTGGGAAAGATTGAGGGTGGAAGAAGAAGAGGGTGACGGAAGATGAGGTGCCTGGATAGCATCACTGACTCAATGGGCATGATTTTGAGCAAACTCCAGAGGATAATGAAGGTCAGGGAAGCCTGGCATGCTGTAGTCTGTGCAAGTCACTTAGTTGTATCTGACCCTTTGCGACCCCATGGACTGTAGCCTGCCAGGCTCTGTGCATGGGATTCTCCAGGCAAGAATACTGGAATGGGTTGCCATGCCCTTCTCTGGGGGATCTTCCTGACCCAGGGATCAAACCCACGTCTCTTGGATCAAACCCATGGATAGAGGAGCCTGGCAGGCTACAGTCCATGGTGTCACAAAGGGTCAGAGACGAGTGAGGCGACTTTGCACACACACGAGTGAAATCTCCTTTTCCCTTTTTCCATCTTTATTCAGCTGCTTTGCTTAAAGTTCCCTATGTCAAGAGCCTCATGAGTGGACTTAAAACCTTATTCCCCTTTAGTGTATGTACCTGTGTCTTCGGACTCTTCATACCACTAAGACAGTACCTCATATCCTACAATTTAGTTTCTGCCACCTGGGTATTTCCCTTTCTTTCTTTGGAGTTTAGTATGTAAACTTATTTTGTGATAATTCATCCAACATTTCTAGATTTGTTAAGGGAAGTTCTTGTTCATTGTGTAGGTTGCCCCCTATTCATTCTTTGACCTATTGGAATTAAGTTTCCACTGCCATCACTCCACGGAAATGATTTTTCAGTTCTTAATTTCTGTGACTTCATGTTCTCATCTCTGTTATTTGACATTATTGACCCTTAGATATTTGAAATTTTTTTCTTAAATTCTGTAAGATCTCTCTTATTCCTTTGTGAAACTCCATCAGTCATTTTTACCTGCTCCTTTTTCTTTATAAAAAGTAATTTAAAATAAATATTTAAAATGTATAAAAAATAACACAATGAACACCAGGATACCCAAACCCAATATTGAGCTTAAGCCATAGAATGTTACCAGAACATTTAAAACACCCTATGTTCCCTCTTCAGTGTCCTCTGCCTTCCTTATTTTCTCTCAGAGGGGGTTGCTGCTATAAATTGTGTATATTATCCCTATACATTAAAAAAATATTTTATTGCATACATGCATCTATGAATAATATATACTATTTTGTGATTTTAAGCTTTCCATAAATTATTATACTAAATATATGCTACAACTTTTTTGCTTAATGTTATATTTTTGTGTTTCATTCATATTGATATCTGTAGCTATACTATATTGATTTTACTGTTAGATAATATTGTGGTTTATGAATATGTCATGATTTATTTAGAGTTGACTATAGTGCCCTTAGTCCTTTGTTGCTTTCAGCTTACATATGCCTTCCTAAGTGGATTTATGGATAAAATCTAGTTTTAAGTAAATTCAACTTCACAAAATGGAAAAGTATCTTAACATTCTTTTTTTTTTTTTTAGTTTTGTGAGTTTTTTTTTTAAATTTTATTTTATTTTTAAACTTTACATAATTGTATTAGTTTTGCCAAATATCAAAATGAATCCACCACAGGTATACATGTGTTCCCCATCCTGAACCCTCCTCCCTCCTCCCTCCCCATACCATCCCTCTGGGTCGTCCCAGTGCTCTAGCCCCAAGCATCCAGTATCGTGCATCAAAAGTCTTAGATTTAGCATAATACTAATGATGTAAGCTTAAATGAGCAAACAGAATGTTGCAGAGTTTATAATTCTATAAACTTTTTGTCAGCTACAAAGCAATGTAAAAATATGTAATATGTATAAACAATATTAATCATATGAAAACAATCAAATATGAAAAGAAGTTGTGTTTAAAATTTCTATATTATAAAAAAGAATATTTTAAATATGGTTTGTGCTGTGTGCTGTGATCAGTTGTGTCCGATTCTTTACTACCCCATGGACTATAGCCTTCCAGGCTGCTCTGTCCATGGAATTTTCCAGGCAAGAATACTGGAGTGGTTTGCCACTTCCTACTCCAGGGGATCTTCCTGAACCAGGGATTGAAATCCTGTCTCCTGCATTTCTTTCATTGGTAGGCAAATGCTTTAATACTGTGCCACCTGGGAAGCTCCTAAATATGGTTTACATCTGCTATTATAAACAATGAACTTGACTTAGGTGTTTGTTGTGTCTTAGGATAGTAGTATAACTGCACATAGTAATAACGATTACCAAGCCATTTAAAAACTAAGCATCCAGAACTTTAAAAGTGGTGATAGTAATTATATTCATAATAATATTTTATGTCATTAAGCAATGTCACTTCTCATTCTTTTTAATTTCTATTTTTGTCAATTTTAATGTATGTGATGTTAAGTAGGGTAGAATATCAATAATTTAGAAATAAATATACATATTTATTGGCTTCCCTAGTAGTGCAGATGGTAAAGAATCTGCCTGCAATGTAAGAGACCTGGGTTTGATCCCTAGGTCAGGAAGATCTCCTGGAGAAGGGAATGGCAACCCACTCCAATTTTCTTGCCTAGAGAATTCTATGGATAGACCATGGAGTTGTGAAGAGTCAGACACGACTGAGTGACTAACACACACATACATATTTATTAAGGATACATGCTCAAATTTTTTTCTGGTAAGAGTCATAATACGCCTTGGACAGCAGAAAGCAGGCAGGATGTGACAGCAATCTTCATTACTTGGGGGAGAAGGACACTACCATTTATAGGGGATTGCCCAGCATCTGGGGCAGGCAGCAAGCACATAGGCAGTTACTAATTAAGCCCTGTGATTAAGAGGATTGAATAGTCAGGTGAATGAAGCAAGGACAGGTCAAGCAGGGACATGTACAGAAAGCAAGAAAACAGCCATCTTGAATGACCTGACTTACAAATATATTTCTTCACGGCTTGCTCTTTAATCCAACTTTTCATCATCTTCCAGGTGAACACTTTTATTTCAAGACTCAGTTCAAATTCTGCCTTTTCTCAGAAGGCTTTGAATTACATAGAGTTTATGTCTTATATTAGTTAGTATTGTTGTTTTTATGTTACAAGTGCTTAATGGAAAACATTTAATGTGTTCACCCCCTTTTTGTTCCTACTATTTGTTTGGAATTTATCTTTGTATTTTGTTTCTTTTCACTGATTACCATGAAATGTTTAACATGCACACCTTACTTAACACAGTGTATATTAACCAATATTTCTACTCTCTTGGACAATACAACATCCTTAGACTGCTTTAACTTAGAACACTTGTTTCATTTCTTTCATGTCATGCGCAGATTTTAGTTCCACTTTGTTTTTATATCCTCTCAAGTTAGTCATCATGATTTTTGCTCTTGTTTTAGGCAGATAGTGTTTCTTCTGATTTATCTATGAGTACTTCTTTCTTTACTCACTGTTTATTCTTTTTGTTTGTCTGGATCTATATTTGCCCTCATTCTTGAATATTGGTTTAGCTGGATATCCTATTCTAGGTTAATATTTATCTTCCTTAGTGCTTAAGGTTATTAAGTTTGTCTTCTGAGTTCTGTTCTTGCTGTTCAGAAATCTGCTACCAGTCCAGTTGACAACCCTTTGAACTTAACATGTCTTTTCTCATTAGTTGCTTTTAAGACCTCTTTGTCTTTGATTTTCTTTGACTGCACTATGATTCTTTCCCCTTCTCTCCATTCTAAATGCTGATTGAAACTTGACATTCATGTTAAATCTGAAGATAACTTTCTTTAACAAATTCTGGAAACTTCTGTGTTATACTTTATCTGCCACTTCCATGTATTTTGTAGAGGGAGATATTTAAAATTATTTATTGCCAGAAACTGATTTGATCTGTATAACATGATGCATGTGTGCGTGCTCAGTCACTTCAGTCATGTCTGACTCTTTGTGACCCTATAGACCATAGCCCATTAGGCTCCCTGTATAAGGAATTCTCCAGGCAAGAATACTGGAGTGGGATGCCATGCCCTCCTCCAGGGGATCTTCCTTACCCAGGGATCAAACCTGCATCTCTTATGTCTCCTGCCTTGGCAGGCAGGTTCTTTACCATTAGCACCACCTGGGAAGACTGTATAACACCATATTATACTGCAAATTTTGTTTAAACATTTCTCTTCTGCTAGGCTATGAGTTCCTTTAAGATGGGAAGGATATAGTGCACCTTTTTGTGTTTCTGGCACCTATCATAGTACCAGGGGCATAGGAACATTCAATTAGTGTTAATTTAAGTGATATTAATTGGGGGAATTTAAAGGAAAATATTGCTTTATATGAATTATCTGAGTGTTTACAAGTCAAAGCAGGCTTTCTTTGTTATCTGTTACTTGGGCCATTTCACTAATCATACATTGTGTTTTGGGTATTAAGACTTTGCTTAAATTCCTTCTCTTCCTTATTTTCATATTAATGTAACAAAATTGTTACTTGGTTAAAAGTAGAACTGATAGTTCATCTATACTTAATGATATATTTCAGCCTCATAGAGCAAACAAAACTTGTTATAAAGCTCAATTGGCAAATAGTATCTTCATTTATTTTAGAAAGCAAAAGGAGCACAAAACTTGTCTTTAAAGCAAACAAAATAAGATAGATATTAGAAGCTTGTTCTCATACCATTTGGTAGTTATTATCATGCACTAGCCTCTTCTTTAAAATTCTAGTGCTCCATGCATCTATATAGATATTTGATAACTAAAAAAACTCATTAGTATTTCTTAGAAACAATACTTTCCCCTTCCAATGTGTTTGGAAGTCTATTACATCAAATCTCATGATTTCATTAGCTGCTAAATGGAAATTATTCTTTGAAGTGAAAAAAAAAGAAATTAAATTTATGCATAGTAGTAGCTGATTCAGTACTGAATTAAGGTTTTAGCACATTTACAAAATCCATAAATATCTTCAAAATGGCTATATTTTCTAGAGCCTTAATAACAAATTAAATGATATAGATCTCTCTTTCATCGTGTCAGTTAAGGATACATTAGTTTCCAGGTGATTTTCTCTATTTTCATCAAAATATGATATTTGAACTTCTATATGGATGAGCAATTAAGAAACTGGCATTGGAATAGATCTGTTTTTCTTAAAGTTTAATTAGGTTACTTTATTTTCTTCAGAGGAAATGTGAGAGAGTTGATGTGTGAAAACAGACATCATTTGTAAATTAATAAAATCTGACTGGGTCTATATTCTTAGCAGTAGAACCCATATAGAAGACACACTGCAATTGTAATTTTGGTCAAAACAATCATCTGCAATCTGTTTACAGGAAAATAAAAATGGCAGTGACACAGTCATAGAAAAAAATATATGATGGTGTAGAATAAAAATTTAATCCAACAGTTATTCACTAAGCTCTTTCTATATGTCCTGGATATTATTAGCAGCATAAGAGGAAACAAAGTGGTTATTTCTTTTTTTTTTTTTACATTTGTAGCATTTTATTTCTTTGGACAAAAAAAGTAAATGCCTGTGTTTTTTTTTTTGTTGTTTGTTTGTTTTTAATTTTATTTTATTTTTAAACTTTACATAATTGTATTAGTTTTGCCAAATATCAAAATGAATCCGCCACAGGTATACATGTTATTTCTTTTAATAAAGTTTCATTAGGAAAGGAAAGAAATGTTAAAGCATACCAGGTATGTATTAACTTAAGTGGATATGTATATGATATCATCTATTAAATCTCAGTGGATGATCATATTGAAGTGAGCTCATGAGATTGGGAAAGGCTTCTTGGAACAGGTAGTAATGTTAGCATGGAGTGAGACATTAAGAGTGAGAAAGAGTTTAGTTAATTGCACAATTTGTGGAACAGTAGGGCTGAAGCAGAAACCTTTATGAAATGTAGAAATAGGATTCTCACTAGAAGGGACAGTCAGGACAGATTTTAGATGACTTTAAATGACAAAATAAGGAGTTAGAATGTAGTTAAATCATTAACGGTAAGCCATTGAAAGTTTTTTGAGGTTTTACTGTATGATATTGTCGTGATTCCCTTGTTAAAACTCCTCTCAGCTCAATCTCAGAAAACAAAAATCTTTGTTTCTTAACCCTCCTTCTTTCACTCACCACCCTGGGACACTAAACAGAGAAGTTTTGAGTAGAGAGTTGGGGCTTGAGGGGAGAAAGAAGCTGAATCCAGGACACTGGTAAGAAAGGATAGGTCCAGATAAGGCAGACTAAAGACCAGTCAAGATCTTGGAGATCTGTTGAGTTGCATGGGATAAGCACGTGAAGGTCAGGATCTAGAAAGAGAAGGGAAGAAAATCATACCACCTATTTGTCATCAAGGAAAAATCATTTAAAAATGTTAGTATGAGTCCAGAGAATTGTAGTACTTTATCTCAAAGAAAAGATCATCTTCCCTATGGCACTTTGCCTCTCAGCTCCTTTACCAGTAATTTACCTGTTATCTTTTTCTTTATTGTTGTAAAAAGACTTAACTTAAGATCTATTCTCTTAATAAATTTTGAGTGTATACTTTAACTGCTGCTGCTAAGTCACTTCAGTCTTGTCCGACTCTTAGCGACCCCATGGACTGCAGCCCACCAGGCTCCTCAGTCCATGGGATTTTCCAGGCAAGAGTACTGGAGTGGGGTGCCATTGCCTTCTCCAGTATACTTTAACTATAGGTACTATATTCTACAGCAGATCTCTAGAATTTGTTCATCTTGTATGAAAAGTGAAAGTAGCTCAGTCGTGTCCAACTCTTTGCGACCTCATGGACTATACAGTCCACGCAACTCTCCAGGACAGAATACTGGAGTGGGTAGCTGTTCCCTTCCCCAGAGGATCTTCCCAACCCAGGGATAGAACCTCCCACATTGCAGGTGGATTCTTTACCAGCTGAGTCACCAGGGAAGCCCAAGAATACTGGAGTGGGTAGCCTTTCCTTCTCAAAGAGATCTTCCAGACCCAATAATGGAACCGGGGTCTCCTGCACTGCAGATGGATTCTTTACCAGCTGAGCTATCTCCGCTGAATAACAATGCCCTATTGCCTCTTGCTTCCAGCACCAGGAAACCACCATTCTTCGCTCTGTTTCTATGACTTTGCCTATTTTCCCTCACATAAGTGGAATCATACAGTATTTGTCCTTCTGTGACTGGCTTGTTTCAGTTGGCATAATGCCCTCCAGTTTTACCCATGTCGTTGCATGGCAGGATTTCCTTTTTAAAACTGGATAATATTCCATTTTATATAAATATATTCCAAATTTTTTATCCATTCATCTGTCAATGGACACAGATTGTTTTCAGATCTTGGCTACTGTGAATAATGCTGCTATATCTCTTTAACATGCTGATTTCATTTCCTCCAGATTTATACCCTGACGTGGGATTGCTGGGTCACAGAATAATTGTATTTTTAATTTTTTGAGCATCCTCTGTACTATTTTCCATAATGTTTGTACCAATTTACATTCCCACCTATAGTATACAAGGGTTCCCTTTTATCCACATCTTCACCAACACCTGTTAAAAAATTATCTTTTTAATAACAGCCATCCTAACAGATATGAGGTGCTATCTCACTGTGTTTTTGATTTCCATTTCCCTGTTGATCAATGATGTTGAATAATCTCTTCATGAACCTATTGACCATTTGTATATGTTTTTTTGATAAATGCCTATTTGAGACATTTGCTATTGAGTTGTTGGAGTTTATTAAATATTTTGGATATTATCACCTTTTCAAATATAGGGATTGCAAATATCTTCTACCAAACCACAGATTGCATTATCATTTTGCAGTTGTTTCCTTTGTTGTGCAGTATAACACATCTTTACATAAAATGCATTTTTCGAACAGCCTGAGAAACACTTAGCATAATGTTAGGAGGCTTTAGCCACCTCACCTGCACTTAGAAAATTAATGGAAATTTAGGATGTAGATAGACTGTGAGTAAATTCTTAAGTATAAATGAAATAAATTATAAATTTATTGAGTGGTTAAGATACATATCCCTTCAGAATTTGGCATCATATGTTATAGTATACTGCTGTAGTATAACTTTGGGAAAAAGTAATAATTGTAATACATTTTAACAACAATCTCTGCATAATCATTAATTACATAATTTTCCATTAGTAGCATAGGACATAGGATAGGCTACAACATTGGTTCCCAGAGCCTACTGTGAAAAGTTGAGGAAAAGGAATTAAGAATGGCTACCAGATTCAGTGTAAAAGAAAGGATATTTATATAAATTTTACTGCCACACAGACAAAGCAGTCTGGTACCAGAGTAGGAAGCTCACCATATTTTGTCTCTCCATAATAGGGTCTGATATTATCTGATATTTTCTTACTGTTAGAGGATCTTCTTTGTAATGTACTCCTGCAGCCTGGACCTTAAAGGTAGGGTAAAAGCAAGGATCCAGCACTTTTCCTTTTTTTAAAATCTCTACTCCATTATACTAATTCCTCTCTCCTTCCTTGACTTTACCCTCTCCTTTCAGTCTTTTCACCTTTCTTCCTCCTTCCTTCTTCTACTCTCCACTGTCTTTATCTTCTTCTAATGCTTGCTATTCATTCTGGCAATACTTAAGGCATTTATCTTAACCCTTATGAAGGTAGGGCTTCCCTTGTAGCTCAGTCAGTAAAGAATCTGCCTGCAGTGCAGGAGACCTGGGTTTGATCCCTGGGTTGGGAAGATCCCCTGGAGAAGCAAATGGCAACCCACTCCAGTATCCTTGCCTGGAAAATCTCATGGACAGAGGAGCCTGGTGGGCTGCAGTCCATGTGGTTGCAGAGTCGGGCACGACCGAGCGACTAGCATGCACTTACTTACTTATGAAGGTAAAGGTGAAGAAGCATATCTCAATGAACCTTAAGAGCTAAAGAATTGTTTGTCGAGCAAAACAACACCGTTCTGACTTCCTTATAGATAGTGTGTCTATGCCTCATCTAGAAGTGCTAGCATATAAAAAAATAAACTTTGATATTCAGTATAGAGCACTCAGATGGCTTAAACTTAGCTTTAACTTGCTTTTTCACATGACTAAAATATCCACTGAGTACGTCCTCTCTTACTTCTGCCTCTTCTCTAAATCTTACGCTGACTTTTTTCTAACCAGGTAGGCCACAGACACAAAGGCATTGACTTTATTCTTTCAGCTCTGGAGAATAACTCTGACTTTGTCAAAACACCTCCAAAGAGTTAAAAATATATTATCTGAATTTTCTAATTTTCCCAGTTTTCCTTGTCATGGCTTCTTAAATACACCCATCATTTAAAAGTGGACATTTAATTTCCAAATACATGGGTTTTTTAAAGTATCTTTGATATTAATCTCTCAATACTAATTCCTCGTTTGAATGCTTTCTTCTCTGCAATCACCCTCTGTGTTTTTTTTTAGTCTTCAAACTTTATTGAGGCTTTCAATGACTAAGTCAAAGATCTGTCTTGGTAAATGTCATATTGCACTTGAAAATATGTGGGTTATTTTCAGATATATTTTGATACTGATCTCTAACATAATTTGATAGTGATAAGAGAACAGACTATATGATTCAATACCTTTAGACCATGAAATTTTTGCACTTTGTTTTATGTCCTTGGATATGTTCCAGTGTCTGCTAGTTTATAATTTATGGGACCATGAATAGAATTTGTATCCTGTTATTGTGTGAAAATTGTATAATTCATAATTATGTTGAATTGGTTCATAGTGCCTTTTAGGTCAGGTCTATTATATCCTTCTAATTTTCTGTATATTTATTCTATTAATTTTTTAGAGTTTGATATTGAAACTCCAACTAAATATCTTAATTTATCTACTTAAAAAGTAATTGGGATATATAATGGAAATATATGTAGCTTTGTTCTGTATTATCTGTAAATATGCTGTCATACTTTCAGAATTAAAAAAAATGAAAAAGAGAAAAAATACATATATTATCTGAAATCTGTCCATAACAGTGTTGCTTGGTACAAACTTTGGCTACTTTATTTACCTCTAATTTAATAGAATGTAGCTAATATATTTTGCAGAGTCTTCATAGGGCCTATAAAATAATATCAGAACATATGCTCTGAGAAAATTTGCTCATATGAGGGGGGAATAAAGTAGGTGGCAAACTTTCCAGGCATGGTCACCCAGAGTAAAATATCCACAGCCAGATTTATAGAAGTTCAGAAGTCAGTAGATAAACCCTGAAGCTATGATAAGAATTTATTTTTTTTACAGAGGAAAAGAATGGCAATAACAGTTATATTTTTCCCCAGAGCACTTTGCAATACATTCTTTTTCTGTATCAAAACCCAGTGAGGGAAATTGTTATAAATGCTTAAAATGCTTTTTCAAGTGGAAAGCAGCAAAGGCCCATCTTATATCCTAAAATTTGAACTGAAAATTCTCAGGGGCTTTTGTCAAAGTTATACAAAACTGAATTAATATGAATAGGAAATGAGCAGTGTTGTCAAATATCACTGATCCAACTTATAAATCTTGAGTTTGAGTATCTAAGGAGAAGCTCTATAAAAACACTCCTTTTTTTTAAAATAAAAAAGGCCTTTTGTAACATGGACGTTTCTAGGAAGATATTTCCTCCCATGTGGGGAGAAAACGGTGGCAATCTGAAGGGCCTGCTTCCCTTTCTCTGACCTTAGCTTGGTCCGCTGCTTTTAGAGACCTGTCAGGAATTAGCCTTCAGGATACCTTCTGAAACTTTAGAGAGTTTACCAGAAATAATCATTCTGCAACCATGTGTAGTGCTTTATAGAAATATAAATGTTAAATGAATTTGATTTTCAATTTGTGAACTTTTCTCTAGAGCTCTGTTATCTTTGGGTTCCAAGGCACTAAAGATATTACCTAGGGGAAATAAAAACCTATGCTATTACTTATCATGCATAACAATATTGTTTAATTAAAAAAAATCTGACTCTCTGAGCTATCAACTAGTGGCTATGTGTGTACAGTTATTACTCATCAGAAATTCTTACTGGGCAAATGAGCAGTAATGCTGACACAAGACTGTTTCTGGGACTAATCTAATTCTACCATTCATTTATTTGTTTATTCAGCACCTACCGTGTTGCCAACCATCACGTTAGGCATGAGGGATGAGGCCATGAACAAGTCATTTTCAGTGTCTAACCTCTTGGTGTTTGTAGTTTATTGAAGCAGATAGGCAATAAATATGCGATTACAATAATGAATGATGAATGTAATGCTAGGGGAATAACAGGATGCTGTGGGAGCACACAATCAAAGGGCTTAACCTAGTCTAGAGTAGATAAATATATCCCTAAGGAAGGGATGTTTAAGATAAAACCCAAAGGATAAAAAGAAGCTAGTTAGATGAAGGGTTAGGGCCAACATTTCAGGTAGCAAGAAGATTGCATGTAAAAAATTCTAGGCAAGAGAGGGCATGACATGTTCTAGCAACTGAAATCTATCATATTTGGCTGTAGTGTATGCTGTGGTATAAAGAATTTTAAGAGGTAAGTAGAAGCTCACTTATTCAGAAAATCAGGAAGTTTGGACTTTTTCCTACCATTAGCTGCTTTTATGGTTGTCATCTCTCTGACAAGAGTGTGCATCTTAAAGATTTTTCAGCTACTTGTTATGAGGACTGTACATGCTGCTTCAGATGGTGATCTACTCTAATGATCATTTTGGGTAATATTTGGTTAACATTATTTTGTTAGGGCTAATTTCCTTTTGAAGAAGATTTCATAACCAGGTTGTTAATTGCTGTATAGAAAATAAACTTCAAATCTTGGAAATCTTTGGTAAAATTTACTCATTCATCTTCTAATCTCAAAATAAATATTTGTGTTTGTATAAATGTACCTTTAAAGTATGCTTGGAGAAGGAAATGGCAACCCACTCCAGTGTTCTTGCCTGGAGAATCCCAGGGATGGGGGAGCCTGGTGGGCTGCCATCTGTGGGGTTGCACAGAGTCGGACACGATTGAAGCGACTTGGCAGCAAAGTATGCTTATGGCGTGAACAAATAACATTTACATATTTTTACTTCTGACATTTACTTATAATTTGGCCATTCAATTATGTGTGAATGATTAAAAAACTAAATATTCTATATGAGGTAATTAGTCATAAGCAAGTGAGAATACAATTATTATTCTTTTAGCTGAACACCGTCTTGGTAAATTGAAAAACAGTTAGTTATATAGTGTTAGTCTTAAAAAAAAGGTCAATTAATACACAAAAATCAGTTGTATTTCTATACATTAGCAACAATCCAAAAACGAAATTAGTAAAAAAAAAAAAAAAAATCCATTTGCAGTAGTAGCAAAAAGAACCAAAAAGGGTAAAATATTTTAGAATAAATTTAACCAAACAGGTATAAGACGTGCACACTAAAAACTGCAAAAGTTTTTAAAGAAATTTAAAAAGACAAATGGAAAGATATTCCACTTGTATTCTCTTCTAGATAAGTTGCTGTTTAAGGTTTTATAATGCTTTTAGATCTATAATACAAGTTGAGTAAATTTTTACATATGGTACAAAGTATAACTCAAGGTTCCTTTTAGGTATATGGATGTCAATTTGTTCTATTTCCATTTGTTGAATTCTGCCAAATTTTAATAACCTCAGTTTTCATTATATTCAATTTGAAATACATTTTAAGCTTCCTTATGATTTCTATTTTGAACCATGAGTATTTATAATTGAGTTGCTTAATTTCCAAATAGTGGTTCTTTATATATCATTTTGGTTACTTTGTTTAGATATAATGCACATACTTAATATTTATTCTAATAAAGTGTATAATTCAGAAGATTTTTTTATTACAATCACAAAGCTTACCATCAGCATGCTAATTCCAGAACATTTTCAACACCTCCAAAAGAAAGTCCACATTCATTAGCATTCATTTTCCATCACCCACTCCCTTTAGATTCTGACACCTAATAATCTACTTTTTGTTTCTATGGATTTGCTTATTCTGAACATTTCATATTAATGAAATCGCACAACACGGCACCTTTTGTAACTGGCTTCTTTTGCTTAACACAGTGTTTTCAAGATTCATGCATTTTGTAGCATGTATCAGTGTTTCATTTCTTTGTGTCGCTGAATAATAGTATATTCACAATGTTATACAACCATCGTGTATGCATGCTGTAGCTTCAGTCGTGTCCAACTCTTTGCGACCCTATGGACTGTAGGCCACCAGGCTCCTCTGTCCAAGGGATTCTCCAGGCAAGAGTACTGGACTAGGTTGTCAGGCCCTCCTCCAGGGAATCTTCCTGACCCAGGAATTGAACCTGAATCTCTTATGTCTCCTACATTGACAGACAGGTTCTTTGCCACTGGCACCGCCTGGGGAGCCCTATAAAATCATCATCACTATCTAATTCTAGAATATTTCCAAGACTTCAAAATGAAACCTTACACTTGCCAATTACTCTTTTTCTGCAATCTTTATAACCTACATTCTGCTTTTAATGGATTTACCTAATCAGGACATTTTATATAAGTGGAATCACACTATATGTAGCCTCTTGTATCTAGCTTCTTTCACTTAGCATATTTTCAAAGTTTATCTATGTCATAGCATTTATTAATACTTAATTCCTTTTTATGACTGAATGATATTCCATTGCATATATATACCACATTTGTTTTTCCTTTCATCTGTTGATGGACATTTGGGATTTTGTGGTAACATGTTTTCAATTATCTTGGGTATAGTCACTGGACAGAATGCCCATGTTATAGGGTGACTCTAAATTTTTGAGGAATTTATTCAAATTGTTTTCCATAATTGCATTCAGTTCAGTTCAGTCACTCATTCTTGTCCGACTCTTTGCGACCCCATGGATTGTAGCATGCCAGGCTTCCCTGCCCATCACCAACTCCCAGAGCTTGTTCAAACTCATGTTCATCGAGTCAGTGATGCCATCCAACAATTTCATCCTCTATCATCCCCTTCTGCTCCTGCCTTCAGTCTTTCCCAGCAGGGTCTTTTCCAATGAATCAGTTCTTTGCATCAGATGGCCAGAGTATTGGAGTGTCAGCTTCAACATCAGTCCTTCCAATGGATATTCAGGACTGATTTCCTTTAGGATGGACTGGTTGGATCTTTTTGCAGTCCAAGGGACTCTCAAGAGTCTTCTCCAACACCAAACTTCAAAAGCATCAATTCTTCAGTGTTCAGCTTTTTTTATAATTCAACATTCATTCCATACATGACTACTGGAAAAACCACAGCTTTGACTACACAGACCTTTTCGGCAAAATAATGTCTCTGCTTTTGAATATGCTGTCTAGGTTGGTCATAGCTTTTCTTCCAGGGAGCCAAGAGTCTTAATTTCATGACTGCAGTCATTATCTGCAGTGATTTTGGAGCCCCCCAAAATAAAGTCTGTCATGGTTTCCATTGTTTCCCCATCTATTTGGCATGAAATGATGGGACCGGATGCCATGATCTTAGTTTTCTGAATGTTGAGCTTTAAGCCAGTTTTTTCACTCTCCTCTTTCACTTTCAAGACAAGAGGGTTTTCAGTTCTTGTGTTCTTCCATAAGGGTGGTATCATTTGCATATCTGAGGTTATTGATATTTTCCCCAGCAATCTTGATTCCAGCTTGTGCTTCAGCCAGCCAGGCATTTTGCTTGATGTACTCTGCATATAAGTTAAATAAGCAGGGTGACAATATACAGCCGTGACGTACTCCTTTCCAAATTTTGAACCAGTCTGCTCTATGTGCAGTTCTAACTGTTGTTTCTTGACCTGCATACAGGTTTCTCAGGAGGCAGGTAAGGTGGTCTGCTATTCCCATATCTTTAAGAATTTTCCACAGTTTGTTGTGATCCACACAGTCAAAGGGTTTGCTGTAGTCAATAACACAGAAGTAGATGTTTTTCTGGAACTCTCTTGCTTTTTCTATGATGCAACAGATGTTGGCAATTTGATCTCTGGTTCCTCTGCCTTTTCTAAATCCAGCTTGAACATGTGGAAGTTCATGGTTCACATACTGTTGAAGCCTGGGTTAGAGAATTTTGAGCATTACTTTGCTAGCATGTGAGATGAATGCAATTGTGCAGTAGTTTGAACATTCTTTGGCATTGCCTTTCTTTGGGATTGGAATGCATTTCCTTTTTTATATACCTTTTTGCATTCCCACTAGCATTTTTGAGAATTCTAATTTTGCCACATCTTTGCCAACATTGGATATTTTCCATTAAAAACCTATAGCTCTTCAAGTGAGTGGAAAGTTTCATGTAGTTTTGAATTATATTTCCATAATGACTAATGATGAGTATCTCTTCATGTGTTTCAGACATTGTGTATTTTTTTTTGTAGAATTGTCTTTTCAAATCTTTTGCTTATTTAAAAAAATGAATTATTTATATTTCACAGTTGAGATGTTAAGAATTCTTACTAGACCTTTCTCAAATATATGATTTGCCAATACTTTTTCAACTCTATGAGTTATCTTTATTTAGTTTCTTAGTAATGTTCTTTGGCATGGCAAAGCTTTTAATTTTGATGAAATTAACTTACCTATATCTCCTTGTATTGTGTGTGCTTTTGGTATTATATTTAAGTTAATTATTCACTTTCCTAAGATAGCAAGTATTTAAGCTTATGTTTACTTCTAAGAATTCTGTGGATTTAGGTCTCACTTTAAATCTTTGATCCAACTTGAGTTAATATTTGCAAACAGTTAGACAAGTGTCCAAATTAATTATTTTGTCTGTGGATATTCAATTGTTTCAACACCATTTGGTGAAAAATAATATTCTTTTCCATTTAATTGTCTTGAGACCCTTGTTGAAAATCAATTGACCATTAATATGAGAGTTTAGTTCTGAACTCTTCATTCTATCCATTCAGTCCATCTATCTATCTATTAATTTATAATTATCACCATCAACTTATATATGATATGCTCCAGTAGTTTTGGGCTTCCCTTGTGGCTCAGCTGGTAAAGGATCCGCCTGCAATGTGGTAGACCTGGTTTTGATCCCTGGGTTGGGAAGATCCCCTGGAGAAGGGAAAGGCTACCCACTCCAGTATTCTGGCCTGGAGAATTCCACTAAGTCCATGGGGTTGCACAGGGTTGGACACGACTGAGCAACTTTCACTTTCAAAAAATTTATATGTATACATCAATATACTATATCTCTGTGTGTATGTGTATGTATCCTTTGCCAGTTCCATATTGTTTTGATTATTTTGTCTTTGTAATAAAATTTTCAATTGAGAAGTATTATTTCTCCAATTTTCTTTTTGTTTTTCATGATTGTTTTGGCTTCTTGGAGTCCCTGACAATTATATGTGAACTTTCTTATGAGATTTCCATTTCTGAAAAAAAAAGTATTGGAATTTTCATAGGAACTAGACTAAATGTCCATATCAATTTGGAAGAGTTGGTATCTTAATATAGTTATTCTTCCAATTCATGAACATAGGATATCTTTGTATTTGTTTAGTTTATCATTAATTTATCAACTTTCTGGTCTCCAGTATAGAAATTTTACACTTGCTCTGTTAAATTTATCTCCAAATATTTAATCTTATTGATTCAAAGTGTAAATGGAATACTTTTTCTTAATTCATTTCAGATTGTTCATTTCTAGTATATATATATTTCTATATAGAAATACAACTGAAGTTTGCATGGTGATCTTGTATCTTGCAGGTCTGGTGAACTTATGTATTATTTCTAATATGATTTTGTGAATGGTTTAGAAGTTTTGTTCAGATCATTCAGTCAGCAGATAGAGGTAGTTTCACTTCTTCCTTTCTAATCTGGGCATCTTTAATTTGTTTTTCCTTGTGTAATTGCCCTGACTAGAATTTCCAATACAATGTTGAATAAGAGTTGTGACAGATGACACCTTATGCTGTTCCAGGTCTTGTGTGGTATGCTTTCAATCTTTTACAATTAATTAAGATATTAGCTGTGGGTTTTTCATAGATATCCATTGTTAGGATGAGGAAATTCCCATTTATTTCTAGTTTTTTCTTTCTTTCTTTTTTTTTTTTTTACAGTAGGTCCTTTTTGGTTATCAGTTTTAAATATGGGTTTCCCTGGTGGCTGAAATGGTAAAGAATTTGGCTGAAGTGTGTGCATGTCAATCCTAAACTCCCAATCTATCTGTCCTCCTACTCTTCCCCTTGGTAACCATAAGTTCATTCTCTAAGTCTGTGTGTCCATTTCTGTGTTGGAAATAAGTTCAGTTATATCATTTTTTAAAGATTCCATATATAAGTGATATCATGTTTGCCTTTGTCTGACTTACTTCACTTAGTATGATAATTTCTAGGTCCATCCATGTTGCTGCAAATTGCATTATTTTGTTCTTTTTATGACTGAGTAATATTCCATTGGATATATATATATATACCACATCTTCCTATCCATTCTTCTGTCAATGGACATTTAAGTTGCTTCCAGATCTTGGTTATTGTAAACAGTGCTGCAATGAACTTTGGGGTTCATGTATCTTTTCAAAACATGTTTTTATCCAGATATATGCCCAGGAGTGGGATTACTGGATCATATGATAGCTCTATTTTTTACTTTAAAGAGCCTTCATACTGTTTTTCGTAGTTGCTGTACCAATTTACATTCCCATCAACAGGGTAGGATGGTTCCCTTTTCTCCATACCCTCTCCAGCATTTATTGTTTCTAGACTTTTTGATGATGGCCATTCTGACCAGTGAGAGGTGATACCTCATTCTAGTTTTGATACGCCTATTAATTGAGCATCTTTCCATGTGCTTTTTGGCCTTCTGTATGTCTTCTTTGGAAAAATGTCTGTTTAAGTTTCTGTCCATTTTTTGATTTGATTGGTTTTGTTTTTTGTTTTTATACTGAGCTGCAGGAGCTGTTTTATATTTTGAAGATATATCCCTTGTCAGTTGCTTCATTTGCAAATATTTTCTCCCAATCTGTGAATTGTCTTTTCATTCTGTTTATGATTTGCTTAGCTGTGCAAAAGTTTTTAAGTTTAATTAGGCCCCATTTGTTTAGTTTTATTTTTATTACTTTGGGATGTGGAGCAAAAAAGATATTGCTATGATTTATGTCAAAGAGTGTTCTGACTATGTTTTCCTCTAAGAGTTTTATAGTATCTGGTCTTACAAATAGTTCTTTAATCCATTTTAAATTTGTTTTTATGTATGGTTTTGGGAGTGTTCTAATTTCATTCTCTTACATGTAGCTGTTCAATTTTCCCAGTGCTACTTATTGAAGAGACTGTCTTTTCTCCATTGTATACAGACATACTTCCTTGTATTTTTTTTTGCATATTGCAGTTATTTTCTTATTGAGAATTGTAAATTCTAAATTGTATAATGTGACAGCTCTGGATATGGAACCCTCCTGGGTTTATTGTCATTACTGTTGTTGTATTCTGTTGTTGTTTAGTAACTTTCCTGGACTAACTCAGTAAAGTCTGTATTCTTTTTCAAGTGTGGCTATGGATATCTCTGCTTGGTTAGCTTAATAGTCAGTAATGATTGGACAGATATTTCCTTAATTCTTTGGAATCAGTAATTCTACCAGGTTTTTTTTTTTTTTTTTTTTTGCCATGAGGCTTTGTGTGTGTGTGTGTGTGTGTGTGTGTGTGTGTGTGTGTGTGTGTTGGGGCACATCAGTGATCAGGCAGGCAGTTTGCAATCTCACCTTTGTCCCTCACTGCCTGATTGTTGCTAACCTCAAAGTTAGCCCTGTGTGAGAATTTAGTACCTTCTCAGTTCTTTCCTGAGCATTCATATAACCTTTCATATGTGCATGGACTTCTATATTCCCAAGAATTTATGAAAACTTTTCAATACCCTTATGAACACATTCCCTATCTTTTCTTTTTAAGAATGTTATATATGAAGGACATTTTTGTTGAATATAGAATTCTTGGTTGGCAGCTTTTTTCCCTATAAAGACATTGCTCTATTTTGTGCTGTGCTTGGCCATTTGTATCAGTAAGTTATCCAGCATTATTGTCATTATAACCCTTTATAAAATTTGTCTTTTTTCCCACTCTGATGGCTGTTAAGAACTTTATAATCTTTGGTTTTAAGCTATCTAGCTATGAAGTGCTGTAAGTGTGTGTTCCTTTTATTTATCTTTTATGAGCTTAGCTGAGATTCATAGTTCTGTCGTCAGGTGCCACTTATCATTTTAATTTGTCATTACAATTATCAATTAAAAAGCTTTTTAGCTGCTTTCTCTTCAAATATTTCTTCTGCCTTATGCTCTCTCTTCTTCCTTCTGGGACTCTAATTACATGTATATTATAACATCCCACATATCCCACATTTGCTTGACTTGTTTTTGTTTCACTTTTCTTCAAGTTCAGTAATATTTTTCTCTGCTGTGTTCAGCCTGCTGTGAGTGTTAGTCACTCAGTCATGTCCAGTTTTTGCAACCTCATGGACTGTAGCCCACTAGGCTCCTCTGTCTATGGAATTCTCCAGATTAGGATACTAGAGTGGGTTGCCATTCCCTTCTCCAGGGGATTTTCCCAACCCAGGGATCAAACCCAGGTCTCCTGCATGGCAGACAAATCCTTTTACTGTCTGAGTTGCTGTTAGACCCATCAAATTTAGTCACCTCTTATATAGTCATTTTCATTGTTAACATTCTTATTTGTTTTTATTATTTTATTTTTCATTTACAATTTCCATCTTTTCTAATGAAATTCCCCTTCTGTTAATGCATGTTGTCTACCTTTTCCACTAGATTCTTTAGCATACTATTTATTTTAGAGGTGGTTTTTTAAAATGTCAACACCTTAGCCAACTTTTGACCTGATTTTTACCTATTTTGGCTTTTTTTCAGTTTTATTTAGATTCTTCTTACTAATGAATTTAATTGTTTTCAGGATGGGGCTATGTTTTTCTCCTCCAAATTGCTGGAAATTTGAGTAGTAGTATGACTCTTGATTTCTCTTAATGCTTTACAGCTTTGCTGACAGTCTTTTGGGTCAATGAGAAGTTCTCCTTCTTCACAATCCTCTCCCTTGTATTCAGCACTATGCTGCTGCTGCTGCTAAGTCACTTCAGTCGTGTCTGACTCTGTGCAACCCCATAGATGGCAACCCACCAGGCTCTCCTGTCCCTGGGATTCTCCAGGCAAGAACACTGGAGTGGGTTGCCATTTCCTTCTCCAATGCATGAAAGTGAAAAGTGAAAGTGAAGTCACTCAGTCATGTCCGACTTTTCGCCACCCCATGGACTACAGCCTACTAGGCACCTCTGCCCATGGGATTTTCCAGGCAAGAGTACTGGAGTGATAAAGGAACCTATGGGTTTTTTTCCTTACTTGGAAATAATCACTTTCTGAAGACTAGTTAATTTAGTTTTATTTGTGTTCTCAACTTCTGATGAATTTAAAAATTATGATTTTACAGCTTACTTAGGTTGTTCACAGTGTTAAGGTAGGAATCATGGCTTTTTGCAAATATATACATCGTAAGTGTAAATCCAATCTATTTTAATAAGATATTTATTAATGTTAAATGTGTTTACATTTATAAATATATTAAATTTGTTATTTATTGCTTCTCTAACTTGTGAAATCTGTGTCATCTACAAAAACCATATATGGTGTAAACACAAGGACTACATTGGGTAGACCTACTCTCAAGCCCAACATATATATATTGCAGTTTATTTGCTGCTGCTGCTGCTGCTAAGTCGCTTCAGTCGTGTCCGACTCTGTACGACCCCATAGACGGCAGCCCACCAGGCTCCCTCGTCCCTGGGATTCTCCAGGCAAGAACACTGGAGTGGGTTGCCATTTCCTTCTCCAATGCATGAAAGTGAAAAGTGAAAGTGAAGTTGCTCAGTCGTGTCCGACTCTCAGCGACTCCATGGACTGCAGCCTACCAGGCTCCTCTGTCCATGGGATTTTCCAGGCAAGAGTACTGGAGTGGGGTGCCATTGCCTTCTCCGGTAGTTTATTTACTAGACTGCAAATAAATAAAGAGTAGTATGCTAAGTGAATTATTCATAATCTTTATATAGCTCCAAAATTATGGTTAAATGCATAAAAAGTTTGTGTTAAATTTCCAACTTTCTAAATTGATGTCAGAGATTTGCCATTACAATGAATTTTGAATGAGATTCAGTTCATTCAAGAATTAAGTCACAAATGCCAGCTGTGTCTTCTAAGGTAGACTTCTATGACGTGAGAGGAAGTGCTTTTCTCACTAAGAGTAGCATCAGGATATCAGAGCTTGAATTAATCATTCTTATAAAGAGGGGAAAAAAAGAAGATTGCATTTTTTTGGTCTCAAAGACTACTCATAACTGATTAAAAGTGTGTCTATGAAACATCTATTATTTTACTTTTAATTTAACATTTGTAAATGAGCACATACCTGTCTTATGTTCTAGTTCCATTTAATTGTTTTCAAAAATTTAGGAAAACACTAGCCCAGAGATGTTGTCATTGTCTACTGAACAAATAGTACGAATTTCTGCCTTTCTTTTTATTTGCATCTTACCTGTATCTAAAGATTCAGATGACCTTAGCCCATATGGATTTCTTTATCACTAGTGTACTACTCAAGCATGTATCACTGATTATTTCATATGGTATATTTTCATAGTCCAGAAATTATTTTTGTGCTTTTAAAATGGACATCTTATGATTTTTTTTCTTTGATCTGGTCCAGCCATTCATCTTTGTACACATGTACACACACATACATATATAGCTCAAATACTCAGTTATTTTACATGCCAGAGTCACATATTTAGAATATAAGAATTTGAGTCCATAAACTTATGATGCATTAATTTTAATAATGATATGAAGTTCTTTATAGTTTATCATTCATATTAACTAGACATATCCTTAATAGTAAGACTTCAAGATTATATTAGAAATTTCATCTGCTTAATTTATAAAATCCTCTAAGCTACAACTGTTATAATTTAAATGCCATCAGATAAATTCTCAGTATAAATATTTAAAATTGGGTTGTCTTTTATTAACTTGAACATTGAAGTGGGCTTTTGTGTTGCATATTTTAGATTTTGAATAAATAGATGCAGACAAAAATGATGAGATGTGGTTATAGTTTTCTTTTAATCATTTTCAAAATTAATATTTGCTTTCACAAGTCCTTTATACATTTTTCTTTCTTATCTTGACATTGTGATCTTGTATTGCTTGTATTTGGCTTGATTGCTATAGCAATAGAAAGTGTACTGAAACTTTTGTGTTTAGTTTTGCATTTGATTTGATAGAAAAGTAGTGAAAACAGTTCTTCTCACTGTGTTAGGACCAGATGTTAGGCTTGCACATCATTTTAACACAGTCACACAGACACTGGTTGTGCTTCCATAAATGAAATGTATATGGTGGCTGCTGCTAATAATGGGACTCTGTTCTAAACAGAAAATTAGTTGATAGTTGCTTCAAGATTTAGACTTTGAAAATTAGGAGAACTTTTGTTTCCCTGAAGAGCAGTAAGTTTTTTTTTAATCACCTTTTAAAAAAAATTTTATTTTATTTTTAAACTTTACAAATTGTCTTAGTTTTGCCAAATATCAAATTGAATCCGCCACAGGTATACATGTGTTCCCCATCCTGAACCCTCCTCCCTCCCCATACCATCCCTCTGGGTCATCCCAGTGCACTAGCCCCAAGCATCCAGTATTGTGCATCGAACCTGGACTGGCAACTCATTTCATATGTGATATTATACATGTTTCAATGCCATTCTCCCAAATCTTCCCACCCTCTCCCTCTCCCAAAGAGTCCATAAGACTGTTCTATGCATCAGTGTCTCTTTTGCTGTCTCATACATAGGGTTTTTGTTAGCATCTTTCTGAATTCCATATATATGCGTTAGTATACTGTATTGATGTTTTTCTTTCTGGCTTACTTCACTCTGTATAATAGGCTCCAGTTTCATCCACCTCATTAGAACTGATTCAAATGTATTCTTTTTAATGGCTGAGTAATACTCCATTGTGTATATGTACCACAGCTTTCTTATCCATTCATCTGCTGATGGACATCTAGGTTGCTTCCATGTCCTGGCTATTATAAACAGTGCTGCGATGAACATTGGGGTACACGTGTCTCTTTCCCTTCTGGTTTCCTCAGTGTGTATGCCCAGCAGTGGGATTGCTGGATCATAAGGCAGTTCTATTTCCAGTTTTTTAAGGAATCTCCACACTGTTCTCCATAGTGGCTGTACTAGTTTGCATTCCCACCAACAGTGTAAGAGGGTTCCCTTTTCTCCACACACTCTCCAGCATTTATTGCTTGTAGACTTTTAGATCGCAGCCATTCTGACTGATGTGAAATGGTACCTCATAGTGGTTTTGATTTGCATTTCTCTGATAATGAGTGATGTTGAGCATCTTTTCATGTGTTTGTTAGCCATCTGTATATCTTCTTTGGAGAAATGTCTATTTAGTTCTTTGGCCCATTTTTTGATTGGGTCATTTATTTTTCTGGAGTTGAGCTGTAGGAGTTGCTTGTATATTTTTGAGATTAGTTGTTTGTCGGTTGCTTCATTTGCTATTATTTTCTCCCATTCTGAAGGCTGTCTTTTCACCTTGCTAATAGTTTCCTTTGATGTGCAGAAGCTTTTAAGTTTAATTAGGTCCCATTTGTTTATTTTTGCTTTTATTTCCAGTATTCTGGGAGGTGGGTCATAGAGGATCCTGCTGTGATGTATGTCAGAGAGTGTTTTGCCTATGTTCTCCTCTAGGAGTTTTATAGTTTCTGGTCTTATGTTTAGATCTTTAATCCATTTTGAGTTTATTTTTGTGTATGTTGTTAGAAAATGTTCTAGTTTCATTCTTTTACAAGTGGTTGACCAGATTTCCCAGCACCACTTGTTAAAGAGATTGTCTTTAATCCATTGTATATTCTTGTCTCCTTTGTCAAAGATAAGGTGTCCATATGTGCGTGGATTTATCTCTGGGCTTTCTATTTTGTTCCATTGATCTATATTTCTGTCTTTGTGCCAGTACCATACTGTCTTGATAACTGTGGCTTTGTAGTAGAGCCTGAAGTCAGGTAGGTTGATTCCTCCAGTTCCATTCTTCTTTCTCAAGATAGCTTTGGCTATTCGAGGTTTTTTGTATTTCCATACAAATTGTGAAATTATTTGTTCTAGCTCTGTGAAGAATACCGTTGGTAGCCTGATAGGGATTGCATTGAATCTATAAATTGCTTTGGGTATTTTACTCATTTTCACTATATTGATTCTTCCAATCCATGAACATGCTATATTTCTCCATCTGTTAGTGTCCTCTTTGATTTCTTTCACCAGTGTTTTATAGTTTTCTATGTATAGGTCTTTAGTTTCTCTAGGTAGATATATTCCTAAGTATTTTATTCTTTCCGTTGCAATGGTGAATGGAATTGTTTGCCGGGGACCAGCCCCGGCTGAACCAGGGTATTCGAAGGAGAGACGGCGTAGGCGAAGATCAGGAAACAATTGCTTAATTAAACGTTAATTAAGGATATAAAGAGTAATAGAATGAGGATAGCTCAGTAAAATTCAGTGAAGAAAAGAGGCTGAAATAAGGATAGCTCAGTGAGGAAATTTAGTGGAGAAAAGCGGTTGAAATAAGGATAGCTCAGCAGGAAAATTCACTGAAGAAAAGAGACTGAATAAAATTCCAAAGCAGGGAATTAATGTCACCTACGAAGGCCGCAGGCGTCCTCCCGTTCTCCCGAAGGAGAGGAGACACTAAGGCCTCCCCGGTCGGATCTTAGAAGCCCAGGCAAAATTAGTAGGCTTGACAAGCTTCCCTGCCTCAGAGGAAAAATTCAGCTAGAAGGTGAAAGAAAGAAGGACATGGGGACACCAAATTCCGGTGAACAAAAGGAGATACTTTATTTTCCAAAGCAGTTTTATACCTTAAGTTGTGCATAGAGGATAATGGGGGAAGGGGTAGAGGCATGCAAAGACAGCAGTTCCTGATCCTTATCGAAGTCAGGCTTTCAAACTTATCATATGCAAAAGTTTAGGTGATTTACATCATCTTCTGGCCAGGAAGCCTGTTAACATTTTAAGAAACTTATTTTTCTCTAAAGGTGATTATTTTAAAGTCAGGCGCCAGCCTCCAAAAAGCATTGGAGAAAGTTGCATTCCTATAGGGCAAAGGTGAGGTGGGCTCAATCAAGAAAAGAATTAACTCAAGGGTCCAAGATTACAAACATTGAGGCGACTGCTTACATTTCTATACACCCATTATATCAATCAATACACCGCCAAGGACACAGTAGGTAAGGGATATGGAGACTTAGCAGCAAACATTGGCCCAACAAGTGAAAAACCCTTCACCAATACAATTTCTAATCAATCTTTTAACTACTCAAAGGAATCTGTGTTTAGACAGTTTAGAACATCTCCTGCCTCTCACAGTTGGGAGGCTCTGAACAATCACATGTTGCCGGAAAAAACCTATTCAGGCAGGCTAGAGGACTTCCAAAGGAGTTTGTAGGTTGAAACACTGTCACACCCAAGAATTATTAACTGGAGCTGTAAGCTAACTCTTTTTTCAGAGAGAGGTAGTGGGGGACAGCCCCCCGTAAAGTCAGAGGTGTAGGTGACAGCACAAAGCAGAAAGTAGGCAGACTCTGGTTTTGGGGGTAGATTGCTCGAGAATTTCCAGGGAGACTCCTGAGGCTTGATCCCGCCTTTGCGTATGCCGAGCCTCCTTCCTCATGACCTTTGTCATGGGCGGAGTTCCTCACGCTGGCTACCGGCAGTGATAGAATTCCAGCTGAGCTATTCCAGATCCTGAAAAGTGCTGCACTCAATATGCAATATGCACTCAATATGCAATATGCCGGCTCCCGGCAATTGTTTGCTTAATTTCTCTTTCTGTTTTCTCATTATTAGTGTATAGGAATGCAAGGGATTTCTGTGTGTTGATTTTATATCCTGCAATTTTACTATAATCATTGATTAGTTCTAGTAATTTTCTGGTGGAGTCTTTAGGGTTTTCTATGTAGAGGATCATGTCATCTGCAAATAGTGAGAGTTTTACTTCTTCTTTTACAATTTGGATTCCTTTTATTTCTTTTTCTGTTCTGATTTGCTGTGGCCAAAACTTCCAAAACTATGTTGAATAGTAATGGTCAAAGTGGACACCCTTGTCTTGTTCCTGACTTTAGAGGGAATGCTTTCAATTTTTCACCATTGAGGATAATGTTTCCTGTGGGTTTGTCATATATAGCTTTTATTATGTTGAGGTATGTTCCTTCTATTCCTGCTTTCTGGAGAGTTTTTATCATAAATGGATGTTGAATTTTGTCAAAGGTTTTCTCTGCATCTATTGAGATAATCATATGGTTTTTATTTTTCAATTTGTTAATGTGGTGTATTACATTGATTGATTTGCAGATATTGAAGAATCCTTGCATCCCTGGGATAAAGCCCACTTGGTCATGGTGTATGATCTTTCCAATGTGTTGTTGGATTCTGATTGCTAGAATTTTGTTTAGGATTTTTGCATCTATGTTCATCAGTGATATTGGCCTGTAGTTTTCTTTTTTTGTGGGATCTTTGTCAGGTTTTGGTATTAGGGTGATGGTGGCCTCATAGAATGAGTTTGGAAGTTTACTTTCCTCTGCAATTTTCTGGAAGAGTTTGAGCAGGATAGGTGTTAGCTCTTCTCTAAATTTTTGGTAGAATTCAGCTGTGAAGCCATCTGGACCTGGGCTTTTGTTTGCTGGAAGATTTTTGATTACAGTTTCAATTTCCGTGCTTGTGATGGGTCTGTTAAGATTTTCTATTTCTTCCTGTTCCATTTTTGGAAAGTTGTACTTTTCTAAGAATTTGTCCATTTCTTCCACGTTGTCCATTTTATTGGCATATAATTGTTGATAGTAGTCTCTTATGATCCTTTGTATTTCTGTGTTGTCTGTTGTGATCTCTCCAGTTTCATTTCTAATTTTATTGATTTGATTTTTCTCCCTTTGTTTCTTGATGAGTCTGGCTAATGGTTTGTCAATTTTATTTATCCTTTCAAAGAACCAGCTTTTGGCTTTGTTGATTTTTGCTATGGTCTCTTTTGTTTCTTTTGCATTTATTTGTGCTCTAATTTTTAAGATTTCTTTCCTTCTACTAACCCTGCGGTTCTTCATTTCTTCCTTTTCTAGTTGCTTTAGGTGTAGAGTTAGGTTATTTATTTGACTTTTTTCTTGTTTCTTGAGGTATGCCTGTATTGCTATGAACTTTCTCCTTAGGACTGCTTTTACAGTGTCACACAGGTTTTGGGTTGTTTTTATAGAAACTGGTTTGGAAGAAAAGGAAAAGTAGATTGTATTAAACTGACCAGTATAATAATTATTTGAATTGATTCTGGTACTATGCTAGTAGTGGGTTATTTTCAAAATGGCCAGTTGTTGGATAGAATTTATTTAGCTATAGATAAGCTCAGTCTCAAGATTCATTTGGCTCCTGATACCCTTGAGAGATGCTTTAGCTCAATACAGGCAATGTGAGTTCACTATTTCTTAAGGGTCTCTGGGACTTCTGTAAGTACGGAATTAGGGTGGTAATTAGCTTTATCTTTTATAAAGAGAGATAATTTGACAAGGACAACCACCTTTATCACAAATATTATTAGAATTACTTAGAAAAGACACCAACCTTAGCTAACTTCTTATTTTTTTATATTAAAAGCAATTTAGGAACCATAGAGTATTGAGAGAACCCTTTTGAAACTTGTCCTTTGATATAAAGTACATCAATTAAGTTAGCTTTGTTTAGGATTCTTTTAGCCCCCCACTGGACTTCCTTTCTTTTAGTCTTATAAAACAGTGTAGAAAAATCTAGTGATTTTCTAGAATTAAACAAATAGAGGGATTAAATTACAGCTCTGTTCTTAGATATGATTTTCACCCTCCTTTTTCAGTCTATAATTAGATGAGTGGTAACTTGGCTGAATTTTAAAAGTTATCAGCATTGGAAATTCTAGGTTTGAGTAGTTACTTCTCTGACCTGTTAATTTCTAGGGCTAGAACTTTAAAACTTGGAAGTTCTTGAAGAAGCCAGAAGCAGAGGTTTCAATGTAGAGGTCCTAGGCTTCCTTAAAGGAGTGCCTATGGAAAGGGAATCACCTAAAATGACTGTGCAGACCTCTGCTGAATGATAAGCAAATGCCCGTGACTGCTGAAAATTACCAGGACAAACCAGAAAATGTAGTATCTATATGAAATATATTTACTAGGAGAATGAAAGGAAATACTGTATTTTGTGGAGATAGGCGTGGGCTTGGGCTCCCACACACTTAAAAGGATGTAGATCACTTCTAAATCCTTGAAGTTAACTTGGTTGACTTTGACCCTTGACAAGTCTGAACTAATTCTGTGCAAATAATATTGCACTGGTGCTATCATAAAGTAAGTACAGGTAACATAAAGACCAAGGAGGGTGGAACTTCCTTGCGGAAGAAGTGTCCAGTGGATCTGAGTGAGTGTGTTAGATATCTGGATGGGTGTGCATAGTTTAAATAAATATAAAATATTTATTTGTTAAAATATTTGTTAGAGCAACTTTTCTCACTGAATCTTGGGAAGATCATCTCCCATTTAAACTAGAACACAGTGGCAACATTGCTTCATTTCCCTTTGAGGGGTGGGGAGGAAGAGGCCAGTTAAAGAAATCTGTGCAGAACTATTCTCATTCCTCATTTAGAGTAATGAAAAAAAAAAAAAAGATAAAATGAAAGTCTGATTCTAAAAGCTCAAATTGAATTTGTGAGGCAAAAGAAATAATACAGTCTATTTTCAGTGCCTTAAAAATATCACTAAGGATCCTTTAGGAAAGGTCTTCTAGGCAAATTAAGACAATTAACAAAACTTGCTAACCAAATATAAAGCACATGTCTTGTTTTATATCCAAGAAGAAACCTCTAAAATATGTGACTTACAGGCTGAGGACCTCAGGAGGCAGTCTCACACAGATCCATAGGTAGAAAGATTTTGTTTCTTAAACTAGGAATTAGTAACCTTTTTATAGAAGCCCAGATAGTAAATATTTTAGACTTTGTGGGACATGTTCTCTATTTCAACTGTTCAACTCTCCCCATGTAGCATGTAAATAGCCATAGATAATACATAACCAAATGGAGGTAGCTGTGTTCCAATAAAACTTTATTGACAAAAATTGGTGAGATTTGGTCCCAGCTATATTTAGGTGAGTTTTGCCTTAAAACCAAAACCATGGGGATAATTTTCTGTACACAGGCAAGGATATTATTCAGCATATAATCCAGTTATGCCTTCTTATAAGACCAAACAAAATTTCTTTAGCTCTCCCTTCCTCCTTCACCCTTGTCCTTACTTCATAGCCTAAACAATGTTAGAAAACTCCATGTAGAAGGCTGAAGTCTAGCAGGAACTCTGCAACAAATAAAAATGGTACCACTTATTTTTTAATTAATTTATTTGATTGGAGGCTAATTACTTTACAATATTGTAGTGGTTTTGGCCATACATTGACATGAATCAGCAATAGGTGTACATGTGTTCCCCATCCTGAACCCCATCACACGTCCCTCCCCATCCCATCCCTCAGTGTCATCCCAGTGCAACAGCCCTGAGCACCCTGTCTCAGGCATCAAACCTGGACAAGCAATCTAATTTACACATGATAATATAAATGTTTCAATGCTATTCTCTCAAATTATCCCATCCTCGCCTTCTCCCACAGAGTCCAACAGTCTGTTCTTTACATCTGTGTCTCTTTTGCTGTCTGGCATATAGGATCATCGTTACCATCTTTCTAAATTCCATATATACGTGTTAATATACTGTATTGGTGTCTTTCTTTCTGGCTTACTTCATTCTGTATAGTAGGCTCCAGTTTCATCCATCTCATTACAACAGATTCAAATGCATTCATTTTAATGACTGAGTAATATTCCATTCTGTATATGTACCACAGCTTTCTTATCCATTCATCTGCTGATGGACATCTAAGTTGCTTCCATGTCCTGGCTATTATAAACTGTGCTGCGATGAACATTGGGGTGCACGTGTCTCTTTCAATTCTGGTTTCCTCAGATTGTATGCCCAGCAGTGGGATGGCTGGGTCGTATGGCAGTTCTATTTCCAGTTTTTTAAGGAATCTCCACACTGTTCTCCATAGTGGCTGTACTAGTTTGCATTCCCACCAACAGTGTAAGAGGGTTCCCCTTTCTCTGCACCCTCTCCAGCCTTTATTGTTTGTAGACTTTTAGATCGCAGCCATTCTGACTGATGTGAGATGGTACCTCACTGTGGTTTTGATTTGCATTTCTCTGATAATGAGTGATGTTGAGCATCTTTTCATGTGTTTGTTAGCCATCTGTATGTCTTCTTGATATGTCTATTTAGTTCTTTGGCCCATTTTTTGATTGGGTCATTTATTTTTCTGGACTTGAGCTGCAGGAGCTGCTTGTATAATTTTGAGATTTATTCTTTGTCAGCTGCTTCATTTGCTATTATTTTCTCCTTTTCTGAAGGCTGTCTTTTCACCTTGCTAACAGTTTCCTTCGTTGTGAAAAAGCTTTTAAGTTTAATTATGTCCCATTTCCTTATTTTTGCTTTTATTTACATTACTCTGGGAGGTGACTCATAGAGGATCCTGCTGTGATTTATGTCGGAGAGTATTTTGCTTATGTTTTCCTCTAGGATTTTTATAGTTTCTCGTCTTATATTTAGATCTTTAATCCATTTTGAGTTTATGTTTGTGTGTGGTGTTAGAAAGTGTTCTAGTTTAATTCTTTTGGAAGTAGTTGACCAGTTTCCCCAGCACCACTTGTTAAAGAGATTGTCTTTTCTCCATTGTATATTCTTACCTCCTTCATCAAAGATAAGGTGTCCATAGGTGCATGGATTTATCTCTGGGTTTTCTATTTTGTTCCATTGATCTATATTTCTGTCTTTGTGTCAGTACCATACTGTCTTGATGACTGTAGCTTTGTAGTAGAGCCTGAAGTCAGGTAGGCTGATTCCTCCAGGTCCATTCTTCTTTCTCAAGATGGCTTCGGCTATTCAAGGTTTTCTGTATTTCCATACAAATTGTGAAATTATTTGTTCTAGCTCTGAAAAATATCTGTGATATTTTTCTGATAGGGATTGCGTTGAATCTATAGATTGCTTTGGGTAGTATACTCATTTTCATTATGTTGATTCTTCCAATCCATGAACACGGTATATTTCTCCATCTATTAGTGCCTCTTTGATTTCTTTCACCAGTGTTTTATAGTTTTCTATATATAGGCCTTTAGTTTCTTTAGGTAGATATATTCCTAAGTATTTTATTCTTTTCATTGAAATGGTTTGGGATTGTTTCCTTAATTTCTGTTTCTATTTTCTCATTATCAGTGTATAGGAATGCAAGGGATTTTGGTGTGTTGATTTTATATCCTGCAGCTTTACTATATTCATTGATTAGTTCTAGTAATTTTCTGGTGGAGTCTTTAGGGTTTTCTATGTAGACAATCATGTCATCTGCAAACAGTGAGAGTTTTACTTCTTCTTTTCCAATTTGGGTTCTTTTTATTTCTTTTTCTGCTCTGATTTGCTGTGACCAAAACTTCCAAAACCATGTTGAATAGTAGTGGTGAAAGTGGGCACCCTTGTCTTGTTCCTGACTTTAGGGGAAATGCTTTCAATTTTTCACCATTGAGGATAATGTTTGCTGAGGGTTTATCATATATAGCTTTTATTATGTTGAGGTATGTTCCTTCTATTTCTGCTTTCCGGAGAGTTTTTATCATAAATGGATGCTGAACTTTGTCAAAGGCTTTCTCTGAATCTATTGAGATAATCATATGGCTTTTATTTTTCAATTTGTTAATGTGGTGTATTACATCGATTGATTTGTGGATATTGAAGAATCTTTGAATCCATGGGATAAAGCCCACTTGGTCATGGTGTATGATCTTTTTAATGTGTTGTTGGATTCTGATTTCTAGAATTTTGTTAAGGATTTTTGCATCTATGTTCATCATTGATACTGGCCTGTAGTTTTCTTTTTTGGTGGCATTTTTTCAGGTTTTGGTATTAGGGTGATGGTGGCCTCATAGAATGAGTTTGGAAGTTTACCTTCCTCTGCAATTGTCTGGAAGAGTTTGAGTAGGATAGGTATTAGCTCTTCTCTAAAGTTTCGGTAGAATTCAGCTGTGAAGCCATCTGGACCTGGGCTTTTGTTTGTTGGAAGATTTCTGATTACAGTTTCAATTTCTGTGCTTGTGATGGGTCTGTTCAGATTTTCTATTTCTTCCTGGTTCAGTTTTGGAAAGTTATACTTTTCTAAGAATTTGTCCATTTCTTTGTATTTCTGTGTTGTCTGTTGTGATCTCTCCATTTTCATTTCTAATTTTATGAATCTGATTTTTCTCCCTTTGTTTCTTGATGAGTCTGGCTAATGGTTTGTCAATTTTATTTATCCTTTCAAAGAACCAGGTTTTGGCTTTGTTGATTTTTGCTATGGTCTCTTTGTTTCTTTTGCATTTATTTCTGCCCTAATTTTTAAGATTTCTTTCATTCTATTAACCCTGGGGTTCTTCATTTCTTCCTTTTCTAGTTGCTTTAGGTGTAGAGCAAGGTTATTTATTTTACTTTTTTCTAGTTTCTTGAGGTATGCCTGCATTGCTGCGAACCTTTCCCTTAGCACTGCTTTTACAGTGTCCCCCTGGTTTTGGGGGGTTGTGTTTTCATTTTCATTCATTTCTATGCATATTTTATTTCTTTTTTGATTTTTTTCTGTGATTTATTGGTTATTCAGTAGCGTGTTATTCAGCCTCCATATGTTAGAATTTTTAATAGTTTTTCTCCTGTCATTGAGATCTAATCTTACTGCATTGTGGTCAGAAAAGATGCTTGGAATGATTTCAAGTTTTTTAAATTTACCACGTCAAATTTATGGCCCAGGATGTGATCTATCCTGGAGAAGTTTCCATGTGCGCTTGAGAGAAAGGTGAAATTCATTGTTTTGATGTGAAATGTCCTATAGATATCAATTAGGTCTAACTGGTCTATTGTATCATTTAGAGTTTGTGTTTCCTTGTTAATTTTCTGTTTAGTTGATCTATCTATAGGTGTGAGTAGGGTATTAAAGTCTCCCACTATTATTGTGTTATTGTTAATTTCCCCTTTCATACTTGTTAGCATTTGTCTTACATATTGTGGTGCTCTTATGTTGTGTGCATATATATTTATAATTGTTATATCTTTTTGGATTGATAGTTTGATCATTATGTAGTGTCTTTCTTTGTCTCTTTTCACAGCCTTTGTTTTAAAGTCTATTTTATCTGATATGACTATTGCTACTCTTGCTTTCTTTTGGTCTCTATTTGGGTGGAATATTTTTTTCCAGCCCTTCACTTTCAGTCTGTATGTGTCCTCTGTTTTGAGGTGTGTCTCTTGTAGACAACATATATAGGGGTCTTGTTTTGGTATCCATTCAGCCAGTCTTTGTCTTTTGGTTTGGGCATTCAACCCATTTACATTTAAGGTAATTATTGATAAGTATGATCCCGTTGCCATTTACTTTATTGTTTTGGGTTCGAGTTTATACACCCCTTTTGCGTTTCCTGTCTAGAGAAGATCCTTTAGCATTTGTTGGAGAGCTGGTTTGGTGGTGCTGAATTCTCTCAGCTTTTGCTTGTCTGTAAAGCTTTTGATTTCTCCTTCATATTTGAATGAGATCCCTGCTGGGTACAGTAATCTGGGCTGTAGGTTATTTTCTTTCATCACTTTAAGTATGTCCTGCCATTCCCTCCTGGCCTGAAGTGTTTCTATTGAAAGATCAGCTGTTATCCTTATGGGAATCCTCTCATGTGTTATTTGTTGTTTTTCCCTTGCTGCTTTTAATATTTGTTCTTTGTGTTTGATCTTTGTTAATTTTATTAATATGGATCTTGGGGTGTTTTGCCTTGGGTTTATCCTGTTTGGGTCTCTCTGGGTTTCGTGGACTTGGGTGATTATTTCCTTCCCCATTTTAGGGAAGTTTTCAACTATTATCTCCTCAAGTATTTTCTCATGGTCTTTCTTTTTGTCTTCTTATTCTGGGACTTCTGTGATTCAAATGGTGGGGCATATAACACTGTCCTGGAGGTCTCTGAGATTGTCCTCATTTCTTTTAATTCGTTTTTCCTTTTTCCTCTCTAATTCATTTATTTCTACTATTCTATCTTCTACTTCACTAATCCTATCTTCTGCCTCCGTTATTCTACTATTTGTTCCCTCCAGAGTGTTTTTTGTCTCATTTATTGCATTATTCATTATATACTGACTCTATTTTATTTCTTCTAGGTCCTTGTTAAACCTTTCTTGCATCTTCTCAATCTTTGTCTCCAGGCTATTTATCTGTGATTGCATTTTGGTTTCAAGATTTTGGATCATTTTCACTATCATTATTTGGAATTCTTTATCAGGCAGATTCCCTATCTCTTCCTCTTTTGTTTGGTTTGGTGGGCATTTATCCTGTTCCTTTACCTACTGGGTATTCCTCTGTCTCTTCATCCTGTTTATATTGCTGTGTCTGGGGTGGCCTTTCTGTATTCTGGCAGTTTGTCGAGTTCTCTTTATTGTGAAGTTTCCTCATTGTGGGTGCAGTTGTACAGGTGGCTTGTCAAGGTTTCCTGGTTAGGGAAGCTTGTGTCGGTGTTCTGGTGGGTGGAGCTGGATTTCTTCTCTCTGGAATGCAATGAATGTCCAGTAATGAGTTATGAGATGTCAGTGGGTTTGGAGTGACTTTGGACAGCCTTTAAACTGAAGCTCAGGGCTGTGTTCCTGTGTTGCTGGAGAATTTGTGTGGTATGTCTTGCTCTGGAACTTGTTGGTCCTTGGGTGGTGCTTGGTTTCAGTGTAGGTATGGAGGCATTTGATGACCTTCTGTTGATTAATGTTCCCTGGAGTCAGGAGTTCTCTGGTGTTCTCAGGATTTGTACTTAAGCCTCCTGCTTCTGGTTTTCAGTCTTATTTTTACGGTAGTCTCAAGACTTCTCCATCCATACAGCACCATTGATAAAACATCTAGTTTAAAGATGAAAAGTTTCTCCACAGTGAGGGATACCCAGAGAGGTTCACAGAGTTACATGGAGAAGAGAAGAGGGAGGAGGGAGTTAGAGGTGACCTGAATGAGATGAGGTGGAATCAAAAGAGGAGAGAGCAGGCTAGCCAGTAATCACTTCCTTATGTATGCTCCACAGTCTGGACCACTCACAGATGTTCACGGAGTTATATGGAGAAGAGGGAGGAAGGAGACAGAGGTGGCCAGGAGGATAAAGGGGGGAATGAAAAGGAGAGAGATAGATCCAGCCAGTAATCAGTTCCCTAAGTGTTCTCCACCGTCTGGAACACACAAAGAGATTCACAGAGTTGGGTAAAGAAGAGAAGGGGGAGGGAGGAGATAGAGGTGCCCTGGTGGAGAAAAGGAGAGTCCAAAGGGGGAGAGAGCATTCAAACCAGTAATCTTGCTCCCAAATAAAAATGGGTACTGTAGATCAGGTTCTTAAAGGTACAAAATTGATAACAAATACCAAAAAGCAAAGATTAAAAATTTAGAGTAGAGGTTGGATTTTCAAAAATACAATATTAAAGAAAAGAAAAAAAGAAAAAACAAAGTCACAAAAATTATAAAAAATATATGTATATGACGTTTGCTTTAAAAAATAGGTCTCTTTTTTTTTTGTAAAGTAATAGTAGGTTATAAAAATGAAAACTAGAGGAGTAATAGAGGACTTAAATTTTAAAAAATAAAAAAAAAATGATAGTAAAAAACATATCTAGGACTTTCTCTGGTGTTGTTGTGGGCAGTGTGGGGTCAGTTCATTTCAGATAGTTCCTTGGTCCAGCTTATATTTCTCAAGATCTATAGGCCCCTTCCTATGAAGTCGGTGCTAACTACAAGGTTTTAATCTATTGTACCTGTCACTTTCAAGGAGGTTCCCTCTGTTTTAGCTTCTTCTGTTTGCTAGTCTCTTCAGTGTCTGATTTCTGCCCTGACACAAGGGGGAGGTGGTGGACACTTTTTTATGCTCACTCGTTCAGTCACACTGTGGGGAGGAGGGATGCTGCAAACAAATAACACTGGCATGTGCTCGCAGTGTCTCAGCCACACTGGGCCTGGCCCTGCTCACTGCACATGTGCTGGCCCTACCCGCACTGCTCAGGCTCTAGGTTTTTCCACCAGGAACTGTCCGAGGCCAGCCCTGGGCTACATGCACCTCCTAGGTCTAAGCCACTCAGGTTCAGGCACTCAGGTAGTCCTCAGAGGCACAGACTCGGTTGGGCCTGCGTTTTGTGCCCTTCCCAGGTCTGAGAAGCTCAGGTGATGAGGTGTTTGGCAAGCATGGTCGCTGCAACTTATCCCCTCCCCCGTCCCTGCCACTTGGTTTTCTGGGTGTACAACTGGCATGCCTTCTCAGGCGGATGTTGACCATCCAGAACCCCAAGAAGTCTTAGCCAAAAAGCCTGCTCACAGTTTGGAGATAATGCCTCTCTGGGGCTGCGATTGCCCCTTTCTGGCTCTGGCTGCCTGTCACAGGAGGGGGATGGTCTACAGCCGGCTATCTCTGTTCAGTCCTTTGTTCTGTGAGGGGGCCTGACGGTGTCTTAGGTTAGGGCTTTTCGTGTGGTAGCTATCCCACAGTCTGGTTTGCTAGCCCAAGTTAGTTCCCTCAGATTGCCCTTGGGGCATTCAGGCCCAGTCCTTACTCTAAGCAGTGCAGCCTGCGCCTCCCTGCCCAGCCCCCGCTCACTAGTGGCGGGTGCAGGCGTCTGCTCTGCTTCTCTGCTGGGGGAGTTACCGTTGGGCACATAATCTGCGGGCTTTAATTATTTATTTAATTTTCCTCGTGGTTATGTTGCCCTCTGTGGTTCCAAGGCTTGCTACAGACTCAGCAGTGAGAGTGTTTCCTGGTGTTTGGACACTTCTCTCTTTTTAAGACTACCTTCCCGGGACAGAGCTCCATCCCTACCTCTTTTGTCTCTCTTTTTGTCTTTTATATTTTTTCCTACCTCCTTTTGAAGACAATGGGCTACTTTTCTGGGTGCCTGATGTCCTCTGCCAGCCTTCAGAAGTTGTTTTGTGCAATGTACTCAGCGTTTAAATGTTTTTTTGATGAATTTGTTGGGGAGAAACTTGTCTCCCTGTCCTATTCCTCCACCATCTTAGGACTGCCTCCCAGTTGAGCTATTTCAAATCCTGAAAGATGATGCTGTTAAAGTGCAGCACTCAATATGACGGCAAATTTGGAAAACTCAGCAGTGGCCACAGGACTGGAAAAGGTCAGTTTTCATTCCAATCCCAAAGAAAGGCAAAGCCAAAGAATGTTCAAACTATTGCACAATTGCACTCATCTCACATGCTAGTAAAGTAATGCTTAAAATTCTCCAAGCTAGGCTTCAGCAATACATGAAGCATGAACTTCCAGTTGTTCAAGCTGGTTTTACAAAAGGCAGAGGAACCAGAGATCAAATTGCCAATATCAGCTGGATCATTGAAAAAGCAAGAGAGTTCCAGAAAAAACATCTATTTCTGCTTTATTGACTATGCCAATGCCTTTGACTGTGTGGATCACAATAAACTGTGGAAAATTCTGAAAGAGATGGGAACACCAGACCACCTGACCTGCCTCTTGAGAAACCTATATGCAGGTCAGGAAGCAACAGTTAGAACTGGACGTGGAACAGACTGGTTCCCAATAAGAAAACGAACACAACAAGGCTGTATATTGTTACCCTGCTTATTTAACTTATATGCAGAGTACATCATGAGAAACGCTGGGCTGGAAGAAGCACAATCTGGGATCAAGATTGCCAGAAGAAATATCAATAACCTCAGATATGCAGATGACACCACCCTTATGGCAGAAAGTGAAGAAGAACTGAAAAGCTTCTTGATGAAAGTGAAAGTGGAGAGTGAAAAAGTTGGCTTAAATCTCAACATTCAGAAAACGAAGATCATGGCATCTGGTCCCATCACTTCATGGAAAATATATGGGGAAACAGTGGAAACAGTGTCAGACTTTATTTTTGGGGGCTCCAAAATCACTGCAGATGGTGACTGCAGCCATGAAATTAAAAGACACTTACTCCTTGGAAGGAAAGTTGTGACCAACCTAGATAGCAAGTTGAAAAACACAGACATTACTTTGCCAACAAAGGTCTATCTAGTCAAGGCTATTGTTTTTCCAGTAGTCATGTATGGATGTGAAAGTTGGACTGTGAAGAAAGCTGAGCGCTGAAGAATTGATGCTTTTGAACTGTGGTGTTGGAGAGGACTCTTGAGAGTCCCTTGGACTGCAAGGAGATCCAACTATTCCATTCTGAAGGAGATCAGCCCTGGGTGTTCTTTGGAAGGACTGATGCTAAAGCTGAAACCCCAGTACTTTGGCTACCTCATGCGAAGAATTGACTCATTGGAAAGGATTCTGATGCTGGGAGGGATTAGGGGCAGGAAGAGAAAGGGACGACAGAGAATGAGATGGCAGGATGACATCACCGACCTGATGATGGACGTGAGTTTGAGTGAATTCCAGAATTGGTGACGGACAGGGAGGCCTGGCGTGCTGCAATTCATGGGGTCACAAAGAGTCAGACATGACTGAGCGACTGAACTGAACTGAACTGATGTAGAGGATCATGTCATCTGCAGTGAGAGTTATACGTCTTCTTTTCCAATCTTGATTCACTTTATTTCTTTGTCTTCTCTGATTGCTGTGGCTAAAACTTCCAAAACTGTGTTGAATAGTAGTGGTGAGAGTGGGCACCCTTGTCTTTTTCCTGACTTTAGGGGAAATGCTTTCAATTTTTCACCATTGAGGATAATGTTTACTGTGGTTTATCATATATGGCTTTTTATTATGTTGAGGTGCATTCCTTCTATTCCTGCTTTCTGGAGGGTTTTTATCATGAATCGATATTGAATTTTGTCAAAGGCTTTCTCTGCATCTATTGAGATAATCATATCATTTTTATCTTTCAAGTTTTTCATGTTGTATATCACATTGATTGATTTACAAATATTGAAGAATCATTGCACCCCTGGGATAAAGCCCACTTGGCCATGATGTATGATCTTTTTAATATGTTGTTGGATTCTGTTTGCTAAAATTTTGTTAAGGATTTTTGCATCTATATTCGTCAATGATATTGGCCTGTACTTTTTTTTTTTTTTTTTTTTGCATCTTTGTCAGGCTTTGGTATTAGGGTGATGGTGGCCTCATAGAATGAGTTTGGAAGTTTACCTTCCTCTGCAATTGTCTGGAAGAGTTTGAGTAGGATAGGTGTTAGCTCTTCTCTAAATTTTTGGTAGAATCCACTGTAAAGTCATCTGGTTCTGGGCTTTTAATTGTTGGAAGGTTTCTGATTACAATTTTGATTTCTGTGCTTGTGATCGGTCTGTTCAGATTTTCTATTTCTTCCTGGTTCAGTTTTGGAAAGTTATACTTTTCTAAGAATTTGTCCATTTCTTCCAAGTTGTCCATTTTATTGGCATATAGTTGCTGATACTAGTCTCTTATGATCTTCTGTATTTATGTGTTGTCTGCTCTGATTTCTCTAATTCAATTTCTAATTTTGTTGATTTGGTTCTTCTCCCTTTTTTTCTTGATGAGTCTGGCTAGTGGTTTCTCTATTTTATTTATCTTCTTAAAGAACCATCTTTTAGCTTTGCTGATTTTGGCTATGGTCTTGCTTGTTTCTTTTGCATTTATTTCTGCCCTAATTTTTATGATTTCTTCCCCTCTACTCACCCTGGGGTGCTTCATATCTTCTTTTTCTAATTGCTTTAGTTGTAGAATTAGGTTATTTATTTGATTTTTCTCTTGTTTCTTAAGGTAAGCTTGTATTGCTATGAACCTTCCCCTTAGAACTGCTTTTACTGAATCCCATAGATTTTTGGGTTGTTGTGTTTTCATTTTCATTCATTTCTATGCATATTTTGATTTCTTTTTTGATTTATTCTGTGATTTATTGGTTATTCAGAAGTATGATGTTTAGCTTCCATGTGCTTGTATATTTAATGTTTTTTTCCCCCTGTAGTTGGTATCTAATCTTACCACATTGTGGTCAGAAAAGATGCTTGACATGATTTCATTTTTTTTTTTTTTTAATTTATCAAGGCTAGTTCTATGGCCCAGGATGTGATCAGTCCTGGAGAAGGTTCCATGTGCACTTGAGAGAAAGGTGAAATTCATTGTTTTGATGTGAAATGTCCTATAGATATCAATTAGGTCTAACTGGTCCATTGTAAAGTTTGTGTTTCCTTGCTAATTTCCTGTTTAGTTGATCTATCCATAGGTTTGAGTGGGGTATTAAACAGTAACACTATTATTGTGTTACTGTTAATTTCCCCTTTCATACTTGTTAGCATTTGCCTTACATATTGTGGTGCTCCTATATTGGGTGCATATATATTTATAATTGTTATATCTTCTTGGATTGATCCTTTGATCATTATGCGGTGTCCTTCTTTGTCTCTTTTCGTGGCCTTTATTTCAAAGTCTATTTTATCTGATATGAGTATTGCTACTCCTGCTTTATTTTGGTCTGCATTTGCATGAAATATCTTTTTTCAGCCCTTCACTTTCAGTCTGTATGTGTCCCTTGTTTTGAGGTGGGTCTCTTGTAGACAGTGTATATAAGGGTCTTGTTTTTGTATCCACTCAGCCAGTCTTTGTCTTTTGGTTTGGACATTCAACCCATGTACATTTAAGGTAATTATTGATAAGTATGATCCCATTGCCATTTACTTTGTTGTTTTGTGTTAGAGTTTATACACCTTTTCTGTGATTCCTATCTAGAGAAGATCCTTTAGCATTTGTTGAAGAGCTGGTTTGGTGGTGCTGAATTCTCTCAGCTTTTGCTTGTCTGTAAAGCTTTTGATTTCTCCTTCATATTTGAATGAGATCCCTGCTGGGTACAGTAATCTGGGCTGTAGGTTATTTTCTTTCATCACTTTAAGTATATCCTGCCATTCCCTCCTGGCCTGAAGAGTTTGTATTGAAAGATCAGCTGTTATCCTAATGTGAATCCCCTTGTGTGTTACTTGTTGTTTTTCCCTTGCTGCTTTTAATATTTGTTCTTTGTGTTTGATCTTCCTTAATTTGATTAATACGTGTCTTGGGTGTTTTGCCTTGAGTTTATCCTATTTGCGACTCTGGGTTTCTTGGACGTGAGTGCCTATATTCTTCCCCATTTTAGGGAAGTTTTCAACTATTATCTCCTCAAGTATTTTGTCACGGCCTTTCTTTTTGTCTTCTTTTTCTGGGACTCCTATGATTTGAATGTTTTGGTGTTTAACATTGTCCCAAAGGTCTCTGAGTTTGTCCTCATTTCTTTTAACTCTTTTTTCTTTTTTCTTCTCTGCTTCATTTATTTCCAACATTCTATCTCCCATCTCACTTATCCTATCTTCTGCCTCAGTTATTCTACTGTTGGTTCCCTCCAGAGTGCTTTTGATCTCAGTTATTGCATTGTTCATTATTGACTGACACTTTTTTTTATTTCTTCTAGGTCTTTGTTAAACATTTCTTGCATCTTCTCAATCCTTGTCTCCAGACTATCTATTTTTCCATTTTGTTTTCAAGATTTTGGATCATTTTTACTATCATTATTCTGAATTCTTTTTCAGGTAGACTCCCTATCTCCTCCTATTTGGTTTGGTTTGGTGGGCATTTATCATGTTTACTTACCTGCTGAATATTTCTCTGCCTTTTCATCTTGTTTAGATTGCTGTGTTTGGGTGTCCTTTCTGTATGCTGGAAATTTGTGGTTCCTCTTTATTGTGGAGGTTCCTCCCTATGGGTGGGCTGGACTAGTGGTTTCTCAAGGTTTCCTGGTTAGGGAAGCTTGCATTGGTGTTCTGGTGGGTGGAGCTGGATTTCTTCTCTCTGGAGTGCAATGAAGAGTCCAGTAGTGAGTTTTGAAGTGTCTATGGGTTTGGTGTGACTTTTGGCTGCCTGTATTTTAATGCTCAGGGCTATGCTGCTGCATTGTTGGAGATTTAGCTTGATATGTCTTACTTTGAAACTTGTTGGCTCTTGGGTAGAGCTTGGTTTCAGTGTAGATATGAAGGCTTCTGGGTGAGCTCTTGTCGATTAATGTTCCCTGGAGTCTGGAGTTTCCTGGTGTTCTCAAGTTTTGAACTTAAGCCTCTTGCCTCTGGCTTTCAGTCTTATTCTTACAGTAGCCTCAAGACTTCTCCATCTATAAAGCACCAATGATAAAACATATAGGTTAATGGTGAAAAGATTCTCCACAGTGAGGGATACCCAGAGAGGTTCACAGAGTTATATGGAGAAGAGAAGAGGGAGGAGGGAGATAGAGGTGACCAGGAAGAGAAGAGGGGAAATCAAAAGGGAGAGAACAATCTAGCAAGTAATCAGTTCCCTAAGTGTTCTCCACAGCCCAGAACACCCAAAGAGATTCACAGAGTTAGAGAAGAGAAGGGGGAGGGAGGAGATAGAGGTGACCTGGAAGAGAAAAAGGAGAGTCAAAAGGAAGAGAGAGCAATCAAGCTAGTAATCACACTCCTAGGTAAAAATGGGTACTGAAGACTAGATTCTTAATGGTACAAAATTGATCAGATCAGATCAGATCAGTCACTCAGTCGTGTCCGACTCTTTGCGACCCCATGAATCACAGCACACCAGGCCTCCTTGTCTATCACCAACTCCCGTAGTTCACTCAGACTCATGTCCATTGAGTCAGTGATGCCATCCAGCCATCTCATCCTCTGTCGTCCCCTTCTCCTCTTGCCCCCAATCCTTCCCAGCATCAGAGTCTTTTCCAATGAGTCAACTCTTTGCATGAGATGGCCAAAGTACTGGAGTTTCAGCTTTGGCATCATTCCTTCAAGCAAAGGTTAAAAATCTAGTGTAGTTTTAGACTCTCAAAAATACAATATTAAAAAAACAAAACAAAATCACAAAAATTATAAAGTGTATATATGAAATTTGCTTTAAAAATAGGGTCTTTTTAAGGTAATAGTAGGTTATAAAAATTAAAATTAAAGGAGTAACAAAGAACTTAAAAATTAAAAAAATGTAAAATTTAAAAATGATAATAGCAAAATATATCTAGGAATTTCTCTGGAGCTGTTGAGGGCAGTGTGGGTTCAATTCCGTTTCAGATAGTTCCTTGTTCCAGTTTATACTTCTTCTCAAGGTCTATAGGCCCCTTCCAATGTAGTCAATGCTAACTATAGGGTTTTAATATGTTGCACCTGTCACTTCCAAATTGATTCCCTCTTCTTGTTTATTTTGACTTCCTCTGTTTGCAAGTCTCTTCAGTGTCTAACTTCCTGACACAAGGGGGTGAAGGTGGTCTCTTATTTAGGCTCACTTGTTCAGCTGTGCTATGGGGAGAGAGGTACACTGCAAACAAATATCACTGGCTAGCGTGGGGAGTGCTCACAGTGTTTTAGCCTCTCTGCCTCCAGCGGGGGATGGGCCAGTCCACAGCCAGCTAGCTCTCTTCTGATATTGGCTCAGTCCTTTGTTCTGTGAGGGGGCCTGGCAGTGCCTTAGGTTAGAGCTTTTCACAAGAAAGTTCTCTCTCTCTCTCTCTCTGTTCTCTCTCTCTCTCTCTCTCTCTCTCTCTGGCTATACCACAGTTTGGGTTGCTATCTCACGTTAGCTCCCTCAGATTGTCCTCAGGGCATTCAGGCCTGGTCCTTACCCTAAGCATGCAGCCCATGCCTCCCTGTTCAGCCCCCACTCACTGCTGGCGGATGCGAGTGTCTGGGCTATTTCTCCACTGGGAGTTGTGGTTAGGCACGTAATCTGTGTGTTTTTTTTTTCCTCCAGATTATGTTGCCCTCTGGTTTCCAAAACTCCCCACAGACCCACCAGTGAGATGGTTTCCTGGTGTTTGGAAACTTCTCCTTCATGACTCCCTCCCCAGGGTGGGTCTCCATCCCTAACTCTTTTGTCTCTCTTTTTATCTTTTATATTTTGTCCTACCTCCTTTCAAAAAGAATGGGCTGCCTTTCTGGGTGCCTGGTGTCCTCCACTAGCGTTCAGAAATTGTTTTGTGTAATTTGCTCAGCATTCAAATGGTCTTTTGATGAATTTGTGAAGGAGAAAGTGGTCTCCCCATCCTATTCCCCTGCCATCTTAGGACCGCCCCCATGGTACCACTTTTGATCATTTTCTGGGTGCCAAATTACAGGAAAGTTGAAGGACACACTAGTTGTCATTGCTGGAAAAGCAAATTCATTCCTTTCTAAGTGACTCACAGTGGCATTCCACTCAGTATCAATTGAGCTCAAAGGGCACTCGTGAGTTTCTATTGAATAAAAATACTTTGTATTTAGAGCTGGTTCTTAATGCCTTTATTTTAACCTGATCTGGCCTTATTTACTTGCTCTAGGCCCAGCTGACCTTGAAATGTGTTGTAGTGAGAAGAGCCTGAGCTCAGATCTCAGCTTTAAATTAATGGCAACTGTGTGACTTGGTATTTATCCTTTGTCTATTTCCTACTTTTCCCACCTATAAAATGGGAAAATCCTCATACTCATTTCACAGGATTATTATGAAGATTAAATAATATGTAATGTGTGAAACATATAGAGCTCAGTATCTATCTATATAGATAGATGGTGTATATACACATATACAGACTAAGGTTTGTCTTAATTCTTGCTTATCTTTGTAACCATGACAATAACTTTATCTACCATTTGCTATCTAAAGAGTGATACAGACATGTAAAAAAGGATCTCATTTTCCTGCTTCTTTACTGACTTAATGATTACCATGAATCTATAATATGTAAGCACAAGCACAAGATGAGGATACTCATAGATGTGCTCCACTTTGTTGTTGTTCAGTCGCTCAGTAGTGTCTGACTTTTTGCAACCTCATGGAATGCAGCACGCCAGGTTTCCCTGTCCTTCACCATCTCCCAGAGCTGGCTCCAACTCATGTCCATTGAGTCAGTGATACCATCCAATCATCTTGTCCTCTGTTGCCCCCTTCTCCTCCTGCCTTCAATCTTTCCCAGCATCAGGGTCATTTCCAATGAGTCAGTTCTTCGCATCAGGCTGCCAAAGTATTGGAGCTGCAGCTTCAGCATCAGTTCTTCTAATGACTATTCAGGATTGATTTCCTTTAGGATTGACTGATTTGATTTCCCTGCAGTCTAAGGGACTCTTGTCAAGAGTCTTCTCCAATGCCACAGCTCAAAAGCATCAATTCTTCAGCATTCCACTTAGTCAGCTTTTTATTGTGCTACTGCCATAGGTGACACTCCAGCCACAGCTGCTTTGGAGACATCTGTGACTGTCCCAAAGGGGGCTGAGCATGAGTGTACTGCTGGACCATCACAGAAAAACTGCAGAAAAGGCATTGCTGTTGTTGTTGCTAAGTCGCTTCAGTCGTGTCCAACTCTGTGCGACCCCATAGACAGCAGCCCACCAGGCTTCCCCATCCCTGGGATTCTCCAGGCAAGAACACTGGAGTGGGTTGCCATTTCCTCTCCAATGCATGAAAGTGGAAAGTGAAAAGTGAAAGTGACGTCGCTCAGTCATGTCCAACTCTTAGTGACCCCATGAACTGCAGCCTACCAGGCTCCTCCATCCATGGGATTTTCCAGGCAAGAGTACTGGAGTGGGGTGCCATTGCCTTCTCTGAGAAAAGGCATACACATGCTCAAAGTATTAATAAATGACCATCAGCAGGATTTGTTGACCATTTGAGTTCCTGTCAATTCTAAGAAATTCAGTCATGTTAAACACATTGGATAGATTTGCATTTAGCATTGCTCAATAATACTTCCTTCTTTTTTTTCCCCATAATTTGATAGTTCACCTTCCTGCTTAGGTAACAAGGTAATTTTCACAAATTATATTATAATTTCATACCGTTTGTACATGATTAGGATATGTTTGTTCATATGTCAGAATTTTATCATGGTTGAAGAAGTTTCATCAAGTAAAACTAGGCAAATCAGAGCTTTTAAAGGTTAGAAGCTACACAGTTAATTCAGGTCATCAAATCATGTACAAAAGTCATGGAAGTAATAAATTGCTATATTAAAATGTTCATTCACAATTTTTTTCTGATTCAAGTGGTTTGTATACCAATTTTTTCTTTTTCATCAACTTTAATGTATCTGTGTACAGTGGCAATATTACAGCTCATGAAGTTTATCTGAGGCACAATTACTGTTGATTGAAATTTTTAGAACAATGATTTTTCCCATAAAATGTTAATTATTTCTATTATATAATTATACCTTTTTATTTCAGAATTTTAATGAATATTTGAAGGAGAGATGTGACTAGGAAGTTCATTAGCTATGTGATTTTCAAGGCCTGTTCTGAGGAGGCAGAGATTGGCTATACATTTTAAAGAACACTAGTCTTAGAGAAAGGGCATGTGGGTTTTATCACCTGGAGTCTATTTTTTCCTAGGCTCCCTCCACTAAATCTTTCTAGGCTTCCATTTTCTCATCTGACAAATGGAGAAAATAATGCCTCTCTTATATTTCTCATGGACTTGGGTTTTCAAAGACAGTTACAATTTCAAATATTCTAACACTTTGACAGGACATTTGTCTTAATTTCTGGCTCACAAAGCCCAGTTACATCAAGTATTGTTGCATAACTAAGGTTGTAGAGAACTAGAAGCTACAATTCAACCTGACTTTTATATCCCTCATTTTATGTGCAATTATTGTACTCTTTGCCTTTATGGCTTTTAGTCTCAAGATAAAAGCTCCCAAAGCATGAGAGTTAAAAAAAAGCAGTCATTCATATCTCCTAGTAACCTTCATTTTGTCATTCCTGTTGAAGTTTTCCTGAGAAATATGACAGTTTTCAACTCTCACAGAGACTGAAAGGATGGTTGAGGGAATCAGAGTCTTATAGATAGATTTTTGAGTTGGAAAGATCAATTCCTTGCTTTCAGGTGAGAGAAAAGAAGTCCTGACAGAGTTAATTTATAACTCTCCATCCTGTGTCCTTTGTGGAGGAAGAAGAACAAGTAGAAGAAAATTATTAGAGAATTATTGAGAAAATAATTATTAGAAAAAATTGAGAAACATTAGAATAATTATTATAGATTTATAATATTAGAGAACTAGAAAGATTATCAGAAAAAAATTTGAGAAAAGTTATTGAGAAAAAAAATAGAAAATTATTGACAGAAATTGCCAAGAGATAGAAAAATTAGCCAGCTGGTAAGTGTTAGGGTTTGCGCCAGTACAAGAGAAAAGCAAAAGTCATATCTCCTATAGATGTACAAAATCTGGAAGCAGGGAACAAACAATGAAACTGGAGATTACACAACATATTAAGGGGAACAAGGTAAAGCCCTGTTTGGAGAGGTAATTATGCAACTACAACCTACTAATTTAAGAAAGAAAAATCCCACTGAAATATATAATGCATCAGACTTTGGGACTTCCGTGGTGGTCCATTGGTTAAGACTTCATCTTCCAATGCAGGGGATGCGGGTTTGATTCCTGGTTGTGGAGCTAAGATCCCACATGCCTTGAAACAAAAACAAAAACCAAAACCAAAAGCACGAAACAGAAACAATATGGTAACAAATTCAATAAAAACTTTAAAAAATGATCCACATCAAAAAAATCTTAAAAGAAAATATAATTCAACAGGCTTTAATCCATAGGAATGCATTTCTGAAACAACCTGATATCAAGACAATGCTTATCCCAACAAGACTTCCAAAGTTTCAATGGCTGCAAAACTTTGTAGGTTTCTATAGTTGCAGTATAACAATGGCTGTGTTAGAATGAGGTGATGCAGGATAATTAAAAGTAGGAGATGAGTACCATCAAGTTGGGGTTGAAAGAAATACATTGAGTCATGAGGACTACTCTTAAAATATTAAGACTAACTATAAACACAAGGAAACTACACTGGTGATGTACAGAGGTAAATAGAAGTTTCTCACCTGCACAAATGTATCCTTCTGACTAGGAAAAGTTCTTTGTGGTGATAACATTACCAAATGGTATTTTTATAAACCCCAGGATATCTAGGGCAATGAGGATGTGATAGTTTACCCATGACTTGATTATGGTTTTCTTTCATTTCTTATCAGCTGGATGATCATTTATTTATTCAGTATGCATATTTCATTTATTGAATCATATATTTTATATATTATAAAAATAGAGATTAATATGACACAGCCACTTGCCATTGAACTTCTCAGCCATATACACGTATAAAGTCACAATTCACTTATAAGGCATTTTAATCTTTGAAAACAAAGAAGAAACCAATATGACTAAGTTAAAAATAATCAGAAAGTTGTCTTTGACACTTTTATCAAATAGTTATTTGAAATAGTTTTATCAAATAGTTATTATGAAAACCCTGTATTTCAAAAAGTCATATTACTTTCCCTATTTCTATGGAAGATAGAGTGTTTTAATATGATTTTCATAAAAATCCAAAGTTTATTCTGGCTATGTTTTGTTGCATGAATCTCTTGGATACAAATACTTTGCTCTTGTGATAATGATTGTTTACCTTGCTGTAAGCAAAAAGATCTGCTTGAATATTTTTTCATTAATTTTGTTTTTCTACACACCTTCAATTTGTAATGAGAAATGAATCATAATGCTTATGTTGTACCAAAACGGACAACATTGGCAACCTGATTTATATACCCTAGACTATTCCTACTGACAAAGCAAATAGAATGGTAGAACCAAAATGCTAGTTCATACCTATTCCAAAAATGGATGAATCTCTAACCATTTTAAGATGATTCAATGAAATTTCCTGAAATTCCCTTTTGTTACATCATCAGTTATATAAAGTAAAACATGCAAAGTCTATTTTTTTTCATATTGCAACAGTATGTGTTTAAGTAAATGGGATAAAGGAGAGTGCTAACAGGCAGCATTTCACTGTTTGTTGAAGATGATTGTGGACTTTCCAGCAGTAAAGAGATTCAACAATCCCCCTGAACAAACTGGCATGAATTTACTTTTTGCATAATAATAATCAGTTAGTTTCAAAAGATCATGCTAAAACAACAGCAGCTCAATAAGATTCTTCTGCTAAACCACTATGGCAGAGTCATCATAATAGTATTTATCTACTGTAAAATAAAGAACACCAACATCAAACCACAAAGCAAAAGGCATAATCAGGAGTTGGACCAAAGAACCATGTTACTGAAAAGAGAAGCTAGAAATTAAGGTATAGTAACCAGGAAGTAAGGATATTAGATACACTGAAGTTAAGACAGGTAAGAATCCTAAGCCAGGAGGAAAAATGAATTAGAGAAACAGATTGTCAGCATAGAAAATGGGGTCTGTAAAGGTGCCAGTAATGGTGGTTTTCATAGAGGCAGCGTTATTTCCTCTTTTAAAAAAAATATTTAATTTTAATTGAAGGATAATTGCTTTACAACATTGTGTTGGTTTCTGCCATACATCAATATGAAACAGCCATAGGCATACATATATCCCCTCCCTCTCGAACCTCCCTCCCGCCTCCCACCCCATTCTATCCTAAAGAGAGTAGCATTGGAACATATACATTACCATATGAAAAACAGATAGCCAGTGGGAATTTTCTGTATGACGCAGGAAACTCAAACCTGGTGCTCTATGACTATTTCCTCTATCTTGACCTTGCATTTCAGGTAAAGCTCAGCATACTCTTGCATACTTAACTAGCCATCTCCCCTGCAGAATTCAGGCAGAGGCCAAAGTGGCAAAACCTCCACTATTTTCTTGATTACAGAAACCTCCTATTTCCTTGATTCCTTACTCATGTGACACATACACATTTGCTATCACCTAATTTGGTGAAATATGAAGTTTAGTATGATTTGGCACTGGTGTCTAGGCATAACATAACCGAGGTTATTTCTATGGTATGTCAAACAAAAGGAGAATAATTAAGTGAATTAATTTCTGGGAGTCTTTTTAAAATTCAATTTAATTATTTATTTATTTATTTTTTGGCTGTGCTGGGTCTTTGCTGTGCGGTCTTTTCTCAGTGTGGGCTTCACAGCGAGCGGGGGCTACTTTCTAGTTGTGGTGCATGGGTTTCTCATTGCGGTGGCTTCTCTCTTTGCTGAGCCATCTAGGGTGCACTGGTTTCATTAGTTGTAGCACATGGGATCAATAGTTGTGGCTGGTGAGCTCTAGAGCACAGGCTCAGTATTTGTGGTGCAGGGGTTTAGTTGCCCTGTGGCATGTGGAATCTTCCCAGACCAGGGGTGGAACCTGTGTCTGATGCATTGACAGGAAGATACTTAACCACTAGGGAAGTCCTCTGGGAGTCCTTCTAACTATCCATATTTTTGGTATTATATAATCTAGGTACTGAAATTGTATCCTGAGGCCTATAATCTGGTAAACCAAATAGAATTTACCATATAAAAGTACTGAGAATTGAAAATGTTTCTATCAGCAATCAGAAAGGTGATATTTAGACCCTCTCTAAGTTGATACCAGAAATGTTAAAAGGGAAAATTCAGTCAATTAGTGTATTAAAGATTCACACCCAAAGGAAACATGCTGACACTTGAACCCTAAAGATACATAATCTTTGTATTAAATATTGACTTTTGTCTTCAAAATGGAATTTTAGAAAATTAACTTCTAAAGCAAGATTCAGATATTCAGGGACCTAGTATTGCTAAAGTTTTAAAATAAATATGTTTTCCTTTGTATCACAAGAATGCCAGTATATACAGAAATAACTGATGATATGTTTTCCTTCTATTGAGGATTAAAACAACATTTTATTAAAATAATTTTTGAGGTTAATGGATACATAAGGAGTCTTGTCTGGTAAAAGCTGTGAAAAAGGTGGATGAATTTTGAATGGCTTAATGTTACCTTAATCTGTCATTTTTAGACTCTTAATCCTCTTATTTATTCATCTGAAATTTTTTTCTCTGATGGGCAGTTAAGTGTACTATAAAAATAAAACTAACCCAGATGGTCTGTGTTCTGTTTTTAGGTTCCCTCATCTATTAGCATTGTGACTCTGCATAAATCAACTAACTGTTCAGAGCTTCAGTTTAGTCATTTATTAAATGTGAATAATAATTAGAAATGTCAATTTGTGTGTCAAATAGAGATGATAGTAATAATAATGGAAAGGTGTTTTTTGTTTTTGTTTTTGTTTTTCAAATAATAAGTGGTAGTATTGTTGCTATTTTATTCTTAGGATTTTAAAGTGAAGATTTTCCTTATTTTACTAGTATGTTGGTAATATGGCAAATATTGATTGAAAGAGAGAAATTAATTATTAGAGACTAATATCATGTCAGTTTTTACACAATACACATAATTCCATAGACACATAAGCAAATGTAATATTGCGAAGTATTTGCTGGACAACCTGAATACAAGATGAAAATACAACTTAAGCGGGTCTATAACTGGTCCCATCACTTCACTGGAAATAGATGGAGAAACAGTGCAAACAGTGTCAGACTTTATTTTTGGGGGCTCCAAAATCACTGCAGATGGTGACTGCACCCATGAAATTAAAAGATGCTTACTCCTTGGAAGGAAAGTTATGACCAACCTAGATAGCATATTCAAAAGCAGAGACATTACTTTGCCAACAAAGGTCTGTCTAGTCAAGGCTATGGTTTTTCCAGTGGTCATGTATGGATGTGAAAGTTGGACTGTGAAGAAAGCTGAGCACTGAAGAATTGATGCTTTTGAACTGTGGTTTTGGAGAAGACTCTTGAGAGTCCCTTGGACTGCAAGGAGATCCAACCAGTCCTTTCTAAAGGAGATCAGTCCTGGGTATTCTTTGGAAGGACTGATGCTAAAGCTGAAACTCCAATACTTTGGCCACCTCATGCGAAGAGTTGACTCATTGGAAAAGACTGATGCTGGAGGGATTGGGGACAGGAGGAGAAGGGGACGACAGAGGATGACATGGCTGGATGGCATCACCAACTCAATGCACATGATTTTGGGTGAACTCTGGGAGTTGGTGATGGACAGGGAGGCCTGGTGTGCTGCAGTTCATGGGGTCACAAAGAGTCGGACACGACTGAGCAACCGAACAGAACTGAACTGATAACTGGTTGAGTGCTAAATCTAAAGAAAGCAAATTAAAGAATTGGTACTATTAACTTACAGGGATTTTTTCATTTATTTTTTAAACGTTTTATTTTATATAGAAGTATTATAGCCAATTCACAATGTTGTGATAATTTCAGGTGAACAGCAAAGTGATTCAGCCATACATATACATATATCTATACAGGCTGCCACATAACACTGAGCAAAGTTCTATGTGCTATACAGTAGGTCCTTGTTGGTTATCCATTTTAAATATAGCAGTGTGTACATGTTAATTCCAGACTCCCTAACTATCCCTTCCCCCCACCCTACCCCCAAGAGGTTTCTTTTAAGATGACTCTATAATTGGTTCTGTCCATGCAGTTTCTATCAGTGACTTGCAGGGGGATATTAATGACATGATAATAAAATACGTGGAGGTATAATTCAGATACAGAGTCTCAAGAGGTCATAAGAGTTTGGAATGATTGGCTGAAACTATAAAAATGAAATTTGGAAAAGATCTTCAATTTGTTTCTCAGTCATAAGTGTTCAAGTATAGGATAAATATGACATAGCTAAAGAATAGCAGGCATGAAAAGTTCTGGGTGTTTGAACTGACTATCATGAAATTGAAAGTCACTTAGTTGTATCCGAATCTTTGTGACAGTCCATGAATTCTCCAGGCCAGAATACTGGAGTGGGTACTCTTTCCCTTCTCCAGGATATCATGCCAACCCAGGGGATCAAACCCAGGTCTCCCACATTGCAGGTGGATCCTTTAGCAGCTGCACCACAAGGGAAGCCCAAGAATACTGGAGTGGGTAGCCTATCCCTTCTCCAAGGGATCTTCCCAATCCAGGAATCAAACCGGGGTCTCTTGCCTTGCAGGCAAATTCTTTAGCAACTGAGTTATCAGGGAAGCCCTGAACTGATTATAGATACTGAGTACTGAGGCAGGTTAGGAAAGCTAATATGAAGAACCAAAGAACATTAGAGTTGCTTGAAGCCCAGGAATACTCAGGGGAATGGTATATATAGTAGGATTTCCTTTCCACTACATAATATTACAAATGGATGAAGACTAACTCTGCTTCTTTCTGCTGTCTCTTCTCTCTCCCTATATTTCCACAAGGGGAAGGATGGAGAAACTAGCATAAGAGTCAGGAGAAGTTTGAGGGAATCACACCCAAGCTTAATAAAAATCAGAAAATGTGGTCATTTTTATTATGTGAGCAGTATGTAACATGTTAATAAAGTTTGTGTTCTTTGCTTTGAACATTAAATCTCTTATGTTATTTTATTATGTAAGCAATTGATGTCTGCTAAAAAAAAGAAAGAAAGTATTAGGTTTATGCAATTATGGGGGAAAAGATTCTATTGCATTCTCCTCATCCTAAAACAGTCATTCGTTATTGTTGATTTTACCTTGTCTTCTGTATTAGTTAGGGTTCTCCAGAGAAAACAGAGCAATAAAACAAGGTTTATTTTAAATAATTGGCCTGTGCAGTTGTAGAAGTACTAATTCAATATCTGCAGGGGAGGTTGGAAGGCTGGAGACTCTGGGAAAAGTTGTAATCTGAATCCAAAAACAGTCTGCAGGCAGAATTCCTTCTTGAGATGAATTACAATTAAGATGAATGCTAAGAACTATACAGTGCTTTGGGATCATGTGACACAAACACACTTAGTCAGAATGCTTCAAAAATAACATTTGAACTATGATGGATGATTACAAGTTAACGAGGTAAAAGGAGAACAAACATGTGTTACCACCTGTATTGGGAGAGAGTGTGGGGAATATGAAAGTCTGAGGTCAATGCAGTTAAGAAAGAGAGAATAATGAAGAACATGATTCAGATAAGAACGCAGATTAGGGATGAGTCATGGGATATCTTGATAAGTACTTTAAAGAATTATGCCTTTATGCTAAGTGTTAAAGGAAAACATTAAAAGTTTTTAAGTAAGGGAAATACATCATTAGATTTTCTTTCAAATACTCCATTCTGAGTATGTAGAATAGGCTAGAAGGAGAACAGAATAGAGGAGGATTAAACCAGTTAACATATTATTGCTTTTTCAGGGAAGAGATAGAACTAAGGCGATGTATTGTAGAGATATTTAAATGGATTCAATGATGGAGTAGATACATGGGGTGAAGAAGATAGTGTTAGACTGAATGAGTAGTGATATCATTTGGGGGTATAAGGGCCATGTGTATAACAGTAGTTTGGGGAGGCAAAAAGGGAGTATATTGATAATTTGTTTTTATTTTTGAGGTGCCATTGAGACAACTAAAAAGACTTACATTAGAGCACAGAGAAAATATTTGTTCTAGAGACAAAGTTTTGAATACTAGTAATTTTTCCATCAGTTCAGTTCAGTTCAGTTGAGTTGCTCAGTCGTGTCCGACTCTTTGCGACCCCATGAATTGCAGCACGCCAGGCCTCCATGTCCATCACCAACTCCCAGAGTTCACTCAAACCCATAACCACTGTGTCAGCGATGCCATCCAACCATCTCATCCTCTGTCATACCCTTCTCCTCCTGCCCTCAATCTTTCCCAACATCAGGGTCTTTTCAAATGAGTCAGCTCACTGCATCAGGTGACCAAAGTACTGGAGTTTCAGCTTCAACATCAGTCACTCCAATGAACACCCAGGACTGATCTGCTTTAAGATGGACTGGTAGGATCTCCTTGCAGTCCAAGGGACTCTCAAGAGTCTTCTCCAACACCACAGTTCAAAAGCATCAATTCTTTGGTGCTCAGCTTTCTTCACAGTCCAACTTTCACATTCATACATGACTACTGGAAAAACCATCACCTTGACTAGATGGACCTTTGTTGGCAAAGTAATGTCTCTGCTTTTGAATATGCTATCTAGATTGGTCATAACTTTCCTTCCAAGGCATAAGTGTCTTTTAATTTCATGGCTGCAATCACCATCCATAGTGATTTTGGTGCCCAAGAAAATAAAGTCAGCCCCTGTTTCCCCATTTATTTGCCATGAAGTGATGGGACCAGATGCTATGATCTTCGTTTTGTGAATGTTGAGCTTTAAGCCAATTTTTTCACTCTCTTCTTTCATTTTCATCAAGAAGCTTTTTAGTTCCTCTTCACTTTCTGCCATAAGGGTGGTGTCATCTGCATATCTGAAATTATTGATATTTCTCCCGGCAATCTTGATTCCAGCTTATGCTTCCTCCAGCCCAGCATTTCTCATGATGTACTCTGCATATAACTTAAATAAGCAGGGTGACAATATACAGCCTTGACATACTCCTTTTCCTATTTGGAACCAGTCTGTTGTTCCATGTCCAGTTCTAACTGTTGCTTTCTGACCTGCATACAGGTTTCTCAAGAGGCAGGTCAGGTGGTCTGGTATTCCCATCTCTTTCAGAATTTTCCACAGTTGATTGTGATCCACACAATCAAAGGCTTTGGCATAGTCAATAAAGCAGAAATAGATGTTTTTCTGGAACTCTCTTGCTTTTTCCATGATCCAGCGGATGTTGGCAATTTGATCTCTGGCTCCTCTGCCTTTTCTAAAACCAGCTTGAACATCTGGAAGTTCACAGTTCATGAATTGCTGAAGCCTGGCTTGGAGAATTTTGAGCATTACTTTACTAGCGTGTGAGATGAGTGCAATTGTGTGGTAGTTTGAGCATTCTTTGGCATTGCCTTTCTTTGGGATTGGAATGAAAACTGACCTTTTCCAGTCCTGTGGCCACTGCTGAGTTTTCCCAATTTGCTGGCATATTGAGTGCAGCACTTTCACAGCATCATCTTTTAGAATTTGAAATAGCTCAAGTAGAATTCCATCGCCTCCACTAGCTTTGTTCGTAGTGATGCTTCCTAGGCCCACCTGACTTCACATTCCAGGATGTCCAGCTCTAGGCGAGTGGGAATGATCATACCTTTGTGATTATCTGGGTTGTGAAGATCTTTCTTGTACAGTTCTTCTGTGTATTCTTGCCACCTCTTCTTAATATCTTCTGCTTCTGTTAGGTCCATACCATTTCTGTCCTTTATTGAGCCCCTCTTTGCATGAAATGTTCCCTTGGTATCTCTAATTTTCTTGAATAGATCTCTAGTCTTTACCATTCTATTGTTTTCCTCTATTTATTTGCATGGATAGAAAATATTTTAACAGTTTTGCTCTCTTAGTTTTTTTGTTTTATTTTTATTATTTTTATTTTTACTCCCAGTGAGGTTGCATTTGAATGAGTAGACAGCCAGACCATAGATTGGTTTATTCTATAATATCAGAGAGTGATAGTGCAGTAAGAATAAAATCAGTATATATATATATATTTTAAACTTAAAGCTCAACATTCAGAAAACTATGATCATGACATCTGGTCCCATCACTTCATGGCAAATAAATGGGGAAACAGTGGAAACAGTGGCTGACTTTATTTTTTTGGGCTCCAAAATCACTGCAGATGGTGACTGCAGCCATGAAATTAAAAGACACTTACTCCTTGGAAGGAAAGTTGTGACCAACCTAGAGAGCATATTAAAAGCAGAGACATTACTTTGTCAACAAAGTCCGTCTAGTCAAGGCTATGGTTTTTCCAGTCATCATATGTAGATGTGAGAGTTGGACTATAAAGAAAGCTGAGCGCTGAAGAATTGATCCTTTTGAACTGTGGTGTTGGAGAAGACTCTTGAGAGTCCCTTAGACTGCAAGGAGATCCAACCATTCTATCCTAAAGGAGATCAGTCCTGGGTGTTCACTGGAAGGACTGATGCTGAAGCTGAAACTCCAATACTTTGGCCACCTCATGTGAAGAGCTGACTCATTCGAAAAGACCCTGATGCTGGAAAAGATTGAATGCAGGCAGAGAAGGGGACGACAGAGGATGAGATGGCTGGATGGCATCACCGACTCAATGGACATGAGTTTGAATATACTCCAGCAGTTGGTGATGGACAGGGAGGCCTGGTGTGCTGCAGTTCACGGGGTCACAAAGAGTCAAACACGGCTGAGTGACTGAACTGAAATGAACTGAAATAGTTATTTATTTTTAATCAAAGAATAATTGCTTTACAGTATTGTGTTGGTTTCTGTCATACATCAATATGGTGTACATTAGCCATAGGTTTACATATATCCTCTCCCTCTTGAACCTCCCTCCCCATCTCCTTCCCCACCCCATGCCTATTGATTGTTACAGAGCCCTGATGTGGGTTTCCTGAGCGATACAGCAAATTCATATTGGCTATCTATTTCACTTATGGTAATGTATGTTTCCATGTTACTCTCTCTATGCATCCCCCCTTTCCTTCTTCCCACCATCTGTGTCCATAAGTCTGTTCTCTATGTTTGTTTCTCCATTGCTGCCTTGCAAATAATTTCATCAGTACCATCTTTCTAGATTCCATATATATGTAATTGTGTGCGATATTTGTTTTTCTCTTTGTGACTTACTTCACTCTGTATAATAGGTTCTAGGTTCATCCACCTATTAGAACTGACTCAAATATGTTCCTTTTTATGGCTAAGTAATATTCCATTGTATATATGTACCACAGCTTTATCCATTCATCTGTCAATGGACATCTAGGTTGCTTCCATATTCTAGCTATTGTAAATACTGCTGCAAATGAATATTGGGATACATGTGTCTCTTTAAATTTTGGTTTCTTCAGGGTATATGCCGAGTAGTGGGATTGCTGGGTCATATGGTTGTTTTATTCCTAGTTTTTAAAGGAATCTCCATACTCTCTTCCATAGCAGTTGAATCAATTTACATACCCACCAACAGTGCAAGAAGGTTGCCTTTTCTCCACACCCTCTGTGACATTTATTGTTTGTAGACTTTTTGATGTTGTCCATTCTGACCAGTGTAAGATGATATCTCATTGTAGTTTTGATTTGCTTTTCTCTAATAATGAGCTATGTTGAGCATCTTTTCATATGTTTATTAGCCATCTGTATGTCTTCTTTGGATAAATCTCTGTTTAGGTCTTTTTTCCCATTTTTTTGATTGGGTATTTTGTTTTTCTGTTATTGAGTTGTATGACCTGTTTGTATATTTTGGAAATTAATCCTTTGTGGATTGTTTCATTTGCTATTATTTTCTTCCATTCTGAGGGTTGTCTTTTCACCTTGTTTATAGTTTTCCTTGCTGTATTGCTGTTCAAAAGCTTTTAAGTTTAATTGGGTCTCACTTGTTTATTTTTGTTTTTATTTCCATTACTGTAGGAGGTGGATCATAGAGGATCTTGCTGTGATTTATGTCATCGAGTGTTCTGCTTAAGTTTTCCTTTAAGAGTTTTATAGTTTCTGGTCTTACATTTAGGTTTTTAATCCATTTTGAATTTATCTTTGTGTATGGCATTAGGAAGTGTTCTAATTTCATTCTTTTACACATAGTTACCCAATTTTCCCAGCACCACTTATTGAAGAGGCTGTCTTTGCCCCATTGTGTATTCTTGCCTCCTTTGTCAAAAATAAGGTACCCATAGGTGCATAGGTTTCTCTCTAGGCTTTCTATCTTGTTCCATTGGTCTATATTTATGTTTTTCTGGAAGTACCATACTGTCTTGATGACTATTGTTTTGTTGTATAAGTCTGAAGTCAGGAAGGTTGATTCTTCCAGTTCCATTTTTCTTTCTCAAAATTGCTTTTGCTATTCAGGGTCTTTTGTGTTTCCATATTGAAATATATTTGATTTACTATATTTGTTGTGTTATTTGCTATAATGTTGTATTAGTTTCAGGAGTACAGCAGAGTAATTCATATATATATATATTATTTTTATATATATATATATATATATATATATATATATATATATATATACAATATTATAATATATATTACTTTTATATTCTGTTCCATTATAGGTTATTACATGATATTGAGTATAGTTCCCTGTGTTATACAGTAGGTCCTTTTTGGTTATTTATTTTATATAGTAGTGTGTATATTTTAATTCCAACATTTTAATTTATCCTTGCCCCCTTTCCCCTTTGGTAACTATAAGTCTCTTTTCTATGTCTGTGAGTCTATTTCTGCTTTGTAAATAAGTTCATTTGTCGCACTTTTTAGATTCCACATATAAGCGATATAATACTGTGTTTGTCTTTCTCTGACTTATTTCACTTAGTGTGATATTCTCTAGATGGACCCATGTTGCTGCAAATGGCATTAATTCATTCTTTTTTTATGGCTGCATAATATTCCATTGTGTAAATATACCACTTCTTTACTTTATTCATCCATCTGTTGTTCAACACTTAGGTTGCTTCCATGTATTTACTATTATAAATAGTGCTGCTATGACTATTGGGGAACATGTATCTTTTCAAATTAGAGTTTTCCCTGGATATGTGCCCAGGAGTGGGGTTGCTGGATCACATGGTAATTCTATATTTTATTTTTAAAAGAACCTCCATACTGTTCTCCATAGTGCCCACACTAAATTACATTCCCAACAGTATTGCAGAGGGGTTCATTTTTCTCCACACTGTCTCCAGCATTTGTTACTTGTAGACTTTTTGATGATGACCATTCTGACCTGTGTGAGGTACTTCACTGGAATTTTGATTTGTATTTCTCTAATAATTAGTGATGTTGAGCATCTTTTCATGTGCATTTGGCTATTAGTATGTCTTTGGATAAATGTCTATTTAGATCTTCAACCCATTTATTAATTAGGGTGTATTGAGGTATATGTACAATTTGTATATTTTGGAAGTTAATCTCCTGTCTGTTGCATCATTTGCAAATATACTTTCCCATTCCAAGGACTGTCTTTTTGTTTTGTTTATGGCTTCCTTTGCTGTGCAAAAGCTTTTAAGTTTAAGTAGGTTCCACTTGTTTATTTTTATTTTGATTTCCATTACACTAGGAGACAGATCCAAAACAATATTGCTGCAATTTATCTCAAAGAGTGTTTTGTGTATGTTTTCCTCTAAGAATTTTATAGTATCTTGTCTCACATTTAGTCTTTAATTATTTTTTAGTTTATTTTTGTATATGGTTTTACATAGAATGTGCTTTCATTCTTTTGCATGTAGCTGTCTAGTTTTTCCAGTACCACCTATTGTATGTACTTGCCTCCTTTTCTTCATTGTATATTCTTGCCTCATTTGTTGTAGATGAATGGACCATAACTGTGTGGGGTTTTTTTCCTTCTGGGCTTTCTATCCTGTTCCATTGATCTAGTGCCTGCTTCTGTGCCAGTGCCACACTGTTTTGATGAATGTAGCTTTGTAGTATAGTTTAACATCAGGAAGCCTGATTCCTCCAGCTCCATTCTTATTTTTCAAGATTGCTTCACCTAATTGGGGTCTTTTGTATTTCCATACAAATTTAAGTGTTTAAATGACCATACTATCCAAGGCAATTTATTAAATTCAATTCACTCTATTAAATTACCAATGGCATTTTTCACAGAGAAAATGCAAAATGATAAATATCTATAGTGGCTTTAGTAAATATTTTAAAGAAATTTGTATTTTATTCACCACAAAAGCACAAACTTTTCAACTTTTCAAGAGTTAATTCACAGAAATGCCTTACATATCTATTCAACTTACTAACACTCTTTGGTGTATGGAATCTCAGGACCAAAGTGGGAAACCACTGGATAAAAATATGTTCCTAAACAGCTTAGAGATCAAATACAAGTTATGAACAAATGAGGAGGCAGGGTCCTGGGTGAAGTTTCTCTTGAAAAATAATGCATGATGTTGGCCTTTAAATGGCATCTTCATTTTCTCCTGCTTGTCTTGGGAAATCTTGCCACACTTCCTTTCTCCTAGCTGATTAAAATGTATGGGCATGCTTTATTCTAATGGACAGCCTAACCTATGACTAAATAAATCTCAACTTTTCATCAGTTAGCTATTTATCAAGAGTAGGTTTGGGAATATCCCGGCAGACATGACATGGGGAGATTGAATGAGGAAACCAGTCATGTCCCATCATATACTCCATTTACAATTTTGGTCTTCTAAGGCATTTATAAGCTCTACATAAAATTGTGTACTCTTTCTATCCCCTTCATTCTTTCAGTTCAGTTCAGTCACTCAGTCATGTCTGACTCTTTGTGACCCCATGCAGGTAGCATGCCAGGCCTCCCTGTCCCTCACGAACTCCCAGAGTTTACTCAAACTCATGTCCATTGAGTCAATGATACCATCCAACCATCTCATCCTCTGTCATCCCCTTCTCCTCCTGCCTTAAATCTTTTCCAGCATCAGGGTCTTTTCAAATGAATCAGTTCTTCGTATCTGGTGGCCAAAGTATTGGAGTTTCAGCTTCAGCATCATTCCTTCCAATGAATATTCAGGACTGATTTCATTTAGGATGGACTGGTTGGATCTCCTTGCAGTCCAAGGGATTCTAAAGAGTCTTCTCCAACACCACACTTCAAAAGCATCAATTTTTCAGTGCTAAGCTTTCTTTACAGTCCAACTCCCACATCCATACACGAGTATTGGAAAAACCATAGATTTGACTAGATGGACCTTTGTTGGCAAAGTAATGCCTCAGCTTTTGACTATGCTATTTAGGTTGGTCATAACTTTTCTTCCAAGGAGTAAGAAAGAAAAGTGAAAGAAAGTGAAGTAGCTCAGTCGTGTCTGACTCTGTACAACCCCATGGACTGTAGCCCACCAGGCTCCTCCATTCATGGAATTTTCCAGGCAAGACTACTGGAGCGGGTTGCCATTTCCTTCTCCAGGGGATGTTTCTGACCCAGGGATCGAACCCAGGTCTCCCGCATTGCAGGCAGATAATTTTACATTCTGAGCAACCAGGGAATTTCTTCCAAGGAGTAAGAGTCTTTGAATTTTATGGCTGCAGTCACCATCTGCAGTGATTTTGGAGCTCAAGAAAATAAAGACTCTCACTGTTTCCATTGTTTCCCTATCTATTTGCCATGAAGTGATGGGACCAGATGCTATAATCTTAGTTCATTCATTCAACCACTGCCAATGAGTCTACAATTCAGGATTACATACATTTTGGTTATCTAGTCAGAGTCATATCTGGAATAGTTACAAGGTATATATGATTAATATATATATTAATATAATATAATATTATATTATTAATATATACTATTAATATAATAATATATATTCCGGATAGCCTGGAATGTGAAGTCAAGTGGGCCTTAGAAAGCATCACTATGAAAAAAGCTAGTGGAGGTGATGGAATTCCAGTTAAGCTATGTCAAATCCTGAAAGATGATGCTGTGAAAGTGCTGCACTCAATTTGCCAACAAATTTGGAAAACTTAGTAGTGGTCACAGGACTGGAAAAGGTCAGTTTTTATTCTGATCCCAAAGAAAGGCACTGCCAAAGAATGCTCAAACTACCACACAATTGCACTCATCTCACATGCTAGTAAAGTAATGCTCAAAATTCTCCAAGCCAGGCTTCAGCAATACATGAACCGTGAACTTCCAGATGCTCAAGCTGGTTTTAGAAAAGGCAGAGGAGCCAGAGATCAAATTGCCAACATCTGCTGGATCATCGAAAAAGCAAGAGAGTTCCAGAAAAACATCTATTTCTGCTTTATTGACTATGCCAAAGCCTTTGATTGTGTGGATCTCAATAAACTGTGGAAAATTCTGAAAGAGATGGGAATACCAGACCACCTGACCTGCCTCTTGAGAAATCTGTATGCTGGTCAGGAAGCAACAGTTAGAACTGGACATGGAACAACAGACTGGTTCCAAATAGGAAAAGGAGTACATCAAGGCTGTGTTTTATCACTCTGCTTATTTAACTTATATGCAGAGTACATCATGAGAAATGCTGGGCTGGAAGAAGCACAAGCTGGAATCAAGATTGCCGGGAGAAATATCAATAACCTCAGATATGCAGATGACACCACCCTTACGGCAGAAAGTGAAGAACTAAAAAACCTCTTGATGAAAGTGAAAGAGGAGAGTGAAAAAGTTGGCTTAAAACTCAACATTCAGAAAACGAAGATCATGGCATCAGGTCCCATCACTTCATGGGAAATAGATGGGGAAACAGTGTCAGACTTTATTTTTTTAGGTTCAAAATCACTGCAGATGGTGACTGCAGCCATGAAATTAAAAGATGCTTACTCCTTGGAAGAAAAGTTATGACCAACCTAGACAATATATTAAAAAGCAGAGACATTACTTTGCCAACAAAGGTTCGTTTAGTAAAGGCTATGGTTTTTCCTGTGGTCATGTATGAATGTGAGAGTTGGACTGTGAAGAAGGCTGAGCACCGAAGAATTGATGCTTTTGAACTGTGGTGTTGGAGAAGACTCTTGAGAGTCCCTTGGACTGCAAGGAGATCCAACCAGTCCATTCTGAAGGAGATCAGCCCTGGGATTTCTTTGGAGGGAATGATGCTGAAGCTGAAACTTCAGTACTTTGGCCACCTCATGCGAAGAGCTGACTCATTGGAAAAGACTCTGATGCTGGGAGGGATTGGGGGCAGGAGGAGAAGGGGACGCCAGAGGATGAGATGGCTGGATGGCATCACGGACTCGATGGACATGAGTCTGAGTGAACTCTGGGAGTTGGTGATGGACAGGGAGGCCTGGCGTGCTGCGATTCATGGAGTCGCAAAGAGTCGGACACAACTGAGTGACTGAACTGACTGAAGTGAATATATGGTTAAAATAATTTTATGCACTGATTAGGTAAAACTTAAGCATGTGCAAGACAGTTTTGTGGATTCTGGGAACATGGATACTGTTCTTGGGCACAAGGAGTCTAGAAATAGAGTTGAATATGTCAAGAAAATAATTATATACCTCAGTTTCCTCATTGTTGCTGCTGCTGCTAAGTCGCTTCAGTCGTGTCCGACTCTGTGAGACCCAGAGACAGCCACCCGCTAGGTTCCCCATCCCTGGGATTCCCCAGGCAAGAATACTGAAGTGGGTTGCCATTTATTTCTCCAATGTATGAAAGTGAAAAATGAAAGTGAAGTCACTCAGTCGTTTCTGACTCTTTGAGACCCCATAGACTGCAATCTACAAGGCTCCTCCGTCCATGGGATTTTCCAGGCAAGAGTACTGGAGTGGGTTACCATTTCCTTCTCCAGTTTCCTCATTAAAGAAACCTTTGTTGAAAACCTACCATATGCCAGGCACCATGTTATTCCATAAGGACATAAAGAATAGTGATGAGCATGACAGGCATGGTTCTTATTCTCATAGAGTTTGAAATACAGCACACTATCACAGAAAGTTCTTGTAAACTGATAAGAGTTCTAGAATTAAAGAGATGCACATAAAACAACTGATAAGCAGTAAATGGCTTGCCTGTTTTATTTCCCATGCTTGTGTAACATCTTCCTTACTACTAAAAAGATGTATTTGTTGACATATGCATCCATCCATTTCTTCTTTTTTCCTATTAAAATGGAAGCATCTCTAAAACTACCTTACCATGTAATTTAACTTCTTCTTTGAAGGGAAAAAATAGACTTTGTTGCTATCAATGTCATATTGTCAAGGAATAGAAAGTAGAAATTCAGAAAAACCATGTTCCTTAGATTGTTATCACCTAGTAAATAACTCTAATCCTGAGCTTTTACAGGTAATGGTTGATGTGCTTAAGAGAATAGATAAGAACTTTCAGTAAAAGAAGGCTCTACTATCTCCCAAATTAGAAATGTGAATATTATTAGTGAGATTTAGGTCCTCTTGGGCTTTCAACTCTATTTAGAGTATGATTGGTGTAAAGCAAAAACATAATGATTGAAACAGTAGAGTGGACTTTCTTAAAAAAATTTACTGATGTATGTTTGAGTTCTTAACTTTGGAATTAAAAAAAAAAGTTCTAGATGAGATGTATTGTACTGAGGGGAAAAAAGGGTCTCTACACACATTACAAGTTAAAATGGCACTTTGTAAAGGTTAAATCATGGTTTAACTGCTCGTGTCTTGCTAATATGGTATTGCCCTAGACATATTGGAGGACCAGTGAAAACCAGAGCTTTGAGACTGGGGCAGCTCAAAACCATTGAGACTTGAATGGATAGATACTATGAATCGGTCTTTAATTTTTCTATTAAGGTTCATCATAATGGCAGGCCTCTGATACAGCATGATTTGAATTCAGGTCACCCCTGAAAGGCCTCCCAAATACTTTTGACATCCCTAAATCCTAAAAGGTCACCTTTAGGTGACTAACACAGTGGAATGTTTTTCTCCTTGTTATTAAATCAGAAATAACATGGGGAACGGCAATTTTAATGGGATGGAATGAAAGAAAGAAGGAATTTTTGAGGGGTAAGCAATGTCCCAAAGAAGGGCAATGCCAAAGAATGCTCAAACTACCGCACAATTACACTCATCTCACACACTAGCAAAGTAATGCTCAAAATTCTCCAAGCCAGGCTTCAACAATACGTGAACCGTGAACTTCCAGATGTTTAAGCTGGATTTAGAAAAGGCAGAGGAACCAGAGATCAAATTGCCAACATCCATTGGACCATCAGTAAAGCAAGAGAGCTCCAGAAAAATATCTACTTCTGCTTTATTGACTACACCAAAGCCTTTGACTGTGTGGATCACAATAAACTGTGGAAAATTCTGAAAGAGATGGGAATACCAGACCACCTGACCTGCTTCTTGAGAAACCTATATGCAGGTCAGGAAGCAACAGTTAGAACTGGACATGGAACAACAAACTGGTTCCAAATCGGGAAAGGAGTATATCAAGGCTGTATATTGTCACCCTGCTTATTTAACTTATATACAGATTCAGTTCAGTTCAGTTCATTTGCTCAGTCATGTCCGACTCTTTGAGACCCCATGAACCGCAGCATGCCAGGCCTCCCTGTCCATCACCAACTCCCGGAGTCCACCCAAACCCATGTCCATTGAGTTGGTGATGTCATCCAACCATCTCACCCTCTGTCGTTCTCTTCTCCTGCCCTCAATCTTTCCCAGCATCACGGTCTTTTCAAATGAGTCAGCTCTTCGCATCAGATGGCCAAAGAATTGGAGTTTCAGCCTCAAAATCAGTTCTTCCAATGAATACCCAGGACTGATCTCCTTTAGGATGGACTGATTGGAACTCCTTGCAGTCCAAGGGACTCTCAAGAGTCTTCTCCAACACCACAGTTCAAAAGCATCAATTCTTTGGTGCTTAGCTTTCTTTATAGTTCAACTATCACATCCATATATGATGACTGGAAAAACCATAGCCTTGACTAGATGGACCTTTGTTGAAAAAGAATGTCTCTGCTTTTGAATATGCTATCTAGGTTGATCATAACTTTCCTTCCAAGGAGTAAGCATCGTTTAATTTCATGGCTGCAATCACCATATGCAGTGATTTTGGAGCCCAGAAAGATAAAGTCAGCCACTGTTTCCACTGTTTCCCCATCTATTTCCCATGAAGTGATGGGACCTGATGCCATGATCTTAGTTTTCTGAATGTTGAGCTTTAAGCAAAATTTTTCACTCTCCTCTTTCACTTTCAAGAGGCTCTTTAGTTCTTCTTCACTTTCTGCCATAAGGGTGGTGTTATCTGCATGTCTGAGGTTATTGATATTTCTCCTGGCAATCTTGATTCCAGCTTGTGCTTCATCCAGCCCAGCATTACTCATCATGTACTCTGCAAATAAGTTAAATAAGCAGGGTGACAACATACAGCCTTGATGTACTCCTTTTCCTATTTGGAACCAGTCTGTTGTTCCATGTCCAGTTCTAACTGTTGCTTCCTGACCAGCATATAGATTTCTCAAGAGGCAGGTCAGGTGGTCTGGTATTCCCATCTCTTTCAGGATTTTCCACAGTTTATTGTGACCCACACAGTCAAAGGCTTTGACATAGTCAATAAAGCAGAAATAGATGTTTTTTTGGAACTCTCTTGCTTTTTCCATGATCCAGCGGATGTTGGCAATTTGATCTCTTGTTCCTCTGCCTCTTCTAAAACCTGCTTGACCATGTGGAAGTTCACAGTTCACGTATTGTTGAAGTCTGGCTCGGAGAATTTTAAGCATCACTTTACTAGCATGTGAGATGAGGGCAATTGTGCGGTAGTTTGAGCATTCTTTGGCATTGTCTTTCTTTGGGATTGAAATGAAAACTGACCTTTTTCAGTCCTGTGGCCACTGCTGAGTTTTCCAAATTTGCTGGCATATTGAGTGCAGCACTTTCACAGCATCATCTTCCAGGATTTGAAATAGCTGAACTGGAATTCCATCACCTTCACTAGCTTTGTTCGTAGTGAAGCTCCTAAGGCCCTACATCATGTGAAATGCCAGGCTGGATGAAGCACTAGCTGGAATCAAGATTTTTGGGAAAAATATCAATAATCTCTAATATGCAGATGACATCACCTTTATGGCAGAAAACGAAGAGCTTCTTGATGAAAGTGAAAGAGGAAAAAGTTTGCTTAAAACTCAACATTCAGAAAACTAAGATCATGGCATCTGGTCCCATCACTTCATGGCAAATAGATGGGGAAACAATGGAAACAGTGAGAGACGTTGTTGTTTGGGGCTCCAAAATCACTGCAGTTGGTGACTGCAGCCATGAAATTCAAAGATGCTTGCTCCTTGGAAGAAAAGTTATGACCAACCTAGACAGCATATTCAAAAGCAGAGACATTACTTTGCCAACAAAAGTCCATCTAGTCAAAGCTATGGTTTTTCCATTAGTCATGTATGGATGTAGGAGTTGGACTGTAAAGATAGCTTAGCACTGAAGAATTGATGCTTTTGAAGTGTGATGTTGGAGAAGACTCTTGAGAGTCCCTTGGACTGCAAGGAAATGCAACCAGTGCATCCTAAATGAAATCAGTCCTGAATATTCATTGGAAGGACTGATGCTGAAGCTGAAACTCCAATACTTTGGCCACCTGATGTGAAGAAGTGACTCATTTGAAGACCGTGATGCTGGGAAAGATTGAAGGCGCCGACAGAGAATGAAATGGATGGATGGCATCACCATCTCAATTGGCATGAGTTTGAGTAAGCTTTGGGACTTGATGATGGACAGGGAGGCCTGGCGTGCTGCAGCCCATGGAGTTGCAAAGAATTGGACACGACTGAGCAACTGAACTGAACTGAACTGAAGCAGTGTCAAGAGGGATAAAGCAGTTTACAAAGCTATAGTTGGAGGGTGGGGGCGGGGATAAAGTGCTAATTGGGAGTATCTAAAAGGCATCATGAAATGACTTGTTAATGAGAAGGATGGTTACTAAAAAGTAGGATAATAAAATTTTATAAAGTGTCATATCAAAATCAAACATCTATAGTTTTTCAATAGTTACACAATTCAAAACTTCATTTTTCTCTGTGTGTTTGAAGGATAACATTCTTTCCAAATGGAATTAAAGGTATGTAATTTTACCAAAAGTATGTACACAGCATCTTCTCTCTCCTGACATTAGGATCTCAGAAAATTTTTGTGGTAGTTGCTGATTTTTAGGATAACAGTTAACTTATATCTTGCCAAATACATCCTTGAAAAGATCTCTTAAGGACACTGTTAGGCAGCCCTGAAGCAGCCTTTTTTACTTGAACTTGGGGACAGAATTGAGACTATCAAATATTTTATTCTCAATTTGTTTTGGCATTATGCTTGATTTTCTATTGTGAGAATATAAGAATATAGAAAATAATCACCATGGAATATAGGTCAGTTTATCACTGTAATACCTCTATTTCACTGCTTTGGCTAGTAAATATTATATTTTAGATTTGGTGACATTTTATTTGTGTATCGCTTCTCCAGAATATATAGTTCATTTTGAAAGATGCCTAGGTTGAAAATTCTTTCATTGATAAGAGATAGTGAACAGTATATTATAGGGTGCAGCCATTCTATAATGTGATCATTGTGGTGAATGTAATAAAGAAGGATTTTGTAAAGCTATTGATATCTAGTTATATTTCATCAGAGCTTACACAGTGTCCATAGAGCTCTGGCACTCATGCTGAAAAGTCAGCCAAAGAGTTACAACTGCCAAGAAAATTAAATCCTTCTGTCTTAGGAAAACACACATGGAGCCCATAGTAGTAGTAGTAGTAGTAGCAGTAGTAGCAGTCTTAGTCGCTCAGTTGTGTCAAACTATGTGACCCAATGAACGGCTAGCCTGCCAGGCTCCTCTGTTCAGGGAATTTTCCAGGCAAGAACACTGGAGTGGGTAGCCATTTCCTAGTCCTGGAGATCTTCCCAACTCAGAGACTGAATTTGAGTCTTCGCATGCATCAGATTCTTTGTCATCTGTGCCACCTGGGAAGCCCATACGTTGCCCATATGGAGCCCATATGTTGGAAAATTGGTCTGAGCTTTGTTTATCATAGTCAATTACATTGCAACACTTAAGTATGGGATTTTGAAGGATTCTGAAGCAACAGAGCCAAGCATTTCTCATAAAATTAATTGATAAATAATATCTTTATGGGAAGAAAGCAATGGCAACCCACTCCAATACTCTTGCCTGGCAAATCCCATGGACGGAGGTGCCTGGTAGGCTGAAGTCCATGGGGTCGCTAGGAGGTGGACACGACTGAGCGGCTTCACTTTCACTTTTCCCTTTCATGCTTTAGAGAAGGAAATGGCAACCCACTCCAGTGTTCTTGCCTGGAGAATCCCAGGGATGGGGGAGCCTGGTGGGCTTCTGCCTCTGTGGTCACACAGACTCTGACACTACTGAAGCGACTTAGCAGCAACAGCAATATCTTTATGGATTTTTTCTTAAGAAGAAAAACAACTTTTACTTAAGGGTTGGCAAGGGTAGTATTGATAGCAGTGTTATTTTCTCTCTTTCTTGCACTGTGAGTACCAGAAAGGTTTTATTTTTTCCAACATTCAGTTCAGTTCAGTCGCTCAGTTGTGTCCGACTTGGCGACCCCATGGACTGCAGCATGCCAGGCCTTCCTGTCCATCATCAACTCCCCGAGTTTACTCAAACCCATGTCCATTGAGTCGGTGATGCCATCCAACCATCTCATCCTCTGTCGGCCCCTTCTCCTCCCGCATTCAATCTTTCGCAGCATTAGGGTCTTTTCCAATGAGTTAGTTTGTCACATCAGGTGCCCAAAGTACTGGAGTTTCAGCTTCAGCATCAGTCCTTCCAATGAATATTCAGGACTGATTTCCTTTAAGATGGACTGGTTGCATCTCCTTGCAGTCCAAGGGATTCTCAAGAGTCTTCTCCAACACCACAGTTCAAAAGCATCAGTGCTTCGGTGCTCAGCTTTCTTTATAATCCAACTCTCACATCCATACATAACTACTGGAAAAACCATAGCTTTGACTAGATGGATCTTTGTTGGCAAAGTAATGTCTCTGCTTTTGAATATGCTGTCTAGGTTGGTCATAACTTTCCTTCCAAGGAGTAAGCGTCTTTTAATTTCATGGCTGCAATCACCATCTGCAGTGATTTTGGAGCCCCCCAAAAAGTAAAGTCAGCCACTGTTTCCACTATTTCCTCTGTTTCCCCATCTATTTGCCATGAAGTGACGGGACCAGTTGCCTATTGATCTGTAGGAATTCTTATATTAATATATTCTGCATATTAAGCTCTTTTCCAATATATGTTTTGCATACATTTTTTCTTTTCTGTAGGTTTCTTTTTCATTCTGTTTATTATTTATTTGTTGTGCAGAAGTTTTAAAGTTTGACATAGTTTTATTTTTCTATTTTTGCTTTTGTTACCTGTATTTATGGTGTCATACCCAAGATGTCATTGCCAAGTCCAATTTCATGAAGTTTTTCTGCTATTTTTTTTTCTAAGAATCTTATAGTTTCAGGTCTTATGCTTCAGTCTAATCCATTTTACTTTATTTGTTGTGTGGTGTAAAATAAGGGTCCATTTTCCTTCTTTGGCATGGAAATCTCCAGTTTTACCAATGCAATTTGTTGGAGAGACAATCCTTTCCTCACTGTATATATAGACTTGTCTATATATACATTTGTCAAAATCATTTGACATGAGGGTTTATTTCTGAGCTCTATGTTCTGTTCCATTGATCTATATGCCTGTCTTTATACCAGTACCATTCTTTTTTTCCTTCCAGTTTTATTAAGATATAATTGATATACAGTACTGTATAAGTTGTATAGCATGATTTGACTTACATATATAGTGAAATGATCACCATGATAAATTTAGCTAACATCCATTGTGTCATAGAAAACTCAAGAAAAAAGGGCTACCCAGGTGGTGCTTCTGGTAAAGAACCCACCTGCCAATGCAGCAGACATCAGAGACCTGGGTTCCATTGCTAAATTGGGAAGATCCCCTGGAGAAGGGAATGTCAACCCACTCCAGCATTCTTGCCTGTAGAATCCCATGGACAGAAGAGCCTGACAGGCTACAGTCCATAAGGTTGCACAGAGTTGAACATGACTGAAGCAACTTAGCTTGCATGCACAAAATAAAAAAATTTCCTTGTGATTTGAACTTAATATTTTCTTTCTCAACAACTTACATGTATATTATACAGCAGTCTTAACTATAGTCATCATGTTTACGTTATATCCCTGGTATTTTATCTTATAACTAGAAGTTTGTACATTTTGTCTACCTTCATCTAGTTTCCCTTTACCCCATTCCACATGTCTGATAACCACAAATCTGATATCTTCTATGAATTTGGTTCTTTTTAAGATTCTACATATAAGTGAGATTACACAGTATTTGTCTTTCTCTATCTTATCTCACTTAGCATAATGCCTTCAAGGTCCATTTATGTTGTTGCAAATGGAAGATTTTCTAATTTTTATGGATGGATAATATTCCATTTGCATCATACTGTTTTGATTACTATAGCTTTCTAATATGTTTTGAAACCATGAAGTGTAAGATCTCCAAATTTGTTGTAATTTTTCAAACTTGTTTTGGGTGTTTGTGGTTCTTTGAGATTTCATATGAATTTTAGGATTTTTTTCTATTTCTACAAAAATGCTATTGGGGTTTTAATAAGGATTACATTAAATCTGTAGATTGCTCTGTATTGTGTGCACATTGTAATAATATAAAGTCTTCTAATCCATGAATACAATACATCTTTTCAATTATTTCTATCTTTAGTTTCTTTCAGCAATGGTTTAATTTTTTCATGTGCAAACTTTTGCCTCCTTGGTTAAATTTATTCAAAAATATTTTATTATTTTTGATGGTATAGTAAATTAGATTATTTTCTTAAATTGCTTTTTGGATTGTTCATTGTAAATAAATACAGCTGATTTTTGAGTATCAATTTTGTATTTTGCATTTTGCTCTATTCATTTATTAGTTTTAACAAATTTTTTTTTCGGGGGGTGAATTTTAGGGTTTTCTACATAAAAGATCATGGTGTCTACAAAAATAGATGTTTTACTTCTTCTTTTGCCATTTGGATGCATTTTATTTCCTTCTCTTGCTTAATTGCTCTGACTATAACTTCTAGTACTAGTTTGAATGAATATGGAAAGAATGTGCAGCCTTGCTTGCCCTTTTCCTGATCTTAGAGGAAAACATTTCATCTTCAACCACTGAGTATGTTGTAAGGTGTGGACTTTTCACATATGGACTTTATTATGTTGAAAGAATTTCCTCTGTACCTAGTTTAGTGAATATATTTTTTTTAAATCACAAAAGGGTATTAAATTTTGTCAAGTACATTATTTTAATCAATTGAGATGACCATGAGATTTTTATCTTTCGTTCCATTGGTGTGGTGTATTACACTGATTGTTTTTCATATGTTAAAGCATCCTTGCACACCATGGAAAAATCCCACATGTTCTGTTGTATAATTCTATTAATGTGCTATTGAATTTGGTTTGCTAGTGTTTTCTTTAGGACTTTTGCATCACTATTCACCAGAGATATTGGGTTTGTAGCTTTTTTTTTTTCTTTCTTGTTGTATCATTGACTTTGATACCAGAGTAATTGTAACCTCATATAATGAGTTTGGAAGTGTTTCCTCCTTTTCTATTTTTCTGAAGAGTTTGAGAAGGATTGGTGTAAATTCTCCTTTCAATATTTGGTAGAATTCTCCAGTGAACCACCTGTTTCTGGGCTTTACTTTTTGAGAGGCTTCTCAGTACTGATTCAATCTCTTTACTAGTCTTAACTAGTGTGGTTTAATCCTGGTAACTTGTATATTTCTAGAAATTTATCAATTTCTTCTAAGTTATCTATTTGTTGGCATATGATTGTTCATAATAACCTTTTATAATTCTTTCTATTTCTCTGACATACATTGTAATGACCCCCTGCCCCCCAACATGACTTTTTCGAGTCTTTTTCCTTGGTCTAGCTAACTGTTTTTCAACTTTGTTTGTCTTTGAAAAAAAAAAACTCAGTTTCATTGACTTTTCTCTATGGTTTTTCTGTTCTAACATGTGATCTATGCTAGAGAACATTCCATTTGCACATGAGAAAATATATATTCTGTTGCTGTTGGGTAAAATGATCTATATGTGGCTATTAGATCCAATTGGTCTATAGTCTTTTTTCAGGTTCTGTTTCCTTATTGATATTTCTTTCTGGTTGTTTTATTCTTATGGAAACAATTATTGAAGCCTCCTGCTATCATTGTTTTTCATTCTATTTCTCCCCTCAGTTCTATCAGTGCTTGTTTCATATATTTAGGTGCATATATATTTATAATTGCTATATCTTCCAAGTGAATTGACCCTTTAGCATTATATAATGATTTTTTTATCTTATGACAGTTTCAGCTTAATGCCAATTTTCTTGGATATAGGTATGGCCACCCCTGTTCTCTTTTGGTTACTATTTGCATGCAATATCTTTTTACATAATTTCACATTCAGCCTTTGTGTATCCTCATATCTGAAGTGAATTTCTTATAGATAGTATGTAGTTGCATCTTATTTTTTTAATACATTTAGTTATTCTATATCTTTAGATTGAGGAACTTAATCCATTTATATTTAAAATTATTCCTTATATGGAAGGAATTACTATTGCATTTTTTTGTTTTCTGTCTTATAGCTATTTGCCTCTATTCTCCTCTTTTGCTGCTTTAATTTGTATTTTGTTGATATTTTGTATGACATGCTTTGATTCCTTTCTCATTTTCATTCATATATCTTTTTGATAGTTTGTGGCTACTACAGGACTTACGAAAAACTGCTTAAGAACTATAAAAATCTGTTTCAGGCTGATAATGAATTAATTACTGTTGTACTAAAAAGCTCTTTTTCCTTCTCCATCACTTTATGTTATGAATGTCACAAAAAATATCTTCATATATTCTGTATCCATTATAGTAGTTTAATAATTATAGTTATTTTTTATGCTCTTGTATTCTAATTTCTATACCAGGATTAAAAGTAATTTGTGTGCTACCATTACATATAACTGCCTCTTGAGAAATCTGTATACAGGTCAGGAAGCAATAGTTAGAAGAGGACATGGAACAACAGACTGGTTCCAAATCAGGAAAGGAGTACGTCAAGGCTGTATATTGTCACCCTGCTTATTTAACTTATAAGCAGAGTACATCATAAGAAATGCTCGACTGGATGAAGCACAAGCTGGAATCAAGATTGCCAGGAGAAATATCAATAACCTTAGATATGCAGATGACACCACGCTTATGGAAGAATGCGAAGAAAAACTAAAGAGCGTCTTGATGAAACTGAAAGAGGAGAGTGAAAAAGGTGGCTTAAAACTCATCATTCAGAAAACTAAGATCATGGCATATGGTCCCAACACTTCATGGCAAATAGATGGGGAAACATTGGAAACAGTGAAAGACTTTATTTTCTTGGGCTCCAAAAATGCAGATGGTGACTGCAGCCATGAAATTCAAAGATGCTTGCTCCTTGGAAAAACAGCTTTGATCAACCTAGACAGCATATTCAAAAGCAGAAACATTACTTTGCCAACAAAGGACCGTCTAGTCAAAGCTATGGTTTTTCCAGTAGTAATGTATGGATGTGAGAGTTGGATTATAAAGAAAGCCGAATGCTGAAGAATTGATGCTTTTGAAGTGTGGTGTTGGAGAAGACTCTTGAGAATCCCTTGGACTGCAAGGAGATCCAACCAGTCCATCCTAAAGGAGATCAGTCCTGAATATTCATTGGAAGTACTGATGCTGAAGCTGAAACTCCAATACTTTGGCTACCTGATGCGAAGAACTGATTCATTATAAAAGACACTGATGCTGGGAAAGATTGAAGATGGGAGGAGAAGGGGCCGACAGAGGATGAGATGGTTGAATGGCATCACTGACTCAATGGACATAAGTTTGAGTAAGCTCTGGGAGTTTGCGATGGACAGGGAGGCCTGGCGTGCTGCAATCCATGGGGTCTCAAGGAGTTGGACACGACTGAGCAACTGAACTAACGGATTACATATAACAGTATCCTGTACTTCTCTATATATACCTTTACCATTTTTTATTTTCATATGCTTTCATGTGGCTATATAGTATGATTTTATTTTAGCTCATAGGATTCCCTTTAGCTTTCCCTATAAGGCAAATCTAGTGGTAATGAACTCAGTCAACTTTTCTTCCTCTGGGGAAGTCTACATTTTCCTTAATTTTTTAAAGAAGAGTTTTGCTGGATATTGTATTCTTGATTAGCAGATTTTTTGTTTTGTTTTCTTTTTTCATTTGGCAGTTTGAATACATCATGTCACTGCCTTCTAGCTTGCAAGGGTTTTGTTGAAAAATTCACTGATTATCTAATTGGAGTTCCCTTGTGTGTGATAAGTTGCTGCTTTTTTTTTTTTTTTTTTTTACTTCTTTCAAAATTATTTCTTGGGCTTTTGCAGTTTGATTATAATGTGTCTGGTGTAGGCCTCTTTGAATACATTCAGAGCCAGAAAAGCCAGAAAAGCCACAGTTCATTTCCTTCCTCAGATTTTGGAAAGTTTTCAGCCAATGTTTCTTCAAATAAGCTCTCTGTCCCTTTTTTCTCCTTCTAGAACTCCTATAATGTGAATTTTTTCCACTGGACGGTTTCTTACAAGTCTGTCTTTCTTTAATTTCCTTCATTTTTTTTTTTTTTTGCCCCTCTGCTTCAATAATTTCAAATGATCTATTCTTTGAGTTTGCTGATTCTTTCTTCTTCAAGTCTTCTGTTGAATCCTCCTAGTAACTTTTAAAATTCAGTTATTGTATCCTCCAGCTCCAGAATTTCTCTTTGGTGCTTATAACAGTCCCTTTCTCTTTGCTGATTTTGTTGTTGTTGTTGTTGTTGTTGTTGTTCATGTATCATTTTCCTGATTTTTTTTAGTTGTCTATCTATATTCTTATGTAGATGGTTGGGCCTCTTTAAGACAATTATTCTGTATTCTTTAGATCCTTGTCTCTTTGGGGTTGGTGTCTAGAGATTTATTTTGTTCCTTTTATTGGGCCATGGTTCCCTCTTTCTTCATGTGCCTTGTGACTTTTCTGACTTTATTTGAAAAATAGCCACCCCTCCTAGTCTTTACAGTCTGGCTTTGTACAGAGAAAGACTTTCACCAGTCTTTTTGCCTGTAGATTCTAGGGCACTCTGAAACCTTTGAGGCCCTCTGAAACCCATGTGGCTTTTCTGGGCTTGTGTGTGTAATTTCACAATTAGATCTGCTGGGGCTTTTTGTTTGTATCCAGGAGCTCATAATCTTTTTTCCCCTCTATTGTCTATCTGTGATATTGCAGGTTCTTTGGTGTTAAGGCAGGAAGCCTCCTGGCTCTCCTTTGTTCTTGGTAGCCTCCAGGCACCCAAAGTATGCAGATTTTCACATAGTTCTTCAAATCAGGTGAGACAGATAGCAGTCCCTCTGGAAGTTTTCTGAAAGGCCAGAATGCTGTACTCATGCTCTACTTTTCTCCTTCTTGAAAGAGAAAGCATGAGTTGAATATTTTCCTGATTGTGTCAAGTTGCACCAGCCTCCATTTGTGGCACCACAATCTCTCTGGTGTGCAGCAAGTTGCCTCAACTCTCCCTTGCTATCAGCAATCTTTGGGCATACAAACTATACTGATACTGTTAGTACCTTGAGTCAAGCAAGGAAGAAATAAGTCCCTCAGATGGCCATCTGAAAAGTTGTATCTATGGATGCACCTTTCACTCTTCTCTTTCACCTTGAAGGGAAAAGCTATGGGCCAAGATGAACAGGGCAGGCTTGGGGGAGGGGTCATAACAGAAAAAAATGAAACACCTCTTTTTTTTAAATTGGAGTATAATTGGCTTTACAATATTTTGTTAGTTTCTGCTGTACAATAACATGAATCAGCTTTATGTATACATATATCCTCTCCTTTTTGAGCCTCCCTCCCACACCCATCCCACCCCTCTAGGTCATCACAGAGCACCAGGCTGAGCTCCCTGTGTTATACAGCAGGTTCCCACTAGCTGTCTATTTTACACACAGTAGTGTATATATGTCAATGCTACTCTCTTAATCCATCCCAGCCTCTCATTCCCTGCTTTATCCACAAGTTTGTTCTCTACATCTGTGTCTCTATTCATGCCCTACAGATAGGTTCTTCAGTACTATTTTCTAGATCCATATATATGCATTAATATATGATATTTGTTTTTCTCTTTCTGACTTACACTGTATGACAGGTTCTAGGATCATCCATGTCTCTACAGCTGACTGAACTTTGTTCCTTTTTATGGCTGGGTAATATCCCATTGTATATCTGTATCATATCTTCTTTATTCATTCATCTGTCTGCGGGGAGCCGGCGGGAGGACCTCCACCTGTGGCAAAGGTCATGAGGAAGGAGGCTTGACATACGCAAAGGCGGGATTGAGCCTCAGGAGTCCCCCTGGAAATTCTCGAGCATCTACCCCCATAACCAGAGCCTGCCTACTTTACTACTTTGTGCTCTCACCTACACCTCTGACTTTACAGGGGGCTGTCCCCCACCACCTCTTTTGGAGAAGGAGTTAACTTAGAGCTCCAGTTAATAATAATTCCTGGGTGTGACAGGAGTGTTCCAAACTTACAAACTCCTCTGAAGGTTCTCTAGCCTGCCTGACAGGCTTGTCCGGCCACATGTGATTGCTCACAGCCTCCCAACCGTGAGAGGCACGAGATGCTTTAAACCTTCTAAAAACAGGTTCTTTAGAGAAGTTGGAAAACTATTTGTATAAGTATAGTGGGCTGATTAGAAATTGTATTGGTGAAGGGTTTTTCATTTGTTGAGCCAATGTTCGCTGCTAAGTCTCCACATTCCCTGCCCTTATACACATTAATGAATATATAGAAGAAATAAGTATTAACCTTTGATATTAATCACGTTGGACCTTAGGCTAAGTGAATTCCTTCCTTAATTAAAACCCACTACACCCTCACCCTATAGGAATGTAACTTTATCTGGTACCTTTGGAAGGTGGCGTCTGTTTCAAAAATAATCACCCCTGGAGAAATAAGTGTTCTGGTTGACTGGCCGCTGTCACAAGGAGAGGGTCATAAATTGTCAGCAGGACCCCCTGGCCAGAAGATGATGTAACACCCCTATGACTTCTGTATACATCTGTATGAAGCACCTGACTTTAATAAAAGTCAGGACTGCTGTCCCTGTGTGACTTTTGTATAACATCTCAGTGTATAAAAACAGACCCTGGAAAATAAAGAATGGGATCAGATCCTCGAAATACTTGTGTCCCCATGTCGTTCTCTCTCTCAAATTCTGGCTGAGTTTCCATCTGCGACGCGGAGCCCACCATACTTACTAATTATGCCTGGGCTTCTAAGATCCGACCGGGGAGGCTTCAGTGTCTCCTCTCCTTCGGGAGAATGGAAGGACGCCTGCGGCCTACGTAAGTGGTGCAAGCTTCTTGTCTTGAAGTTTTATTGGTTTCCCGCGTAAACCAAGTTACTCTGCCTCTTTTCTCCACTGAATTTTCCTGCTGAGCTATCCTCATTCTATTACTCTTTATATCTCTAATTAATATTTAATTAAAGCTATTGTTTCCTGATCCCCGAAGCCGTCTCCCCTTTGAATACCCTGGATCAGCCGGGTCTGGACCTCGGCATCTGTCGAAACACCTCTTATTCATTTCAATGCAGCTGTTTTCAACTTCATGCTTGCTTGTGGATACTGCAACTTAGCTAGTTTCTGGAATTGTCATAAAATTGTCATATAGTTAATTCAGTGTTTCTACGGGCTCCCCTGCTGGCTCAGATGGTAAAGAATCTGCCTGCAATACAGTAGACCTGGGTTCGATCCCTGGGTCAGGAAGATATCCTGGAGAAGAGAATGGCAACCCACCCTAGTATTTTTGCCTGGAGAATTCCATGAAGAGAGGAGCCTGGTGGGCTACAGTCCGTAGAGTCACAAAGAATTGGACACAACTGAATAACTAACACTTACTAATTTGACTCTTAACTTAACTATGGGAGACTGAGGACTAGGACTTCCTATTCTACCATCCTACCCTATTGAAACTGCTTTGGAATTGTTTTCAAAAGAAATATTTTTGAGAAAGTGTTGTTATAAAATCTGTAATTCAGATTAAAGTTGTTTCTTCATTTTGCCACAGTCATCATGTGAAGAGTAAATATTTTGGACCATCAGCCAACTGGTTTTTACCAAGTTACTAAGAGTCTTCTTTTAGGCTCAGGCTTATCTATAACTTTTTATATTGAAACACTTAATTGGACCTTTCCCTCTCTGATATTTATATCATTCTTCTCCTTCCCATTACCATTAGAATTTTTCTCTCCACATAGCTCTTTGTCCTTTTCATGATTATGTAAATTCCCCTCCCACACAAAATTCCCCTATGTTTCCTCATTCCATACATCTCCCTTATTCCAGTGCTTCCAAAGATAAGCTTAAGAGAAGAAAAAAAAAATGGTAGTGGAATCAAATTCTATTTAGCCAGACCTCCCAACTCTCTATTTATTGCCTACCTCACCACCACAACCACTGAATGCCTAGTTCTGTTGCTAACTCTATATTTTATTTCAGCCTAATGTGGGTGTCATAGTTTTCAGAATTAGCACAGGCACTGACAGTGTTTGCCCTCTGAAAACCAGGTTATTTTACATAGTCCTCTGTATGTCTCCAAATTTCCCTTTATGTCCTACTAAGAAAGGCTTAAATTACTGAATGCTTACTATATGCCAGGTTCTCTCTTTTTTTAATATTGCCTATGTATCATACTATTTATATAACAACTATGTAAGTTAAGTGTTTTCAGTATTCCTATTTTTCTGATTAGAAAAATGAAATTAGGAGAAGCTGTGCCTTGCCTAAGAACTCATAACTAATATGGGGCACAGTCAAAATTATAAACAAAAAAGAATCATCCATGAACCAATAAACCAAGGAATCTTTAACCATACAACATGGATAATGACTAATCTGCTTTTGTGTATCTGAGGTTAAGAAAATGCCTAGAATCGACCATTTCTTCAGAAAGTCCTGGTTCATTTGGAGAATAGTATTAGAAATAAATATTGGGATATAGATGTACTCATTATTACTGGAGTGTCATTGCTTGTAGGCCATCTCAGGTGGCTGACTCATTACTACTAGAGTGTCATTGCTTGCAGGTGGCTCTAACTGCCGTCTATTTATTTAACTTTTCAATTCCAGTACATGTATATAACAATTTCAGAATTGCTAATCTGTATCCTCAATGGAGGAGATAAAAAGAAAACTGTATCAACTAGATTTCAGTGCTTATGAAGTTTCTTTTGCCTTTAGTCTTACACTCTTCACTCATTTTCAAAGTTATTTAGATTAACAACTTTTACCCCAACCTTCTTTAGGGAGATTTTTTCATGCATTTGTAATACAGATAGATTGATTTGTCACATTCTGAATTCCATCCTGGAATCCTGCGATCTCCTAGATGATGTTTTAAAATTTGCATACATAAGTTTTGCTCTTTCTGCTATAAAAGTCTTTGGGTCTTGACAAATGCTTAGTGTCATGTATCTACCACTACTTTTTCATACAAAAGAGTTTCACTAGTATAAAATTTTTTTCCCCTATGCTTCATCTAATCTAAACTCACCTTCTCCCCATGAAACCCTGGCAATTATTCATAGTTTTACTTGTTTCAGAATGTTGTATCTTTGGGATAACAAAGTATTTAGCTTTTTTAGACTGGCTCCTTTCACTAAAAAATATTCATTTAAGGTTGATCCATACCATTTCATGACTTGATATTTAATTTCTTTACTGCTGAATGATATTCAATTATATGGATGTACCAAAGTTTGTGTATCTATTCACCTATTGAAAAACATCTTGGCTATTTCCAATTTTTGTCAGTTAGGAATATTTTTGTTATAAATTTTTACTTGCAGATTTTGTGTGGACATAAGTTTTCAAGAAAGTCAGGCAAATATACAAGACTGAGGCAGTAACTACACAAGATGAGCCTAGAGTATCTGATAGTACCAGAAAATACAGAAGTCCCACCCAACATGAATCAAATCCCACAGTGATGGGCAGCATGTCAGAAGGACACAGGAGCCAACTGAAAGAGCTCCCAATGACCAAAGCTGGAATAATTTGAAACAAAATAAATATGGTCGTAATGCATTATAACTCAATGTAAAAAACATTCATAAGTTCATATTGATATACAGAATTTACTGTATCCATAAATAAATGCTGAAGAGACAAGTTTTCCATGCATAAAATTTCCAAATACTTTATGTAGATATTACTCCACAAAAGAAGTGGAACATAACTCCCCACTTCTTGAGTGGGATCTGCACATAGTGACTTCCTTCCAAAGAATACAATATGGAAAGAAAGAAAAAGAGTAGCTTTAACAGTGGATACATCTGACAAACACTACCTCAGCCAAGTGATCAAGGTCAACATCAATCGGTAAATCATGTTGATCGTGTGTACCCTTGATATGATGTGAGGAAAATTATACTTTTACTTCTGTGTTTGTTCTTCTGATTCTCATAACCACAGACTAGTCATTAGAAAATCACTGTGCTTAGTCTCTCAGTCATGTCTGACTCTTTGCAACCCCATGGACTGTAGCCTGCCAGGCTCCTCTGTCCATGGGATTCTCCAGGCAAGAATACTGGAGTGGGTTTCCATGCCCTACTCCAGGGGATCTTTCCAACCCAGGGATCTAACCCATATCTCCCACATTACAAGCAGATTATTTACCCTCTGAGCCACCAGAAAATCACTAGATATACTACAATTAAAGAACACTCTTACAAAATATCTGACTGATAATCTTAAAAGCTTTCAAGGGCATTGAAACAAGGAAAGTCTAAGAAACTGTTCCAGCCAGGAGGAGCATAAGGAGATATGGTGACTAAGTGTAATGCCTTAACTTAAAGTGGATCCTGAAATATAAACAGGACATTGGATGAAAAGTAAGGAAATCTGAAGAAAGTATGGGATTTTGTTGATAAAATTTGTCAATATTGGTTCATTAGTTGTAACAAATGTCCTATACTAATATAACATGTTAATAATAAGAGAAACTAGGTGTGGGTTATACAGAAATTATCTGTATTATTTTAATAATTTTTCTATCAATCTAAAACTGTTCTAGAATTAAAAAGTTGTTTTTAAAAATGCCTCAGCTTGTAGACACTTCAGTGTGCTGGTCATTGAAAGGAAGTGGTTAGGTCTTTCTGAAAGAGAGAAGAAAGCATCTGACCTATTTACCAAGCACTTGAATTGATTCTAAAGTTTACAGTCTATAGATCACATTTTGAAAAAGCAATGAAAATGGACCTAATTTTAATCATCCTTGACAATTAACAAGGATTTAAGAGTACCATACTGAGGGCTTGATATGAAAGTATTTCAGCAATATGAGTGATGACCTGGTTTGTCTGTGTATACATGTATCAGATGTCTCCTTGGTAAATAAAAAGCAACAGTAACTCCTAATGCATTATATATATTTTGTGAATAATAATTGCTTTGAGGTGCCTCTTTATAGGCAAGAATGTTCAAATGTTTGGAAATAAAAAGAGACCTTGGTTGAAAAGTGAAGCAATTAGTAAAATTGGTAAAAAGATACTTGTATTCTAAGTTGCCCTTATGATTTCTGTGGCTTCAAAATTGATCCATTTCACATTCTTCTCCTTCAAACAGACCTGGCAGGTGAAAAGATCAGTTGCAGCTTTATTGCATGTTTTCTCACCACAGGCTTCCAGCATCCTATCTGATTGGCTCCCTGGTGGTCCCTTTATTGACACAGATTCTCTATTTGCAAACTGCTTTCCATGTTTTTTTTTTTAACCTGACTTTGCCTCTGATTTTGTTGGGGCAGTTCATATCAGGCTAGACAGTAAGTAATGACAGTCTTTATTCTAAAACATTCTTATCTTTTGACAGCTGTAATCGTTGAGAATATATTAAACAGATTATATATATGGGGGTGTGGTTTGTATGTATCTTCTCAATTGCAAAAAATTGTGGAGTATTTTGACAATGTTGTGGCCATCCCCTAGGGCAGAAAGTGAATGAAGAAAGGAATGAGATTAACATTCTATCATTATGGATTGTGGTGACACAGCACTGAAGATTATGGATTTTGTCAAGTCTGGTAGACCCAGATTCAAATATTGGCTCCAAACTCTGTGTGACCTTGGGCAATTATGAAAACTCTTAAAGGCCTAATTTTCCTCCACCTATTAAAGGGAATAATAAGAGAACCTAGTTCATGTAGTTGTAACATAGAATAAATGGTATTATGCATATATAATAGCATTATAGCATATTGTAAATACTCCATAATAATGAAGTATTATTACCTCATGTAAATCTGTATACTAGTTATTATTGTCCCTGTTTTATTCATGAGAAAACTAAGGCTCAGACATAGACAACAATGTCATAAGATATCATGAATATGAAGCTCCAGACCCTTGGTTCCTCATGGAATCATCAAGTAAATAACTCCAGACTAACTAAGACAGCTTTGTGGGAGCTCTGAGACCAGTGAAGGATCTGTGATAACAGAACAAACAATCAAGAAAAAGCCACATGCAAAACAATAGGAAGATTTGTGGCATTTTTGCTAGCCTTTGTCCCACTCCTTCCCCATGTGGCATGATCAGAAGGAAGTGGTTCAATTTTTTGTCTCTCTTTCAGGATGGAAAAAAAGGAACAAAATCTGTTTGCAACATTCTGGCCTGTATGCCTGTGTCTCTATTTCTGCTTTGCAAATAAGTGTATCATAGATGTAGAGAACAAACATTAGGACACCAAGGGGTCCAAGGAGGGTGATATGGATTGGGAGATTGAGATTGACATATATACACTACTATCTATAAAATAGATAACTAGTGAGAACCTACTGTGTAGAACAAAGAACTCTACTCAGTGCTCTGTGGTCACCTAAATGGGAAGGAAATCCAAAAAAGTTGGGATATACATATGTGTATAACTGATTCACTTTGCTATGCATCAGAAACTAACATAATTTTATAAAGCAACTATACTCCAATTTTAAAATAAGACATTTTGGGCTGTCTGCAGGCTGCCTGAAGAACTGGTTTATAAATCACTGGACTCCAGGCTCAGACAGGAATAATGGCAGCATAATTTGGATATCTAGTCATAAGCTGCAGAAGGCAGTGACGGGTGCAATGATACAGGAAAATTGTAGGAAGTCTGCACAGCTGTAGACACCTGTCAATATGATATTAGGAACAGAAAAATACAGAAAGCATCTTAGCCCCCAAGAAGAAACAGAGGTGAGATGTTTAAGGAAAATAAATCATTTGAAAGCAGACTTGTACATGGAAAAATTGGAAAAAATGCACACACTGAGGAGGGAAGACACATGGCCAGAAAAGGCATGAGAAGACTTTAAGTCTTCATGCTGGGTTGATTTAATGAATACTTTCTTCCACCCAGAGCCAGGCTGCAAAGACTGGGAAATGAGGTTGTCTTTTCAAATGCTCAATTTTCAACAAACGATCACTATGAATACAAAGAAATAGTCTTCCATGGAATGGCATTCAATGGAAAAAAATTATCTCTAGAAACTGACTCTAAAGACAACATATGATTTAGACTTATAACCAAAAGGATCAAAACAACTGTTTTAAATACATCCAAATAGCTAAAGGAAAACACAAAGAACTAAAGGAAATCAGGGAAATGATATATGAACAAAATAATATCAACAAAGGGATAAAATTATGAAAAAGAACCAGATAGAAACACTGGAGCTGAAAAATACAAAAATTGAATAGAAAAATTCACCAGAGGGATTCAGACAGAGGAATTAGGCAGAAAAAAGAATCAACCTACTTGATGATAGTTTCATTTGAAATTATCAAGTCTGAAGCACAGAAAGAATGAATAGGGAACAGAGGCTAAAAGATTTATGAGATGCATCAAATGGACCATCACAGACATCTTTGGAGATACCACAGATTTTGTTCCAGGCCACTGCAGCAAAGCAAATGTTAAAGTAAATCACATTAATTTTTTGTTTCCTAGTGTTCTTGCCTGGAGAATCCCAGGGACGGGGGAGCCTGGTGGGCTGCAGTCTATGGGGTCACACAGAGTCAGATACGACTGAAGTGACTTAGCAGCAGCAGCAGCACAGCAGTGGAAATAAAAGTTAGGTTTACACTATACTGTAGTCTATTAAGTATGCTATAGCGTTATGACTATAAAAAACACTGTATGCACTTTAATTAAAAAATAATGCTGTAGGAGAAATGGATAAAGAAGATGTGGTACATATATGCAATGGAATATTACTCAGCCATTAAAAATGAAATAAGCCATTTGCAGCAACATAGATGGGCCTAGAGATGGTTACACTGAGTGAAGAAAGTCAAACAGAGAAGTAGAAACATGAAAGTGAAGTGAAAGTGTTAGTCTCTCAGTCGTGTCCAACTCTTTGCAACCTAATGGATTGTAGCCCATCAAGCTCCTCTGTCCATGGAATTCTCCAGGTAAAAATACTGAAGTGGGAAGCCATTCCCTTCTCCAGGGGATCTTCCAGACCCAGGGATTGAACCCAGTCTCCTGCATTGCAGGCATATTCTTTATTGCTGATCCACCAGGGAAGCCCAGAAATATTGCATGACATCCCTTATATGTGGAATCTAAAAAGAAATGATGCAAATGAACTTACTTACAAAACAGAAAGAGACTCACAGACTTAGAGAACGAACTTATGGTTGCTGGGGTCAGGGGGTGGGGGGAGAGATAGGGAGTTTGGGATGGACATGTACACACTTATATATTTAAAATGGATAACCAACAAAGACCTACTGTATAGCACAGGGAACTTGTTCAATGTTTTGTGGCAGCCTGGATGGGAGAGGAGTTTAGGGGAAAAAGGATACATGTTTATATATGGTTGAGTCCCTTTGCTGTGCACCTGAAACTATCACAACATTGTTAATTGGCTATACCTCAACACAAAATAAAGTAGATAGTCAAAAAAATAGTGCCTAGGAGAAGGCGATGGCACCCCACTCCAGTACTCTTGCCTGGAAAACCCCATGGATGGAGGAGCCTGGTAGACTGCAGTCCATGGGGTCGAGAAGAATTGGACATGACTGAGCGACTTCACTTTCACTTTTCACCTTCATGCATTGGAGAAGGAAATGGCAACCCATTCCAGTGTTCTTGCCTGGAGAATCCCAGGGATGGGGGAATCTGGTGGGCTGCTGTCTATGGGGTCGCACAGAGTCGGACACGACTGAAGTGACTTAGTAGCAGCAGCAGCAGTCCAATCCCTCCTACTCCCCAGTTCCACTTCCTGCAAACAATTATTTTCAACCTGTTAATATTTTTTCCTGCTCTTTATCTCCATGTGCTCAGTCACTCAGTTGTGTCTGACTCTCTGTGACCCATGGACTGTAGCCCTCCAGGCTCCTCTGTCCGTGAAACTGTCCAGGTAAAGAATACTAGAGTGGGTAGACATTCCCATCTCCAGAGGATCTTCCCAACCCAGGGATCGAATCTGGGTCTCCTGCATTGCAGGCAGATTTTTTTATGATATGAGACACTAGGGGAGCCCTATGAACTTTTTTGTACAAATTTTTGTGTGGACATATGTTTTCAATTATTTTAGTTATTTAACTAGGAGTGGAACTGCTAAGTCATAATGTAACTATGTTTAACTTTTCGAAGAGCTGCCATGCTTTCCTGCAGAACTCTGCACCATTTTATGTTGCTAGTAGCAGTGTATAAGGGTTCCAGTGTATCTACTTACTTGTTAACCTTTTTCATCATCTGCATTTTTTGTTTTGTCTACCCTAGAGGCTATGATATCTCCTTGTGATTTTGATTTGTGTTTCCCTAACCTCAGATATGCAGATGACACCACCCTTAGGGCAGAAAGTGAAGAGGAACTCAAAAGCCTCTTGATGAAAGTGAAAGTGGAGAGTGAAAAAGTTGGCTTAAAGCTCAACATTCAGAAAACGAAGATCATGGCATCCGGTCCCATCACTTCATGGGAAATAGATGGGGAAACAGAGGAAACAGTGTCAGACTTTATTTTTCTGGGCTCCAAAATCAATGCAGATGGTGACTGCAGCCATGAAATTAAAAGATGCTTACTCCTTGGAAGAAAAGTTATGACCAACCTAGATAGCATATTCAAAAGCAGAGACAGTACTTTGCCAACAAAGGTTCGTCTAGTCAACAAAGGTTCGTCTAATCAAGGCTATGGTTTTTCCTGTGGTCATGTATGGATGTGAGAGTTGGACTGTGAAGAAGGCTGAGCGCCCAAGAATTGATGCTTTTGAAGTGTGGTGTTGGAGAAGACTCTTGAGAGTCCCTTGGACTGCAAGGAGATCCAACCAGTCCATTCTGAAGGAGATCAGCCCTGGGATTTCTTTGGAAGGAATGATGCTAAAGCTGAAACTCCAGTACTTTGGCCACCTCATGCAAAGTGTTGACTCATTGGAAAAGACTCTGATGCTGGGAGGGATTGGGGGCAAGAGGAGAAGGGGACGACAGAGGATGAGATGGCTGGATGGCATCACTGACTCGATGGACGTGAGTCTGAGTGAATTCCGGGAGTTGGTGATGGACAGGGAGGCCTGGCGTGTTGCGATTCATGGGGTCGCAAAGAGTCAGACACGACTGAGTGACTGATCTGATCTGATTTGAATGACAAGTGAGCAGCAGCAGCAATGACTAGTGATGCTGAACATCTTTTCATGTCCTAATTAGCAATTTTTATATATTCCTCAGAGAAATGCCTATTAAAATCCTTTGCCCCTTTTTAATTGGGTTATGTGTCTTTTTTTGTCGGGTTATAAAAATTCTTCATATATATATTCTGTATAAAAGTTCCTACTCTATGACACAGGGAACTATGTTCAATATCTTGTAATAACCTATAATACAAAATAATCTGAAATATATATTTTTTATATGTATATATACATATATATATATATATACATATACAACTGAATCCCTTTGCTGAACACCTGAAACTAACACAACATTGTAAATCACTATACTTCAAATTTTTAAATGCTTTTTAAAAAATTCTTTTCTAACATACATTTTGCAAATATTTTCTCCCATTTAGGAGGTTGTCTTTTCACAAAGAATACAGTTGAATAAAGTTTCCACAAATATTCTTGTTAAACTTATGAAGTCCAATTTATCTATTAATATATTTTCTTTTACTTTCAGTGTTATATTTACAAAGGCTTTGACTAACTGAAGGACATAAAAATTTAGTAGTATATTTTATTCTAAGAGTTTTATAATTTTAACTCATACATTCATGTTTATGATCCATTTGGAGTTATTAATAATTTTGGTGTATGGTTTAAGAAAGGAGTCCAACTTTACTCTTTTGTATGTGGATATGTAGCACCACTTTTAGAAATGATTATCCTTTCCTCCATTGAGTTGTCTTGGCATCCTTGTCAAAAATCAATTGTCCATAAAGGTATAGGTTTATTTCTGGACTCAGTCCATTGATCTATCCTTATTCCAGTAATGCACTGTTTTGATCAGTGTAGCTTTGTAGCATGTTCTGAAATCAGAAGTGTGAGTCCTCTAACTTTATTCTTTTTCAAGATTGTTTTATCTATACTGCATCCATGACATTTTCATATAAAATTTAGGAACAAATTGTCAATTTCTGATAAAAGGAAGTTATAATTTTTATATAAATCACATTGAATCTGCAAATTTGGGAAGCATTGTCATCTGAAAAATATTGTCTTCTGCCATGTGAACACAGGATATCTGTCTGTTTAATTAGATCTTTAAATTCTTTCAAAATACACTTTTTCAAAGTACAAGATTTGCACATTTTTGTTAAGTTTATTCTAAGGTATTCTTTTTTATATTATTTTAAATAAAATTTTTCTTGATTTTATTTATTTATTTTTTTTGGTCTTGCTTTATTTGTAACAATTTTATTTTTGTGCCAAAGAGAGCTTCTAGAACTGAATATCTCTACTAATGAAAAGAAAACAATCATGTGTTAAATAAGTAAGGATAAAAAATAAGGAAAGAAGATCTAGGGTTTTTTTTTCAGTTCAGGAGCTTATACTTTATTGAAACTTGAGTGAATGATGAAATATAAGGCTCATGAGATGTTTTTCTCTGTTGTATCACATCATGAAATATGAAGAGTGAGTACAAGGACAGATGGAGATGGATTTTTATTATGGAGATCCTGCTTAACTGGGTTGATTTTGAATAAGATCTTTAAAGGATAGAAATGTGTGAGCAAAGTGAGATGACAAGGCATAATGGATTAAAAGGGACTCTACGAGGAAAAACATAGTTAAGAGAGTAAATTACTGGTATGTTTGGGTAACAGCTTCTTGAGTTGGGTGGCTGGGATTGGTAGGGCAGATCAATTTTAGATAAAATTGAGAGTGTATACAGGGACCATTTTATAGACTACCAAGAAACAAGGCCTTTTTAAGTGCTAGACATCCTTAAGGGTTTATGAGGAAAGGTATGATATGAGCAGGTTTCTATTTTAGAAGTATACTTATGATAGCATATAGGGAAGAACTGGTAGCAGGAAGCCAGATAGGGCTCTAATGTAATATTCTATATGTAAGATAACATGATCTTGAACTTAAACTATGAGAGAATAAAGGATAATGCTAGGAAAATTTACATAGAAAAGGTATATGGAAAAAAAGGATCCCCATGGTGAGGTATAGACATACTGAATAGCCTTAATTAGACCAATAGAGGTAAAACAAGAAGAGTGGAGAATCACAGGAATACAACGGAAGAGAGAGCATCAAGAATTAATATGTAAAATATATAAACAGTTCATAGAACCCAACATCAAAACAAACAATCTGATTAAAAAATGAGCAGAAGACCTCAATAGATATTTTTCCTAAGAAGACATACAGACGGCCAATAGGCACATGAAAAGATGCTCAACACTGTTAATCATCAGAGAAATGCAAATAAAAACCACAATAGAATATTACCTCACACCTTTCAGAATGGGTGTCACTAAAAAGATTAAAAAAAAAAAAAAAAAGTAAATGTTGGTGAGGATGTGGAGAAAAGGGCACTCTTGTAAGCAGAAATGTAAATTGGTACTGTTACTATGGAAAACAATGTGGAGGTTTCTGGAAAAAAAAAAAAAAAAAAAAAAACCTAAAAATAGAACTACTATGTGACCTAAGCATTCCACTTCTGTATATTTATCTGAAAAAATAATGAAAATACTGATTTGAAAAGATACATGCACTCCAGTGTTCACAGCAGCATTATTTTCAATTGCCAAGATATGGAAGCAACTGAAGTGTCCACTGATGAATGATAAAAACATGTGGTATATATCCCAGATGGCTCAGACAGTAAAGAATCTGCCTGCAATGTGGGTTCAATCCCTGGGTCAGGAAAATCCCTTGGAGAAGAGGATTGCTAGCCACTCCTGGACAGAGAAGCCTGGTGGGCTATAGTCCATAGGATTGCAAAGAGTTGGGTATGACTGAGTGACTAACACTTTCACTTTCACACGCATACACACACACAGAATGGGGCACTACTCAGCCATTAAAGAATACAATAAAGACTCAGCATGGCCAAAAAAAAAAAAGGAATGAAATTCTGTCATCTGCAGCAACATGGATGGACTAGGAGGATATGCTAAGAGAAAGGCAAATACTGTATAGCACTTACAAGTGGAATCTAAAAAAAATGAAAATGAAAGTGAAGTCGCTCAGTCATGTCCAACTCTTTGCAACCCCATGGACTGTAGCCTACTAGGCTCTGAGGAGTCTCTCAGTCCATGGAATTTTCCAGGCAAGAGTACTGGAGTGGGTTGCCATTTCCTTCTCCAGGGGATCTTCCCAACTCAGGGATCAAACCCCGGTCTCCCGCACTGCAAGCAGACGCTTTACCATCTGAGCCAATATAACAAAAAAGAAACAGACTAAGATATAGATGACATACTAGTGGTTATCAGTGGGGAGAAGAAGGAAGAGGGGAAATATAGGAGTAGGAGATTAAGAGATGCAAACTACTATGGACAAAAATATGCTATAAGGATACATAGTATGACACAAGGAATATAGCCAAAATTTTATAATGACTATAAATGGAATATAGCTTTTAAATATTGTGAACTGTGTTGTATACCTGAAACTTATATAATAGTGTACATAAACTATACCTCAATTAAAAAAAAAAGAATGAAAATGGTCATCAATGTCAACATAAGGACCAAGGCAATGCTATCAAATTTGGGGATTTGAAAGTCAAAAGTGACTTTTAAACCACTATTTCAATGAAGCACTAAGGGGTAATCAAAGAAGAAGTCTAAACATATATGTAAAAACATTTTAAAAACTCACTTATCATAAAGAATCTACCTGCAATGCAGAAGACCTGGGTTCGAATCCCCTGGAGAAGGGAATGACTATGAACTCCAGTATTCTTGCCTGGAAAATTCCACGGGCAGAGGAGCCTGGCAGGCTACAGGCTCATGTCACGGAGACATGACTGAGTGACTCACATTTTCACTCTCACTATCCTATGTCTTGTGTTTGTAGAACCTTCATACTAATGTAGATAATGTCAAACTGTTACTAGAGAGATAATTACAATGTAAATAACCTGCCTTCAAAAAGAATTTTATTAGATTTGATGGGGGATTTATTGTCTTTTAATTATACAAGAGCTGATTTACAGAGAAGCATAGCTGAAGCACATTCAGCATAGCAGAATTAGACACTATTGCTTTTTAATTATGTCAAAGCTTCTTAAGTAGTGAAGGCAAATGCAGACAAAAAGCTCCGAGGAAGGTACAGAGTGCTAAGGAACAGTGTCTTCATTCTTAGTAATGTCAATACTAGTTGGATGACTCTATTATCCTATTTCTGCATAGAACAACTGAAAACCTAAATATGTGAAGATAAGCTATATTTCCAGTGTCAAGTTAAAGCTGTATATGGGCCCAAGCCCAGTCATATATTGTTTCTACATTGCCCTTCTGACTCAGTAGGACCATGTGAAGCAGGCAGTACTGCCCCTAAGCATACTGATAACACCTCAGTTTCTGTCTTGCTACCACTGTTGAGTATTTAATCACAGCTCCTACATACAGTTTCTTTTCTCAAACAAGAGAAACTGTCAAATAGTTGAAGGACTGAATGTATTTGCAGGCTGGTCAAAGGACTTCACATGTTCAGGGTAAAGGAACTCCTGAAAATAGTGATAAAACAGAAATCTCAGGCTTTGTTTGAGAGAATGCTACCTGCTTAGTATTGATATTATAACTATTTTTATAAAGAATGTTTGTAACTTTTCCTATTCTTTAGGATGGAAGTGAAAAAAGAGTATAAATAATCCTTCACCTGGTCCTTCTATAGACTCTAGAATATACTTGTAAGTCCTCTTAGGGATGAGGATTAAGGTACGGCTATGACCTAAGAACAAGGTAGACATAACAGACCCATACAAGGATTCTTTACTAAGAACTTTGCTATCATTAGAACCACTTGAACTCAGGCAAGAATTGATTTACCATTCATTTCAGGATGGTATCAGGGCATGAAATGATTTTACGTACAGTTCATGTTGCTCTATCAAAAAAGTCACTGTCAGCTTCCAGTTAAACATGGCAGAATAAATATGCATTAAGCTCTGCTCCCTTCTTAACTCCACTAACAGGGTAAAAAGACATAAATCCACAGGAAAAAGGAAACAACGAGTAGCTGAAATGTTAACACAATTTTGGAAGCTGTATACCAGATAAGCAAATGGGAAGTCATGGCAGAGGGGGAGAAAACTGAGAATTGTGAAGAAAAAGGGTAATTATAGCACCCTGCATCTCTCAGCTGTTCATAGTAGTTACTTATTCCTCAGTTCAGTTCAGCTGCTCAGTCGTGTCCGATTCTTTGCAACCCCATGAATCGCAGTATGCCGGGCCTCCCTGTCCATCACCATCTCCCAGAGTTCACTCAGACTCACGTCCATCTAGTGTGATGCCATCCAGCCATCTCATTCTCTGTCATCCCCTTCTCCTCCTGTCCCAAATCCCTCCCAGCATCAGAGTCTTTTCCAATGAGTCAACTCTTTGCATGAGGTGGCCAAAGTACCGGAGTTTCAGCTTTAGCATCATTCCTTCCAAAGAAATCCCAGGGCTGATCTCCTTCAGAATAGACTGGTTGGATCTCCTTGTAGTTCAAGGGACTCTCAAGAGTCTTCTCCAAACCACACTTCAAAAGCATCAATTCTTCGGTGCTCAGCTTTCTTCACAGTCCAACTCTCACATCCATACATGACTACTGGAAAAGCCATAGCTTTGACTAGACGGACCTTTGTTGGCAAAGTAACGTCTCTGCTTTTGAATATGCTGTCTCGGTTGGTCATAGCTTTTCTTCCAAGGAGCAAGCGTCTTTTAATTTCATGGCTGCAGTCACCATCTGCAGTGATTTGGGAACCCCCAAAAATAAAGTCTCTCACTGTTTCCATTGTTTCCCCATCTATTTGCCATGAAGTGATGGGACCGGATGTCATGATCTTAGTTTTCTGAATGTTGAGGTTTAAGCCAACTTTTCACTGTCTTCTTTCACTTTCATCAAAAGACTCTTTAGTTCTTCACTTTCTGCCATAAGGGTGGTGTCATCTGCATATCTGAAATTATTGATATTTCTCCTGGCAATCTTGATTCCAGCTTGTGCTTCATCCACTCCAGCATTTCTCATCATGTACTCTGCATATAAGTTAAATGAGCAGGGTGACAGTACACAGTCTTGACATACTCCTTTCCCAACTTGGAACCTGTCTGTAGTTCCATGTCAGTTCTAACTGTTGTTTCTTGACCTGCATACAGATTTCTCAGGAGGCAGGTCAGGTGGTCTGGGATGCCCATCTCTTTCAGAATTTTCCACAGTTTGCTATGATCCACACAGTCAAAGGCTCTGGTGTAGTCAATAAAGCAGAAGTAAATGTTTTTCTGGACCTCTCTTGCTTTTTCAATGTTCCAGTGGATGTTGGCAAGTTGATCTCTGGTTCCTCTGCCTTTTCTAAATCCAGCTTGAACATCTGGAAGTTCATGGTTCATGTACTGTTGAAGCCTGGCTTGGAGAATTTTGAGCATTACTTTGCTAGCCTGTGAGATGAGTGCAATTGTGCAGTAGTTTGAGCATTCTTTGGCATTGCCTTTCTTTGGGATTGGAATGAAAACTGACCTTTTCCAGTCCTGTGGCCACTGCTGAGTTTTCCAGATTTGTGGCATACTGAGTGCAGCACTATCACAGCATCATCATTTTTCTATAGTTTTTCTGTGTACTCTTTCCACGTCTTCTTCATATCTTCTGCTTCTGCTCAGTCCATACCGTTTCTGTCCTTTATTGTGCTCATCTTTGCATGAAATGTTCCCTTGGTATCGCTAATTATCTTGAAGAGATCTTTAGTCTTTCCCATTCTATTGTTTTCCTGTATTTCCATACAGTCAGCAAAAACAAGACCAGAAACTGACTGTGGCTCAGATCATGAACTCCTTATTGCAAAATTCAGACTTAAATTGAACTATTTCCATATAGTCAGCAAAAACAAGACAAGGAACTGACTGTGGCTCAGATCATGAACTCCTTATTGCAAAATTCAGACTTAAATTGAAGAAAGTAGGGAGAACTACTAGACCATTCAGATATGACCTAAAACAAATCCCTTACGATTATACAGTGGAAGTGACAAATAGTTTCAAGGGATTAGATCTTATAGACAAAGTACCTGAAGAACTATGGATGGAGATTCATGACACTGTACAGGAGGCAGTGATCACAACTATCCCCAAGAAAAAGAAATGCAAAAAGGTAAAACGGTTGTCTGAGGAGGCCTTACAAATAGCTGAGAAAAAAGGCAAAGGATAAAAGGAAAGATATACCCATTTGAATGCAGAGTTCCAAAGAATAGCAAGGAAAGATAAGAAAGCCTTCCTCAGTGAACAGTGAAAATAAATAGAGGAAAACAATAGAATGGGAAACACTAGAGCTCTCTTCAAGAAAATTAGAGATACCAAGGGAACATTTCATGCAAAGATGGGCACAGTAAAGGACAGAAATGGAAGCAGAAGATATTAAGAAGAGGTGGCAAGAATACACAGAAGAAGTATACAAAAATATCACCATGATGCCGATAACCACAATAGTGTATGATCACTCACCTAGAGCCAGACATCCTGGAATGGGAAGTCAAGTGGGCCATAGGAAGCAGCACTACAAACAAAGCTAGTGGAGGTGATGGAATTCCAGTTGAGCTATTTCAAATCCTAAAAGATGATGCTGTGAAAGTGCTGCACTCAATATGCCAGGAAATTTGGAAAGCTCAGCAGTGGCCACAGGACTGGAAAAGGTCAGTTTTCATTCCAATCCCAAAGAAAGGCAATGCCAAAGAATGCTCAAACTACTGCACAATTGCACTCATCTCACAGGCTAGCAAAGTAATGCTCAAAATTCTCCAAGCCAGGCTTCAACAGTACATGAACCATGAACTTCCAGATGTTCAAGCTGGATTTAGAAAAGGCAGAGGAACCAGAGATCAACTTGCCAACATCCACTGGAACATTGAAAAAGCAAGAGAGGTCCAGAAAAACATTTACTTCTGCTTTATTGACTACACCAGAGCCTTTGACTGTGTGGATCATAGCAAACTGTGGAAAATTCTGAAAGAGATGAGCATCCCAGACCACCTGACCTGCCTCCTGAGAAATCTGTATGCAGGTCAAGAAACAACAGTTAGAACTGACATGGAACTACAGACAGGTTCCAAGTTGGGAAAGGAGTATGTCAAGACTGTGTACTGTCACCCTGCTTATTTAACTTATATGCAGAGTACATGATGAGAAATGCTGGAGTGGATGAAGCACAAGCTGGAATCAAGATTGCCAGGAGAAATATCAATAATTTCAGATATGCAGATGACACCACCCTTATGGCAGAAAGTGAAGAACTAAAGAGTCTTTTGATGAAAGTGAAAGAAGACAGTGAAAAGTTGGCTTAAACCTCAACATTCAAAAAACTAAGATCATGGCATCTGGTCCATCACTTCATGGCAAATAGATGGGGAAACAATGGAAACAGTGAGAGACTTTATTTTTGGGGGTTCCCAAATCACTGCAGATGGTGACTGCAGCCATGAAATTAAAAGACGCTTGCTCCTTGGAAGAAAAGCTATGACCAACCGAGACAGCATATTCAAAAGCAGAGACGTTACTTTGCCAACAAAGGTCCGTCTAGTCAAAGCTATGGCTTTTCCAGTAGTCATGTATGGATGTGAGAGTTGGACTGTGAAGAAAGCTGAGCACCGAAGAATTGATGCTTTTGAAGTGTGGTTTGGAGAAGACTCTTGAGAGTCCCTTGAACTACAAGGAGATCGAGCCAGTCCATCCTAAAGGAAATCAGTCCTGAATATTCATTGGAAGGACTGATGCTGAAGCTCAAACTCCAATACTTTGGCTACCTGATGTGAGGAACTGTTGTATTATAAAAGACCCTGATGCTGGGAAAGATTGAAGGCGGGAGGAGAAGGGGCCGACAGAATATGAGCTGGTTGGAAAGCATCATGGACTCAATGGATATGAGTTTGAGTAAACTCCAGGAGGTGGTGATGGACAGAGAGCTGTGCATGCTGCAGTCCATGGGCTTACAAAGATTCTGACATGACTGAGGAACTGAACTGAACTGAACTTAAGTATATTTTTTAAAACCAGGAAAAAGGGACACAGAGAGTGCCTTGTATAAGGTCAGATAGTGATATAGCTGGTCTTTGAATCCAGGCAGTGGGTACCTGAAGCCATGCTCTTCATTATTTTGCTTTTCTTTCTCATGGATCATCATCCTAAGCTTGTGATATCTAACTGCTTGCGAAAATGTCTTAGGACTCAAAGGAGTTGAAGAAGGAGAAGAATGTTAATTACAGTTTGTTTAGAGAAATTCCTCAAACTATATTTGTTCTTCCTTTTCTCTTTCATGTCCCCAAATTTCATTCCAGCTGAAACAATAAGCAAATATACAAACAAAAAAAAATTAAAAAATCATCAGTCTCAGGTAATAGAATCTTACTGACAAATTGAAACAGAATAATTACTTGGGATGCAGTTTGTATCATTTATGCTGTGGTCTTAGAAAGACAAAAATCCAGGCCACATTTGTGTCAAAGGGATTTCAAAAACTGAAATGGAATTCTTAGAACATAAGGAAATCTTGACCAATAAAGATTAGAAGAATCTTCTATAATTAGAAGGAGTATACTTTGGGCTTTCCCTGGTAGCTCGGATGGTAAAGAATCTGCCTGCAATGTGGGAGACCGGGATTCGATCGGGTGGGGAGGGTCCCCTGGAGAAGAGAGTGGCTACCCACTCCGTTATTCTTGTCTGGAGAATTCCATGGACAGAGGAGCCTGGCGGGCTACATACTGTGGAATCTCTGAGTCGGTAATGACTGAGTGACTAACACACATGCTTTGGGTAGTGAGTGAAGTCAGTCGTGTCCGACTCTTTGTGACCCCATGGACTGTAGCCTACTAGGCTCTTCCGTCCATGGGATTTTCCTGGCAAGCGTACTGGAGTTTGTTCCCATGTCCTTCTCCAGGGTATCTTTCCAACCCAGGGATCGAACCCAGGTCTCCTGCATTGCAGGCAGACACTTTACCGTCTGAGACACAGGAAAGCTCCGTATCTCATCCCAAATGACTTTCCCCACATATTAACTTGCCTGAGGTCACGTTTTTAGTCATCATCCCTTTGGAAAAAAACAGTACTATTTCCAGACATTAAACAAGTACTATTTTAGCATCTTAAAGTATGTGAAACTATAGGATGACTCGACTCTCTTTTCTGAGAAAAATGCTCGCTCAGAGGCAATGGCTGTTTTTATGGTGTCAGGTGAAAGATGATGGTGTAACTTTATTTTTTAATATTTATTTATTTATTTGGCTTTTCTGGGTCTTAGGTGTGGCATGCAAACTCTTAGTTGTATCATATCTGGTTCCCTGACCAGAGACTGAACCCAGGACCCCCCGCATTACGAGCATGGAGTCTTAGTCACTGGACCACCAGGGAAGTCCCTGATAGTGTAATTTTAAATCTTGAACATTTTGTCTGTTTTCAAGTCCTTCCTAGAGTTTATTTATATTACAAAACATCACGGAGTCATCAAACAGTAGCCTACATTTCTCTCATAAAGTTCTATAAAGGATTTCTTTATTCATTATACATTTAATGTCTTTGCAGCATTGTTTGTAGTAATAGCAAAACAATCTATGCCTTCAAAAAAGAACTGGTTAGATAAATTTTGGTATGTACACAAAGCAGTTGTAAAAGAGAACGATAAACTCTTCATGTACTAAAAACTGAACAACTGCCAACATACCTTAAAATAGGAGAAAGGAATATGTAGTATTGTGTTAATTGTATGTCATTTTATTGTAAGAAAGAGGTGAAATGAGACTATGTATTCATGTTTTCTTCTGTTTGAATAAAGAATCAACTTGGAGGTAAATAAGCAAGGGATAGGGGCAGCAGGGGGAAATGACTAAACTGGGGCATGGTAGGAGACCAACTTCTCAAATTATTTTGAACATCATGAGTCACTTATTAAAAAATTTAATAAGTGAAAATCCTACCTAAGAATAGAATTCCTGCAAACAAAGCAGTATGGTCTGCGGGCAAGTGTCCTCTACTTAGAATTGTAATATCTATGAGAATATAAATTATAATTGTAATATCTATGAGAATATATATACTGAGTGACTTCACTTTGACTTTTCACTTTCATGCATTGGAGAAGGAAATGGCAACCCACTCCAGTATTCTTGCCTGGAGAACCGCAGGGACAGGGGAGCCTGGTGGGCTACTATCTATGGGGTTGCACAGAGTCGGATACGACTGAAGCAACTTAGCAGCAGCATGAGAATATAAAATAATTTAAAAGTTACTGAAATGTGCTGTCATAGAGTTGTGTCGAATGTGGAGTCTGAAGACTAACTGCCAGGGACAAAATCCTGGCTGTCCAGTTGGATGATGTATGTAAAAAACACTTGGCACAAGGTGAATGCTCATTATAAAATGAAAATTTATATTTTAAAAAGAACTATAAGGATATTTTATATCCTATTGTAAGAACAATCAGAATAATCATTTTGGAAAGGGTGAACTTAAGTGCGTGCAATATAATTTAAATTTCAAAAGTGATTGGCATACATGGAACTAATGCTGGGTTCAGAAGCTATTAATAGCTGACATTGTGATTTCTACCTGAGTCCCCGCTTGAACTCTAGTTTAATGCCTTTTCCTACAACCATCCAAGTTGCCAAATTGTTATCTGCAAACTGACAAACCATTTCTGGGGAGAACTATTTCCATGGTGTCATGTTTGTCAACTTACAGTCCTACCTTATTATAGCCTAAATGAATCTTATGTTTCATGGTGATTGGGGTCTCTATAGCACCTGTGCTGACAACAGCTAATAAGATGAGTACTTGATTAAAAACATAAAGGTTATATGAAAACTCTGTGCTATATTTCCAAATTTTCTATAAATCTAAAATTATTTTGAAATCAAAAGTTAATATATATAGGTTCACAAAATAGGGATATACAAATACTACAAATGCTATATCCCTATTTTGTGAAGCTATGAAGAACCTAGAGAGTGTATTAAAAAGCAGAGACATCACTTGCTGACAAAAGTCTGTATAGTCAAAGCTATGGTTTTTCCAGTAGTCATGTATGGATGTGAGAGTTGGACTATGAAGAAGGCTGAGCGCTGAAGAATTGATGCTTTTGAATTATGGTGTTGGAGAAGACTCTTGAGAGTCCCTTGGACAGCAAAGAGATCCAAGCAGTCCATCCTAAAGGAAATCAGTCCTGAATATTCATTGGAAGGACTTTAGCTGAAGCTCCAATACTTTGGCTGCCTGATGTGAAAAGCCAACTCATTAGAAAAGACCCTGATGCAGGGAAAGATTGAGGGCAGAGGAGAAGGTGAGGCAGAGGATGAGATGGTTGAATGGCATCACTGAGTCAATGTACATGAGTTTGAGCAAACTCTGGGAGCTAGTGAAGGACAGGGAAGCCTGGCATGCTGCCATCCATGAAGTTGCAAAAAGTTGGATGTGATTTAGCATCTGAACAACAATGATAATATACAAATGCTATACAACATAAGATATTTCCAAGCTACTGTATAGCACAAGAAGGTCAGTTTAGTGCTCTATGATGACCTAGAGGGGTGGGATGGGAGAGGAGTGGAGATTCAAGAGGGAGGGGATATATGTATACATATAGTTGATTCACTTCATTGCACAGCAGAAACTAACAAAACATCATAGAGCAATTACACTCCAATAAAAAATAAAATATTGTTAAGCTCATTACTAATCATGGAAAGTAAATTAAAACAAAAATGAGATGTTATTACTCATAGGAACTCATACAATGATGTGGGAGAATAAGTTGGTATATTCTCTTTGGAAAATGATTTGGCAATATTTAGAAAAGTTGAAGTTATAGTGACACTATGATTTAGCAAATGCACCCTTAAGCATATACCCTAGAGAGACTATATTCAAGAAAGTTTATAGCAGCATTGTTCATGATAGCCCAGAAGGGGAAACAACCCAAATCCATCCACAATAGAAGAGATAATAGGTTGTTTTGATGGATGGCATTATAGTCAAGATATCTATTACTCCCTCCTGAGTCTGTCCCCATGGGTGGATATTACTTTTCATCCTATTTCTATCAGGCTTGGCTATGGGATTTGCAAAGAAATGCGAGTGAATATGGTGCTTGCTAGAAACTCACTGTGCATACTTCCATCTTTCCCCTTTACCTTTCAGAAAGAGCAGTTATGGTGTATATAAGGTCTGTTTTTTCAGCATGGGTCCTGTAATGAAGATATAAAGCAGAAGAGCAACCAGACTGCAAAGAAAACACAATTATGAGAAACGAAATTTTGTTTTTGAAAGATCTTAAAGATTTGGGACTTGTTTGTTAAAGCTGACTAATATGACTGTGATATGTTCAGGCCATGAAGTATTATATAGCAATGAAAACAATTGAGCTAACAGTACAGCCAAAAATAAATAATTTAACATATATGACATTGAGTTAAATAACCAAGTTCAGAAGAAAATGTAGAGAACATTCCATTTACAAAAGTCCAAAATCAGGCAAAATTAAACTATACTGCTTAGCAATGCAGACTTAAATAATACAATTATAAAGAAAAAGGAATGACTTTATCATGAAAATAAGCATAATGGTTACCTCCATGGGAGCAGCAGGTGGATGTGATTGGAGAGAGAAATGAAAGGGGTTTCTGGGGCACTGACAGTGTTTTATTTCTCAGTCTGGTTACTCAGATATTTGCTTTATAATTAGTCTTGAACTATTCATATATTTTATGCACTCTTATGTATGCATTTTCCTCCTAGTTTAAAAAATAAATAAATATTATATATAATATATATGGGTTCACTTGTACAAATGCTTATGGATCAAGTTCTACTTTTGTTAAACATGCATTTGACAAATTTACTGGTATTCTGAAATGGATACAATGGATACAGAATTTCTAACCTGAAAAATTTCACTGGAACTTTGGTCTTATCCTGATATTCTAGAGGGAGATGTGATCTAATTATCGCATTGATTTCTTGATTTTCAGGCAGAGAAGAAATCATGGTCTCTTCTGTCTCTTTTAAAAAATTTTTGAAAAGCAAATATCTTCTTCAGTAATACCAGAATGACTCTTGCCTGAAAGTGTTTTTGCTAATGTGACATATTTTTTTAATTAATTTTGTTTTATTTTCCAAAAAAGCTAATACCAGTGTAAATGAGATCAGTTAATCAGTGGTAAGAAAGGTAATTGCTGTAGTTATTCAATAATGGTTTCCCTTTTTTTAAGTGAAGTTTAATTTCAGGTGTACCAGAAAGGATCTAAATATTGTCATTTACATCATTAGATATGGGCAAAACCATGATTTAAGCGAATGCAAATCACTTGGTATGGAAAAAAAATCTCATTAAAATAAAATAATGCCTACCAACTGTGTGAACCCTTTCAACCTACTCCCGAAGAGTTTCTTTCAGAATGTATTTTCAAGTTAACAAGAGTAGAAAGAACAATAACAAAATAAATTCACATTTGGGATTTAGGTTTAACTTAGATTTAGGTTTATCTTGAATGTAAACCTTGAACAAGCAGCTTATCCTTTCTAAACTCCAGCATTTTATCATCTGTAAAGAAACCAACTGTTTGGAGGGGAAAACAGAAGGGCCCACCAGCTTATGATGTCTGCTTAGTGTTAATCCCCTTTCACCCAGTGGATACCAACCTAAAGTCTTCCCACTCACTGCTCTGCAGTATCCCAGCTGCTTAACTGACACTTAAATACTTAATGGGTGTTAGGTTGTTATGTGGCCCTTATGGCATGCTGTGATGAATTTAGTGATATATATTCCATTTTGGTGGCATCAATTGTGAGTGCTATGTAGAGTTCAGATACAAGCAACTGATGGATGATTCCTTATATATGTAGTGCCTCCCTAATTATTGCAGAAATACCTTCCTTCCATGAGCCTACCTCTTCTCTGATTACCCTGTCACTTATAAAACTCTGGTTGGTGAACCCTTATTCCTCCGGGAATCCTGGATAGTATGAGAATCAATATGTTTTGATCTTTTCTGTTTGATGTTGGTCACTTAGCTGTGTGGTAAATTTCTGGCAGGTGGGAGGGAGATTATGGAGGAGAAGGTGCTTTGGAAACATCTGACAGCAGGGATCCCCATCCTCTGAGTCACAGGCTGGTACTAGTCTGTGGCCTGTTAGAAACCAGGCTGCACAGCAGGAGGCGAGTGGCAGGTGAGCAAGTGAAGCTTCATCTGTATTTACAGCCACTCCCCATCACTTGAATTACTGCCGGAGCTCCATCTCCTGTCTGATCAGAAGATTCATTAGAGCCTCATAGGAGTTCAAACCCTGCTGTGAACTTCACATGCAAGGGATCTAGGTTGCAAGCTCTAATGCCTGATGATCTGAGGTAGAGCTGAAGTGGTGATGCTAGCACTAGGGAGCAGCTACAAATTTAGATTAGCATTAACATAGAGGTTTGACTGCACAGAGACTATAATAAATCAATTGTTTGCAGACTCATATCAAAACTTTATCAGTGAATGGCAAGTGATGGTGAGTTGTAGAATTATTTCATTATATGTCATAATAATAGAAATAAATTGCATGACAAATGTAATGCAATTGAATCGTCCCAAAACCATATTCTGCCTTCTGGCCTATGGATAAATTGTCTTCCATGAAATTGTCCCTGGTGCCAAAAAGATTGAGGACCTCAGTCCTACAGGTTTCATCAAAAAATGGGTTCTGTTCTTTCCCTCCTGCCTTTACAAGCTGTCCTTTATCCTAGAGAGGCAGTGGTGGTTAGTGGACACGGGAGCAGACTCCCAGCCTGCCAGACTCCCAATCCTGATTTTGCCGCTTACTACCATTGTATTAACACTGGTGTTTTTTTCTTCATCTGTAAAATAAGGATGTTGTTATAGAGTTTTGGTGAAGATTAAGTGAGTTAGTACATGTGCAGAATTTAGAACAATGCCAGGCATATAGCTAACACTATTCAGGTATTATCATTATTACCATTAATATAGATTTTACATTTATGGCTTCCATTTTAAACAATGCTTGGGGAAATAATTACCCTTAGACTAGGTGATGGCCAAAGGCTCTTCTGGTACTAACATTCTATGGCCTTATCTTACTTGAGGCCACACTTTTCTTTCATGGTGAGGTGATAATTATATCAAGATGATGTGATTTGGCATGAACAGCTTTCAAGCACAAGAGTGTTAATATGAAAGAATGAGTACTAAAGGTTTGTTGCCTTTTAATTACATTATATAAACCAAATCAACTACTCATTGCCCTGATAGCACATTTTAAACTACTTTCAATTGGGGAACATATCCTGCTCTAACTGTTCCTTCTCCATTGACTGATTACAGCCCAATCTAATGAAAGTTAGCCAAAGGATATCTGCAGCCTCCCAAATTAAGTTTATATGATCCTTACTTAAATTTGTTACTTGAAAACACTCCATCATATTGAAAGCAAAATAATACCAGGGCTAAAAAGTTAATGAAAAACCTAATTAACTTGGCTGGCTAGCTTTCTGTTGTCAATTTTACTAGGGTAAAAGGCTTACAGAGCCTCAGATAGTGGAAGTCTTGATTTGAACAGCAACAGACACTTAGCTAGTAGAGCATTAAGAAATATCATAAAATAGGTGCTTCAGAAATCCCTTCTAAAATTCATCTATACCAATCCTGTGCTTCCCAACTTCCTGAAAGCCACTGCTGAGCAAGACCTCTGTCCCCAATATACTCTCTATACCTTTAATGATGGGCATGCAAAGGTAAAGTGTAAAGAAAATTCTATTTTTTAAAGTAAAATAATGCTGTGGATAAAAATGCAAACCTCTGTGTTTGAGTGTGTGCATTTAGATGTAAATGGACAGTACTGGCTATTGAAAAAATTTAAAATAAAAACTAATTTAAATAGATGATACAATGTAACCAGACCATTACAGCATTAAACATTAAGAGTTTTATTGAGAGTAACTCCCATGCATACTTACAAGCTATGCATGCCAGAAGGGCAACAACACTTATGTGTGTGTGTATTTTTTAAGAGCCCTTATATTGATAGTGCACCCACAAAGCCCTCATAAAATTTTTTTGTGTTGCTCTTATGTGAGCATGTAATGCTTACTCTGTATGTGAAAATTATGATATGTAAGCAATACATTCTAACTAATTGAAACGAGACTGTATTATCACACTCATTATTTTATGTGTGGGAAATCAATATACATAATCATACATATTTATGAAATACATAGATATTAATAAGTACCTGTTGTTCCTACTTACTTTACTTATTGAATCCTTTAACAAATATTAATTAAATGTCTCCTATTAACCAGGTGCTATTGGTAGTGCTGTAGATTGAGTATTAAGTAAAACAGTTATGTTTCCAGTTTTCATAAAGATTACACTGTGGTGTAAGAAACTGATAAGAAAGAAGTACATAAATCAGTGTGCGGGGCCTATGAGAGTAATACAGAGAACCTACTTTAGATTATAGGATCATAGTAGGTTGTCCTAAGGAAGTGACATTTAAACAGAAACCCAATGAAGAATGGGTACAATGTCTCAGGTAGAAACACATTATGTGCAAAGGCCCTAAGATGATAAACTGCTTGGCATATCCAAGGAATGCCAAATACAAGTATGACCGGTGCAAAATAAGTGATAGATGAGAAGATGGATGATGGATGAGGCTGAATTATAGACAAAGGCCAGATGATGCAGGAGCTTAAAGAACCACAATAAAAAAGTTATGGTTTTATTCAAATGAATTAGAAAACATTGAAAAGTTTAAAACAGGGTTATATAATCCACTGTATATAATGAGAATCACTTTGGTTGTTCTATGTAGAATCACAGAGAGAGTCTAGAGAGGAAGTAAGGAGACTGATTTGCAAGGTTTTGTTGCAGTCTGGGTGGTAACAGTGTCAGCGAGAATAAAGAGAGCAGAAATGAGATATATTTTGGAGGTAAAATAGACTGATTTTGGTAGTAGACTGAGTGTGGAATGGGCAGGAATGGGCCTGAGCAACTGGACAAATGGTGGTGTTATTTACAGGGACCTGGAGGATTTGGGTTAGGTGTATGTTTAGGAGAAATGCTAAAGAATTTGTTTATGTCGTAGGATGTCTATGCAACATCCAAATCCCTTGAAATTCTGATTCCCTGCATGAGACTTGGTGATTTAAGTCTAGAGACTAGAATGTAATTGCAGTTATATAACAAAAATCCCTCCCCCAGGTGATTTGTTTTCATAGGCAATGCGACTTTGATTAGTAATGGCAAAACTATATTTACATCACATGCTTATTGTAAAATGTAAATGGATATGGACTCTGAGAACATACTATATACTATTAGGCATTTCAGACACATTAGATTGCACTTGACCTTCAAACCAACCCGGTAGGGCTTGCAGAGAAATTTAACTGTTGTTTAAGAGATGACAATGGTGAAATTCAGAGAAGTGAAATGATTTGCCCAAGTTTATACATCTACTATATGTGTAACATATTTGAAAGGGGTAAAAGTATTAAATTTTTATTATCCACAGTTTTTCTACCTTAACTTTTTTTAAGCTTTTTATTTGGTAAAGTATTTCAAATCCTGAAATATGATGCTGTGAAAGTGCTGCACTCAATATGCCAGCAAATTTGGAAAACTCAGCAATGGCCACAGGACTGGAAAAGGTAAGTTTTCATTCCAATCCCAAAGAAAGGCAATGCCAAAGAATGCTCAAACTACTGCACAATTGCACTCATCTCACACGCTAGTAAAGTAATGCTTAAAATTCTCCAAGCTAGGCTTCAGGATTACATGAACTGTGAACTTCCAGATATTCAAGCTGGTTTTAGAAAAGGCAGAGAAATCAGAGATCAAATTGCCAACATCTGCTGGAACATCAAAAAAGCAAGAGAGTTCCAGAAAAAACAATTATTACTGCTTTATTGACTATGCCAAAGCCTTTGACTGTGTGGATGACAATAAAAATAAACTGTGGAAAATTCTGAAAGAGATGGGAATACCAGACCACATGACCTGCCTCTTGAGAAACCTATATGCAGGTCAGAAAGCAACAGTTAGAACTGGACATGGAACAACAGACTGGTTCCATATAGGAAAAGGAGTATGTCAAGGCTGTATATTGTCACCCTGTTTATTTAACTTATATGCAGAGTACATCATGAGAAACACTGGGCTGGAAGAAGCACAAGCTGGAATCAACATTGTCGGGGGAAATATCAATAACCTCAGATATGCAGAAGACACCACCCTTATGGCAGAAAGTGAAGAAGAACTAAAGAGCCTCTTGATGAAAGTGAAAGAGGAGAGTGAAAAAGTTGGCTTAAAGCTCAATATTCAGAAAACAAAGATCATGGCATCTGGTCCCATCACTTCATGGGAAATAGATGGGGAAACAGTGGAAACCATGTCAGACTTTATTTTGGGGGGCTCCAAAATCACTGCAGATGGTGATTGCAGCCATGAAATTAAAAGACACTTACTCCTTGGAAGGAAAGTTATGATGAACCTATATAGTATATTCAAAAGCAGAGACATTACTTTGCCAACAACGGTTCATCTAGTCTAGGCTATGGTTTTCCCAGTAGTCATGCATGGATGTGAGAGTTGGACTGTGAAGAAAGATGAGTGCCGAAGAATTGATGCTTTTGAACTGTGGTGTTGTATAAGACTCTTGAGAGTCCCTTGGACTGCAAGGAGATCCACCCCGTCCATTCTTAAGGAGATCAGCCCTGGGATTTCCTTGGAAGGAATGATGCTAAAGCTGAAACTCCAGTACTTTGGCCACCTCATGCGAAGAGTTGACTCATTGGAAAAGACTCTGATGCTGGGAGAGATTGGGGGCAGGAGGAGAAGGGGACAACAGAGAATGAGATGGCTGGATGGCATCACGGACTCGAAGGACGTGAGTTTGAGTGAACTCCGGGAGTTGGTGATGGACAGGGAGGCCTGGTGTGCTGCAGTTCATGGGGTTGCAAAGAGTCGGACACGACTGAGCGACTGAACTGAACTGAACTGAACTGAACTGAAAGTACACTTAGTATAAGATTTCCGATTTAGGCCATTTTTAACTACACAAGTCAGTGGCATTAGGTATGTTCATGATGTCATATAACCATCACCTCTACACATTTTCAGAACCTTTTGATCATCCCAAATAGAAACTTTGTAACTATTAAAAAATAATTCCTATTCTTCCCCTCCTACCCTGCCCCTCTCTCTGGTAATATCTAACCTACTTTCTGTCTTCTATGAATTTGCCTGTTTAGATATTTCATATATGTGGAATCATACAACATTTGTCTTTTTGTATATGGCTTATTTCAACTACAGTAATGTTTTCAAAGTTTATCTATGTTATAATGTGCATGAAAATTTATTTCCTTTTTATGGCTGAATAATATCCCATTGTGAGTGTGTATCTATGTGTGCCTGCTCAGTTGTGTCAGACTCTTTGCCACCCCATGGACCATAGCCTTCCAGGTTTCTCTGTTCATGGAATTTTCCAGGCAAGAATTCTGGAGTGGGTTGCCATTTCCTTCTCCAGGGTATCTTCCTGACTCAGAGACTGAACCCACGTCTTCTGCATCTCTTGCATTGGGAGGTGGATTCTTTATCACTGAGCCACCTGAGAAGCCTATGTGTATCTTTATCTACCTATATCTATCATAGGTTTTGTATCACTTCATTTTTGATAGAAAAGGGTTGTTTCCACCTTTTTGCTATTGTGAATAATGCTATTATGAACATTGGTGCATGATTATCTGTCTGATTCCTTTCATTTAATCTTTTTAATATATTCCTAGGACTAAAATTAGTGGATCATATGGTAATTCTAGGAGAAGGCAATGGCACCCCACTCCAGTGTTCTTGCCTGGAGAATCCCAGGGACAGAGGAGCCCAGTGGGCTGCTGTCTATGGGGTCACACAAAGTCAGACAGGACTGAAGTGACTTAGCAGCAGCAGCAGCAGCAGCATGGTAATTCTACATCTAATTTTAGCAGAAACACTCAACTATTTTCCACAGCAGCTGCACCATTTTATATTCCAATCAGTAATGCTTAAGGGTTTCAATTTCTCCACATCTTCACCAACACTTATTAATTGCTGTTTTTTTTAACATAGTTCTTTTAAAAATTTGTTTCCAGTTTGAGATATAATTAACATATAGCATTGTATTAGTTTAAGGTATACAGCATATTATTTGATATGTGTATATATTGAAAAATGATTACCACAATAATTTTAGTTACCAACCATCACTTCTTTAAAATGATAGTCATCCTCATGTGTGTAAAGTAATATCTCATCGCATTTTTATAATAACTAATGAGCATTGTGCCATATGCTCTTTGGTCCCTTTTGTATCTTCTTTGCAACAATGTTATCTACATTTCCATTATCATTGGAGAAATGTCTGCCCATTTTTTTGCCCCTTTTTGAATAGGATTTTTTGTTGATTCATAGGAGTTCTTTATATAGTCTGGATTTTTAATGCCTCATCAATATATGATTTTCAGATATTTTCTTCCATTCTTTACCTATGTTTTAGTTTATAGTCATTGTGCCTTTATGATGTGGATCCAAGCAATAAATAAAGAGAATTGAAGAAACCAAAAAATGATTAATTGGTTTGGTTTATAGAAAATGCAAAGAGATACAAGGAAAAAGACAAGATATCCAGAAAGTGAAAGATGAGGACAAGAATAGAGCAAGGGAAACTGAAGAGAGGGACAAATGATGACAGTAATTCATGTGGGAAGACAGATAAGAGTGGTTGGGCATGAAACTTTGGGGAGATGTGTATAAATTAATTTTTTGAAATATAATTTTCTTATGGAAAAAGCTGAATTATATAAATCGCAAGAATAAAACAGTTTTATTCTTTCTGAGTGTTGGGATTATAAGACTACCTCCATTTTCCCCACCTGAGTTTGGGATTCATTAAAATATTTATAGATACAAATAAGAAAGAGTTACCAAAAATCATTTCTTTAAGTGGTAAAGCTGATAATAGATAATATGTCTTATATCCATGGGCAAGAAGTCTTTGTTATACCATATAGCAGAATTAGACAGAATTATTCACCCAGGTGCAGGTGGTACTGGAAAACCTCAAGCCACCTTGTATGAGTACATAGAAGAGGGGAAGAGAATATACACTCCCTGCAGATGGCAAGATCTTGAGTTAAAAACAAGATGCAGAAACCAAGAGATACATCTAGTTCCATATCCCAGATCTACCATTCTCATAAGACACAAAATTCATCTCCAGGAGTGGAATATGTGAGAGAGTCCAGAGAACCTGGGATGTTTTTAAAATTGATATCCCACTACATGGAAGAAAACATCAGATGGGGAAAGAAGCATTATTCTTCTAAAATGCAGCACTACCCCTGAAACCCAAGTCTGCTAAATAGTTCTTTCTTGTACCTTGTATGACTTTCCAGGCAGATTTTATATCAATAGCTTTTCTAGTCATTCTTGAATCACAAAAGTCCAGTTCAGGTACGGCAATACTCTTGTTTGGCCTAATATTCCCCTGTGACTTTGGGAGTGACTTGGAGTTGAAGAAACTATGACTGTATTGAAGGATCTACATCATGTTTATGGTGTGAAGCAAGCCAACACTAGCACAGACTGGATCTCAGATATTTTTTATATAATGTCGCCTAGGGCTTCAAGTCAGCTATAGACAATCAAGTATTTCTACAGAGGCTACTGAGGGAAGCTATTACAAAAGTATTAGACATAGGAGGAGTATGGGGGAGAGCTATAGATAGGTAAATACTCTTACAGTCTCTTACAAATAGCTGAGAAAATAAGAGAAGTGAAAGGCAAAGGAGAAAAGGAAAGATATACTCAACTGAATGCAGAGTTCCAGAGAATAGCAAGGAGAGATAAGAAAATCTTAAGTGAACAATGCAAAGAAATAGGGGGAAACAATAGAATGTGAAAGACTAGAGATTTCTTCAAGAAAATAAAGAGATACCAAGGGAACATTTCATGCAAAGATGGACACGATAAAGGACAGAAAGGACAAGAACCTAACAAGCAGAAGAGATTAAGAAGTAGCAAGAATACATAGAAGAACTGTACAAAAAAGTCTTAATGATCCAGATGACGACAATGGTGTGGTCGATCACCTGAAGACAGACATCCTGGAGTGTGAAGTCAGGTGGGACTTAGGAAGAATTACTATGAACAAAGTTAGTGGAGGTGATGGAATTCCAGCTGATCTACTTAAAATCTTAAAGGATGCTGCTGCTATGGTGCTGCACTCAATATGCCAGCAAATTTGGAAACTCAGCAATGGTCATAGAACTGGAAAAGGTCAGTTTTCATTCCAATCCCAGAGAAGGGCAATGCCAAACAATGTTCAAACTACTTCACAATTGCATTCATTTCACATGCTAGCAAAGTCATCCTCAAAATCCTTCAAGCTAGGCTTCAACAGTAGGTGAACCGAGAACTTCCAGATGTAAAGGTTGGATTTAGAAAAGGCAGAGGAACCAGAGATCAAACTGCCAACATCCATTAGATCATAGAAAAAGCAAGGGAACTCTAGGGAAAAAAAATCTACTTCTGCTTCATTGACTATGCTAAAGCCTTTGACTGTGTGGATCACAACAAACTGTGGAAAATTTTAGAGATGAGAATGCCAGACCACTTTACCTGCCTCCTGAGAAACCTGTATGCAGGGATCAAGAAGCAATAATCAGAACCAGACATGGAACAACAGACTGGTTCAAAATTGGGAAAGAGGTATGTCAAGGCTATATACTGTCACCCTGCTCATGTAACTTCTATGCAGAGGACATCATGTGAAATGGCATGCTGGATGAAGAACAAGCTGGAATCCAGATTGTTGGGAGAAATATCAATAACCTCAGATATGCAGATGACACCACTCTAATGGCAAATAGTGAAGAGAAACTAAAGAGCCTTTTGATAAAGATGAAAGAGGAGAGTGAAAAAGCTGGCTTAAAACTCAACATTCAAAAAACTAAAATCATGGCATCCTGTCCCATCAGTTCATAGAAAATAGATGGGGGGAAAGTGGAAACAGTGATAGATTTTGTTTACTTGAGCTCCAAAATCACTGCAGATGGTGACTGCAGCCATGAATTAAGACACCTGCTCTTTGAAAGAGAAGCTATGACAAACCTAGACAGCATATTAAAAAGCAGAGACATTACTTTGCTGACAAATTCCATATAGTCAAAGCTATGGTTTTTCCAGTAGTCATGTATGGATGTGAGAGTTGGATCCATAAAGAAGGCTAAGCGCTGAAGAATTGATGTGTTTGAATTGTGTTGCTGAAGAAGACTCTTGAGAATCCCTTGGACTGCAAGAAGATCCAATCAGTCAATCCTAAAACAAATCAACCCTTAATATTGATTGGGAGCACCGATGCTGAAGCTGCAGCTCCAATACTCTGGCCACCTGATGTGAAGAGTGGACTCATTGGAAAAGACTCTGATACTGGGAAAGATTGAGAGCAGGAGGAGAAAGGGATGGCAGAGGATGAGATGGTTGGATGGCATTATTGCCTCAATGGACATGAGTTTGAACAAACTCCAGGAGATAGTGAAGGGTGGGGAAGCCTGGCGTGCCTCAGTCCATGGTGTCACAAAGAGTTGGACACAACTTAATGACTGAACGACAAGAGCTTCTGTTCAACAATCAAGCTACAAACTGCACCACAGATAACTCAGAAGGGACTAATGCATAGGATATAAGAAAAAGCAACCTACTTGAAAAATGTGCAAAATTCTTGAATAGTCATTACATAGAAGAGTGTAATGACTATTGGCCAGTAAACATATAAACAATGTACAACTTCATGAAATTAAAACAACAATGAAATACCATTTTACATTTCCCATGTTGACAAAAATATAAAAGTTTTAGAGCTATTTTATTCCTGGCTATTTACTCCTCAGGACTTGGTCAACTGTGGGTCAAAGACAAATATATCCTGCAGCCTCTATTGGTATAGCCCTGCAAACAAAGAATGCTTTTTACATATTTAAAGAGTTGTAGGGGAAAAAATTAATTAATTTATTTTTTATTGAAGGATAATTGCTTTATAAAATTTTACTGTTTTCTGTCAAACCTCAACATGAATCAGCCATAGGTATACATATATCCCCTCCCTTTTGAAACTCCCTCCCATCTCCCTCCCCATCCCACCCCTCTAGGTTGACACAGAGCCCCTGTTTGAGTTTCCTGAGCCATACAGCAAATTCCCATTGGCTATCTATTTTACATCTGGTAACGTAAGTTTCCATGTTACTTTTTGAGTTGTAGAAAAACTTTTTTAAAAGAAGAATATGTGACTGAGACCATAAGTAATCTACAAAGCCTAATGTATTTACTATCCAGACCTTTACAGAAATAAGTTGCTAGTCCCTGAGCAAAACCCTAATATTGTATATCAAAAGATATTTATAAAAATGCTTCTAACTGTATTATTTGTTAATGGGAACAATCTGGAAGCAATACAAATATTATCCATTGTGGAATAGATAAATTGTTGTTTTCATACAATAGGCTATTATACAGTAAGGAAAATGAACAAACTAAGCTAGGCAAAAATGTGGATGAAGATCTTAGTCATAATGTTGAGTGATAGAAGAAAGTTACAAATGAAAATGATTTCATTTATTTGACATTAAAAACATACAATGTTATATAATGTATTATTTTAGGATCCAAAAATGGCTAAATACATTAAAATGGAAATTTCAAGATTAAGGCTACATGACAGAGGAGACGGGGAGGATGGGTGAGGTTTCCTTTGATACAATTTAAGACATAAAGCATTAACAAGAGTAAGAAGCAACATCACATAGTAATTACAAGATCAAACTACTGAGAAGATGTAACTGATATGAGCTTTTATACACTGAAAAAAAATTTTTCCTTTAAAAATATTGAGTACTTCACTCTCCCAGAAAGAAAAACACCAATACAGTATACTAACGCATATAGGTGGAATTTAGAAAGATGGTAACGTTAGCCCTGTATGCGAGACAGCAAAAGAGACACAGATGTATAGAACAGACTTTTGGATCTGTGGCGGGGGTGGGGGGGATGATTTGGGAGAAAGGCATTGAAACATGTATAATATCATATAAGAAACGAATCACCAGTCCAGGTTCGATGCAAGATACAGGAAGCTTGGGGCTGGTGCACTGGGATGACCCAGAGGGATGGTATGGGGAGGGAGGTGGGAGAGGGGGTTCAGGATTGGGAACACGTGTACACCCATGGCGGATTCATGTTGATGTATGGCAAAACCAATACAATATTGTAAAGTAATTAGCATCTAATTAAAATAAATAAATTTAAATTTAAAAATATATAGAGAGAGTACTAACTGACAAAACTAAATTACAGTGGGAGGTTTACACACATCTGTTTGAAACTGATAGATCAAGCAGACAGAAAATTACTAAGTATTGAGAAGACTCAAAGAATAATAATAATAACCTTGATCTCATACTCACATACAATTACTTTTGAGAATAAATATGGAATATATATGGTTTTCAAGCTCACATTCAACGTTTTCAAAAATTTACAAGTGCTAGTTGCTGAAGGAAATCTAAACACATTTCAAATAACTGATATCATGCAGGAAACTTCCTTTGAGCACATTACAGTCAAAGGATAGATGAAAAAAAGTGATAATTATAGCCATATGTTTGAAGGTTAAAAATGTAAACTACTAAGTAACATAAGAAGTAATAAACAAAATCACAAGGGAAATCAAATATATATAACACTAAATGATAGTGAAAGTAAAAATATGAAAAAGACATGCATGGCAAAGTGCCATTTATGTAAATTAAAATGCAAAACATGAGCCAGTGTATTTCAGAGATAAATGCATATGTAGCCAATATATTTAAACAAATCAACACTATGTTTATCTTCCTCAGTATTGAAGTGTGGGGTGGAGGAGAATGAAATTGGGAAGATACAATCAAGGTGTAGAAAGTGATTTTTATGATACAAAAGAAATGGAAAGTAGTTAATATTTATTTAAGCTACATGGTGATTATACAATCTGTCTTATCTCAACTTAATGTTTGAAATATTTCATGATGAAAAACATAGAATCCAATAGATGAGGGAAGCTGCATTGCACATAAAATAGTACCTACATTTTTGTTTTCTGGTGGTAATAAGAGATAAATATAATTTTAGGAACTTTATTTTTCTCTCTGGGAACAAGGGGTTTATTTTGAAAACAGAAGGGACTTTAAATTGATACATACTATAAGGAGATGGCAAGTTTGAGACATTTTATATTGTCTTGTAGTGTTTGTTGCTTTTTTCTGATAGATATTTTATAATTCCTTTCTCTGGTGAGGTATGTTAGACTGTTTAGCAGGATATATCTGAATATGACAAACAGGATAGAGGTACTTGCCTGGCTTAGTTTATGGATACCTTTGGGTTATACTTGATTTCAATAAAATATTGGCCAGAGTGGAAAGAAAGAAGGATACTGTGGCCATGGGGAGAAGGCTCTTTATATGAGTTTACCTTCTCAAGTCCCCTTTTGTTATTGGTGGGAAAATACAAGGATATGAAGCCAAAGGGATGGTGCCAAGGAACAGGGCCCTCAGTATGCCTCTAATTCCTCTAATTCCTTCCTGAGCCCAGTGCTAAAAGGATTTCTTTCAACTCTTACAGGTTTATCCCAGCTCAGTGGGTAGGTGGATCAGCAGGTGGTATTGATTAAGGTGGTAGCTAATAATAAAGAGTTCGGATATCCTGGAGTTTTCTTGATACTGTGTGTATGTATGTAGCTTGTAAATATACTATGGCAATAGACAGCTAGTTGAGGATTCAGGAAAGTGTGTGTATGTGTGCACGCACTCAGTCATGTCCGATCTTTGCAACCTCACGGACCGTAGCCTACTAGGCTCCTCTGCCCATAGAATTCTGCAGGTAAGAATACTGGAGTGGGTTGACTTCCCTTCTCCAGGGGATCTTCCTCTGCGCAGATCTTTCATCTGCACCTCCTGCATTGCCAGGTGGATTCTTTACCACTGAGCCACCAGGGAAGCCGATAAAAATATACGCACACTGCTGCTGCTGCTGCTGCTGCTAAGTCGCTTCAGTCGTGTCCGACTCTGTGCGACCCCATAGACGGCAGCCCACCAGGCTCCCCCGTCCCTGGGATTCTCCAGGCAAGAACACTGGGGTGGGTTGCCATTTCCTTCTCCAATGCATGACAGTGAAAAATGAAAGTGAAGTCGCTCAGTCGTGTTCCACTCTTAGCGGCCGCGTGGACTGCAGCCCACCACGCTCCTCCGTCCATGGGATTTTACAGGCAAGAGTACTGAAGTGGGTTACCATTGCCTTCTCCGATACGCACACTACTATATATAAAATAGGTAAACAACAAGCACATACTGTATGGTACAGAGAACTGTACTCAATATCTCGCAACAATTGATAAAGAGAAAAAAATCTGAAAAAGAATATATATATATGCCGCATCTTCTTTAACCATTATCCATTCATCTCTCCATGGACATTTAGGTCGCTTCCATGTGTTGGCTATCATAAATAGTGCTGCTATGAACATTGGGGTGTATTTATCTTTTCGAATTAGAGTTTTCTTCAGATCAAGTGGGATTGCAAAGATCTCTCTCATCCCAAAATATGTTGAAGATGGACCTCTACTCCTTTCTTCCTGAAACTCTTTCTCCCCTTAGCTTCATTTTCCAGTTTCTCCTGTACCAGCTTTGTTTTAGTCTCTCCCTCCAATTCCTCTTTTTCCAATCCCTCTCTAAATATTTATGTCCTTAAGTTTTTCAACCTTTTTCTCTTCTCTCTGTAATTTTTATTACCCTTCCACACTTGACTCCAAATGCTGTATCTCTAATTGTATTTCCAGGCTTTATACAAATATATATATATATATATATACACACACACACATACACCCACACACACAAATTGTCCCAGATCGAATTCATTACCTCTGTAACCATAGCCCCATACTTCCTTCTATTTACATTAATTTTCTGATTAAAGACATGGTGCTCTCTACTAAATAAATCAAGCTAGAAACACAAGACTTACACCTGCTTGATTCCTTTCTCTTACTCCCAATAAAAATTATTCTCCAAATCTTGTTTATATTTTCAGACTCCTTCTTCCCATTTCAGATTCCTAACCTCTCCTTCCCAGCTGCCTAATTGGTCTCCATGTTACTATTGTTTTTCATGCCCAATCCATTGTCCACATTTCTACCAGAATAACCTTTCTAAAACTTAACTCTCAGCATGCAATTCCATTGATTAAACATTTTCGCATGTTCAGTCACTAAGTCGTGTCTGAGTCTTTGCAATCCCAAGGACTGTAGCTGGCCAGGCTCCTCTGTCCATGGAATTTCCAAGGCAAGAATACTGGAGTGGTCTGCCATTTCCTACTTCAGAGGATCTTCCCGACCCAGAGATCGAACCCAAGTCTCCTGCACTGCAGGGTATTCTAACTGTCCACAATATAAATTATATATTCCTTTGTTTGGTATTAAAGACTGTCATAATTTGGCTCCGGCTCTCATTTGTTTCCTGACATTCAATCTGCTTCTGCTTCCTCATCATGTAACCTATGTCCTGGCTCTACTACCCTAACCCCTATACTCTGAATCTTTAATAAACTTGGATACCCCCTTGGTACTTGCTTATGCTCTTTCATCTGCCTGCAAGTCCCTTGGCATTCCAACCCATACTCCATTTGCCTTGTGAAAATATACTCATTCTTCAAGACCATGCTCCAGTGTCACTTTTTCGATGATACTTACCTGTCCCTAATGATAAATAATTGACTGTGCTATTTTTGACTTTTGGAGTTGGTGATTTGTTTTCTTTTGGATGCACACTCTGCTTAGGCCAGCTCAAATGAAACCTAGTTTATTTGAGTAGGATGTTAATATATCTTATTTCTTATTAAATCTTTAGCTAGAAAAATGTCTTTTCAGATTTTTTGAAATGTGCTTTTAGCACTCAAGAAGACATAAATGAACTGTTTTATAACATTATTCTCATTTAATGAAGTGAATTTGTGCTGAGTATATATAAGAGGACTCTGAAGCTTATTCTGAAAGTAACTAAATGGCTTGCATTTTGTTAATTAAGAAAATTGTATGAATTCCAAACCAGTCTTTAAAACTGATCACTAAAATGTAGAAGTACATTAAGTATACAAAAAGTAGAATATAAAATGCAGATTAAGAAAGATTAAGAATACTGATCTTAATTAGGCCTCATCTAAACTAAAAAATTTTTTCAGAGTTAGTAAATTATGAGTTGTAGACTCAACTTCAAACCGTAATGGTGTAAGGAATGTCACCATGATCTGGAAGGTTAGATAAGAAATGGAAAGAGAGCAACCACAGAGAGTGCTTGAGAAATGGGAACCTAAGATGAGAGCTTCAATAACTTTAAGCAATGTGGCCCATATTTTGGTTACCCTGGGGCTTCAGTAAGCACCTCTATGTACTTGATGGGACTTTGTCTTCTCCTATTAAGTGTACATGCTTTGTCTGAAGCCTCTGAACTTGGTATAAAGAGATTCAGATATTTTATGATGTTTTTCAAATTTCAGAGTTATTGTCAAAAATTAGATCATCAATACATTTCTCTGGACTTCCCTGGTAGCTCAGACAGTAAAGACTCTGCCTGCAATGCAGGAGACCCAGGTTCACTCCCTGGGTCAGGAAGATTCCCTGGAGAAGGAAATGGCTACCCACTCCACTATTCTTGCCTGGAGAAGTCCATGGACAGAGGAGCCTGGTGGGTTACAGTTCATAGGGTCGCAAAGAGTCAGACACGACTGAGTGACTAGGCACACAGTACAGTTTCAATAAGATGACTTTATTTTATCTTGTCTAGAATGTTCGTCTCCATTAAAATCTTAACTCTGTCTTGAGTTTATTAATTTATAATTAAGGGATTTCCTGTATTAGCCAGGTTTTACTTGATTTGGCAGAACTTGAATCTAGTTACATAATATTCTGTTAGCAGTTTCTCAGTTAGTTATTAATATATTTCCCAAGAAAATTAACCTATATGTTGTATATGTATAGAGACTTAAAATGGGTTAGAACTGCTGAATAAGTTTTGATAGGCAGAGCTTTTGGAAACAGAGAATTCTGCAAATTTTCTGAAGGTAAAATAGTTCATATTTTTCTTAGTTCTTGTGGATAATATTGGGAATAAGCCACGTTTCTCATTTGTACCAACATGGATATTCTGCCTCAGTCACTATCCCATCAGAATACATTGGCCATGTTCGTCTCTGCACTGCTTTCTTATCATGCTAATTCACATTGCCTTCCATGTCTTTGCTGCTGCTGCTGCTGCTGCTAAGTCGCTTCAGTCGTGTCCGACTCTGTGCGACCCCATAGATGGCAGCCCACCAGGCTTCCCCATCCCTGGGATTCTCCAGGCAAGAACACTGGAGTGGGTTGCCATTTCCTTCTCCAATGTATGAAAGTGAAAAGTGAAAGTGAAGTTGCTCAGTCATGTCCGACTCTTTGCGACTCCATGGACTGCAGCCCACCAGGCTCCTCTGTCCATGGGATTTTCTAGGCAAAAGTACTGAAGTGGGGTGCCATTGCCTTCTCCGTCCATGTCTCTAGTTGCATGAATTTTTCCATCCTTGAAGGTTGAGTCAACTTCTCCATAAATCTTTTGTCACAACCTGGTCTGATATTCAAATACTAGATGCCATTTTTACATGTCTATGGGATACAGCATGGCTTCAAAAAGGGACTGGTAGTGCTTTGGCAATAAGACTAGAACTATAACCGGCTAAACTGACAGAATCTATGACTTGACTTACTTGATCTACTCTCCTTATAGATTACTGAATTAAATTGTCCTTCCCTGACTTTCACTCCAACTTGACCATAACTTTAGATCATATCTTGATATTGATGTACTAGCATTAGAAACCTACTACTGCAAGTTTCTATCCCTTATTCATAGTGGCCATTTTGCAAGTCCTTAACTGTTTATTTCTCTTCATCTCTGCCCGAAAGAGCAGAGATGAGGCCATCACCTCTCCTACCTATATTGCCAGCAAGTCTCTTAAATAGTCTACTTACTTCCAGTGTTTTCCTCATCCAGTCTATCCTTCACATCATTGTCACAGTTATCTTTCTATAAAAAATACATGTCTGATTATATCACAACCCCACCCCCTCGTAAAATCCTCCTGTGGCTCTCCCTCCATTTTTTTTAATAAAATTTATCACCTGTAAGTTTATGAACCATTGGTTTTTCTAGATTGTCTTATCTAAAGCCAGCTCTCTTATTAGTGCCATCCTGGCACTAATCTAGTTAATTGTTTACATTGTTAATATGATGCTATCTTTAAGAATGTAAATTTCACAAAGGTAGGGTTCTCATCTGCCTTGTCCTCTGTTGTATTCCCAGTGTGTAAATTGGGACATTTAGCCTTCTATTGCGGAGAAGGCAATAGCACCCAACTCCTGTTCTCTTGCCTGGAAAATCCCATGGACGGAGGAGCCTGGTGGGCTGCAGTCCATGGGGTCACTAAAAGTCGGACACGACTGAACGACTTCACTTTCAGTTTTCATTTCCATGCATTGGAGAAGGAAATGGCAACCCACTCCAGTGTTCTTGCCTGAAGAATCCCAGGGATGGGCGAGCCTGGTGGGCTGCCGTCTATGGGGTCGCACGGAGTTAGAAACGACTGAAGCGACTTAGCAACAGCAGCAAACTTCTATTGAATGAATATGTGCATGTATGTATGTATAAACATATGCTTAATCTTCTAGCCTTATCTTCAGTCATTTTCCCCCAAATGCTGCTTTGCCCAGTCATAGGAAGAAAATATATTTCTCTGAAGAGCCATTTCAAAGAACAATTTTTTTGTTTTCATAAATTTCATTCTTTTACTTGGATTATCCTTTTGATCTTTCCTATGTATTCCTTATCTAAGTAAGTGTTAGTCACTCAGTTGTGCCCAACTCTTTGTGACCCCATGGACTGCAGCCCACCAGGCTCCTCTATCTATGAGATTTTCCAGGCAAGGATACTGGAGTGGGTCACCATTTCCTTCTCCAAGGGATCTTCCCAACCCAGGGATGGAACCTGGGTCTCCTGCACTGCAGATGACTCAATTTTCATTAATAATTTCTCTTGAACCCCTAGTTTTTTACACTGATTCTGTGCTGCCATAATATTCTTATTTTGATTATATAGTGCTTTTATTTTTTCACTTCATGTTTTAATGGTTCATTTTCTTGTCTTTTTGCCTCACCAAATTGAGCAACTTGAAAGCAGGGACCATGTTTTACTTTTCTGTCTCCCTGTTGCTTTGAGAAACATGATACATAATCAATAAATATGATACATAATCAATAAATATTTGTATAAATAGATTTTTCATCTTATTATCAGTCTTATAGTGTTTCTTACCATGGTACTTCCTTAGTACTGTTCACCTAAATCGTTGAATTTGCCACTTCTTTTGTAATATAGTTCAGATTGTGATCTCATCCCATATTATTAAAGCGAAAGTGAAAGTCACTCAGTTGTGTCCAACTCTTTGGGACCCCATGGACTATGCAGTCCATGGAATTCTCAGGGCAGAATACTGGAGTGCATAGCCTTTCCCTTCTCCAGGGGATCTTCCCAACCCAGGGATCAAACCCAGGTGTCCTGCATTGTAGGTGGATTCATTACCAGCTAAACCACAAGGGAAGCCCAATAATACTGGAATGGGTAGCTTATCCCTTCTCCAGTGGATCTTCCCAACTCAGGAATTAAACTGGGGTTTCCTGCATTGCAGGCAGATTCTTTACCAACTGAGCTATTAGTGAAGCCCTTGTATTATTAATGTGCTCTTCAATTCAAACTCTAATATATTTTCCACATGAACAATCTCAGAGTGGCCAGTAGTAGGAAGATTCTCTCTCTTCTCTTCCTAGTTCTTAAATAAGCGATTACAAAGGCAATTTGCCACAAAAACAGGCAGGTAGCAAAATGAGTACAGAAATCAATAAAAAACAATAGGGAATGGTGAGGACCGGGGAACTAGAGACTATATCCTTCTTTGATTTAGAGCTGCTTCTGCTTAGTCACAATTGATGTCTAGTCACATAGAGTCAGAGTATTGAAATATTCTACTCTATTAAAAAGGAAATTGAAATCTGAACCTTTAGTAGGATGTCCTGATTTATAAAACCGTGCAGACCAAACAAAGCATTTCTGTGAATTAAATGCACCTTGAAGACCTGCCTATTTACAATATTTTAAATTTAACTCTTTTGAAGCTCCGTAGTGGCCAATGGCCTTGGCGATACATAGAACTGAACCCTTGTGTGCTAGACTTATTTGGGTGAACCTCTTTGGACTATATGGCCATCAATGATGTCATCTGTTTCTAAAATCCTGTGACAATAACATGTGTTCAAGACATAGTTTGATGTATCATTCACAGAGCATGGATTTAGGGAACAGACAGACATGGTTTGGGTCCTTTCTCTGCAGATTATAGTTATGTGATTTCATGCAGTTTAAACTCTGTGAAACTCAGTCTACTGCTTCATAAACTTGGGACAATGATACCATTACCTTGATTGTTATACATATTTACTGTGATAATGAATGTAAAATGCCTGGGAACAACTGGGCTTTCTTGTCTGATTGTAAAACCCTGCATGGGCTCAAAACTATTCATTCCTCCCTAGATACTTCTACTATATTGCTTTGCACTCCGTGTGTCTTATATCCCTCAAAGATAGTAAATCTTACTAAAAACAGCCAATATACACTTATTTTTCTGTTCCCCAGGATCATTTCCTTCCCCAAAGATAGTAAATCTTACTAAAAACAGCCAACATACACTTATTTTTCTGTTCCCCAGGATCATTTCTAAATTTTATATTATCAGAATATTAGCTTTTATTTTAAAGGAAATCTTATGAGGAATCTCAATACATTCAAGGGTAAATGAGGAGCTACTCTGGTTGAAGCAGAGGTGGGAATGGTGAGCAAGGCATGCATGGTTGATCTTGTTGCATAAAATATCACTAAAGGCTCTCGAAGTGACTAGAGCTCTGTAGATGAAGATTTCATAATGCCTGTGCTGGGGAATGGACTTTTACACTCAGGCACTCAATAGAAGTCTATGGTCTGACCCATCTATTAACAAAGTGAGGTCATTCCAGAAATAGAGTACTGCATTTCCAGTAGCAGCTCTGAGCCACTGCTGCATGCATACCCATATTTCTTAAGTGCAGTCCTACTGATGAAGGCTGAAGACATTTTGCTTCATAAAGCAATGTCTTTTGAATTGCCTGTGCACTGATGACTCACTGATGAAATTTTAGTATTGTTTTGGTTACTTGCTAAATTTTAAAATAAATATACCCATGACAAAATTGTATCCCATACAGAAGTCAAATTAATTCTGAAGCAAGAATGTGGTCATAACTGAAGTATTAAAAAATTATGTCTTCCCATTGGAAAGCCCTACACCTGTAAGGTGGAGTAACTGCTGGAACACCATAATTGCTTCAGGGGGCTGATGTCTCCAAAAACATTTAAACAATATTTTAATGCATCATGTCAGGACTGGGGAAGGTTCACTGATGTGGTTACAGTTCTGTGTCTGCTGTGTATAAATTACTTGCTGGTGAAGGGAAAGTAGTTAAGGTAAGTTCACTAACTTTGAGCAGCAAAAGATGAGGGCCTTCTGAGAAAGGGAGCAGGTAACCATCAGTGGGGCTTTCCTGGTAGCTAGCTGGTAAAGAATCTGCCTGCAATGCAGGAAACCCTGGTTTGATTTCTGGGTTGGGAAGATCCCCTGGAGAAGGGATAGGCTACCCACTCCAATATTCTTGGCCTTCCCTGGTGGCTCAGATGGTAAAGAATCCATCTGCAATGCAGGAGACCTGAGTTTGATCTTTGAGTTGGGAAGATTCATCTGGAGGAGGGTATGGCAAGCCACTCCTGTATTCTTGCCTGGAAAATCCCCATGAACAGAGGAGCCTGGTGGGTTACAGTCCATGGGGTTGCAAAGAGTCGAACATGACTGAGCAACTAAGCACAGCCATCAATGACTTTGAAGATTCAATGAAGACCTCTTTTCCCCCTAAATACAATGTCCATCCTTTGGTTAATCTGAAGACCCTTTAAAAAGTGACAATTTCCATTTTAAGAGAAGATAATTTTCATTTCCTGTGGGAAGCATTATAGAAATAGAAACTCTTCTGAATCCTGAGAATCAGTTCAGTTCAGTCGCTCAGTCGTGTCCGACTCTTTGCGACCCCAAGAATCGCAGCACGCCAGGCCTCTCTGTCCATCACCAACTCCCGGAGTTCACTCAGATTCACGTCCATCGAGTCAGTGATGCCATCCAGCCATCTCATCCTCTGTCTTCCCCTTCTCCTCCTGTCCCCAATCCCTCCCAGCATCAGAGTCTTTACCAATGAGTCAACTTGTCCCATGAGGTGGCCAAAGTACTGGAGTTTCAGCTTTAGCATCATTCCTTCCAAAGAAATCCCAGGGCTGATCTCCTTTAGAATGGACGGGGTGGATCTCCTTGCAGTCCAAGGGACTCTCAAGAGTCTTCTCCAACACCACACTTCAAAAGCATCAATTCTTGGGCGCTCAGCCTTCTTCACAGTCCAACTCTCATATCCATACATGACCACTGGAAAAACCATAGCCTTGACTAGATGGACCTTTGTTGGCAAAGTAATCTCTACTTTTGAATATGCTATCTAGGTTGGTCATAACTTTCCTTCCAAGGAGTAAGCATCTTTTAATTTCATGGCTGCAGTCACCATCTGCAGTGATTTTGGAGCCACAAAAAATAAAGTCTGACACTCTTTCCACTGTTTCCCCATCTATTTCCCATGAAGTGATGAGACCAGATGCCATGATCTTCGTTTTTTGAATGTTGAGCTTTAAGCCAACTTTTTCACTCTCCACTTTCACCTTCATCAAGAGGCTTTTTAGTTCCTCTTCACTTTCTGCCATAAGGGTGGTGTCATCTGCATATCTGAGGTTATTGATATTTCTCCTGGCAATCTTGATTCCAGCTTGTGCTTCTTCCAACCCAGCGTTTCTCAAGATGTACTCTGCATATAAGTTAAATAAGCAGGGTGACAATATACAGCCTTGATATACTCCTTTTCCTATTTGGAACCAGTCTGTTGTTCCATGTCCAGTTCTAACTGTTGCTTCATGACCTGAATACAGGTTTCTCAAGAGGCAGGTCAAGTGGTTTGGTATTCCCATCTCTTTCAGAATTTTCCAGTTTATTGTCATCCACACAGTCAAAGGCTTTGGCATAGTCAATAAAGCAGAAATAGATGTTTTTCTGGAACTCCCTTGCTTTTTCAATGATCCAACAGATGTTGGCAATTTGATTTCTGGTTTCTCTGCCTTTTCTAAAACCAGCTTGAACATCTGGAAGTTCACAGTTCATGAATTGCTGAAGCCTGGCTTGGAGAATTTTGAGCATTACTTTACTAGCGTGTGAGATGAGTGCAATTGTGCGGTAGTTTGAGCATTCTTTGGCATTGCCTTTCTTTGGGATTGGAATGAAAACTGACCTTTTCCAGTCCTGTGGCCACTGCTGAGTTTACCAAATTTGCTGGCATATTGAGTGCAGCACTTTCACAGCATCATCTTTTAGGATTTGAAATAGCTCAACTGGAATTCCATCACCTCCACTAGCTTTGTTCACAGTGATGCTTTCTAAGGCCCACTTGACTTCACATTCTAGGATGTCTGGCTCTAGGTGAGTGATCACACCATCATGATTATCTTGGTCGTGAAGATCTTTTTTGTACAGTTCTTCTGTGTATTCCTGCCACCTCTTCTTAATATCTTCTGCTTCTGTTAGGTCCATACCATTTCTGTCCTTTATCGAGCCCATCTTTGCATGAAATGTAGTTTTATTGCCAAGTACATGGTTTCTGGAGACAGGCACCATGGATTTGAATCCCTGTTCTGTACCTTAACATGTTGTGTGACATTAGGCAAATCACTTGGCCTATCTGCCTCAGTTTTCTCTTCTGTAAAATGGTGATGATAGAAACACTTATCTCAGAGATTCATGTGTAACTGCTTGAAAGTGAAAGTGAAAGTCACTCAGGCATGTCCGACTCTGCGACCCCATGGAATAGTCCATGGAATTCTCCAGGCCAGAACACTGGAGTGGACAGCCATTCCCTTCTCCAGGGCATCTTCCAAATCCAGGGATTGAACCCAGGTCTCTGGCATTGCAGGAGGATTCTTTACCAGCTGATCCACCAGGGAAGCCCTTAGATAAATAATATTACCTAATTTGTTTACATTTTTGAACACTTTGTGCCAGGTACTATGTTGAAAATGTGTGTGAATTCCTATGTTTAATTCTCACTATATCTCTGAGTTGTGAGTACTATCCATGTCATGTTTTTACAGATGCGGAGGCTGAGACACAGAAATGGTAAACTGTCTAGCACGTAGTGAAGGCAAGATTCAAGGTCAGATCTGTCTAGCTTCATAGACCATGTACGTATCTACTGTATCATACTCTCCCTCCTCATAATTCCTCTGAAAATGGCTTAGCAGTTGACATTTAATGAAAAAGAAGATACCTTTCCCCCAAAGTCCTGTCTTATGCTTATATTTATTTAGTTTTCATTTCTGAAATATCCATAATTCTGGATCATTCTTTATAAGAGAATCCCAGAAAAAACAAAGGTGTTATCTTCCTTCTCCCTGCCTAATTATGTAGAAGGCTACATAAAATGCATAAGAAAATTAAAAAAAAAATTAAGTATTGCAATATGGGATAACCAGCAATTTCTAATTCTTATTCCATAGAGAAATAATGCACCATTTTTAAAAGATCAATTATCTAGACATGATTGTAACTTATGCCTATTCTCCTGATTCTGTTTTCTTCAAGCCTAGTTTTGAGTATAGAGAAAAATAAATTCTTAGCTCCTTGTCCAGAGTAAAGTTTGGTCAGAGAAATACAGATAAGAATTCAGCAGTGTAGTAAGAATTGAACAGTTTCTGTTCAACAAGGAGGTTAGACCCAATCAGCTTACTGAGTTCTTGGCACTCTTATAATTGCTTTTGTTTTTCAGTCCTCACAAAGACCCTGTGCACAAATACTGTTCTTCTTCTTATTATTTTTTACAGATGAAGAAACTGAAGTATACAGAGGTTATATAACCTGACTAGGGTTACACAACTAACAAGTAACATGGCCAGAAGTTGAATCAAGACAATCTGAATTCAGGCTTCTCTATGCTCTATTGCCTCTCATAGAGATATGTCATGTAGAATAGAAGTTCAAAAAATGCCAGTGGTCAAGTTATATAACCTCTCTATACTCCAGTCTCTTCATCTGTAAAAAAGGAATAATAATAACAACAGTATGTGTGTAGTGTCATTGTGAGGATTAAAAAATGAAAGCAATTATAATAGTGGCAAGAACTCAGTAAGCTCTTAAATAGCAATTGCTATAATGATAGTAATGACAATGACAACAGCAATTATATTGATTAAAGATTTGATTTGAAGAAGCTTTTATGGCTGTGGTGGTTAATTTTATGTGTCAAACTGAAGAGTATTTGGGGTTGAAATTAACATTATAATCAGTGACCTGTGAGTAAGTACATTGTCTTCCATAATGTAGATAGTCCTTATCTAATCAGTTGAAGGCCTGAAATGAAACAAAAGGACCAGTCTCTTCAGCAAGAGGGAAGGGATGTGAAGTGCAAGTCTCTCAGTCCTGTCTGACTCTTTACAACCCCATGAACTGTAGCCTGCCAGGCTCCTCTGTCCATGGAATTCTCCAGGCACTAATACTGGAGTGGGTAGCCATTCCCTGCTCCAGGGGATCTTCCCAGCCCAGGGATCGAACCTGGGCCTCCTGTACTGCAGGCAGAGTCTTTACCAGCTGAACCACCAGGGGCTTCAGCAAGAGGGAACTCTCCAGTAAATTGCCTTCAGATTTCATCTGCTCCATTGGTTCTTGTGGGTCTGTGGCCTGCTGGCTGACACTGCAGATTTGGACTCATTAGTCTGTTACTCTCCATAATAAGTGAGCCAATTCCTTTTAATAAGTCACTATATTTATATGCCTTTATCTATATCTATATATAGATAACTATACACACACACACACATACACATCTTGTTGTTAGTTCTGTGTCTCTGGAGAACTCTAATACAATAGCTAATAAAAAATTTTAAAGCCATTGGACTAAATTTTCTCTATCTTCCCTCTATGTTTGCTATTCTATAACAGATTTTATTATAGATACTGAATGTACACAAAGGGCCACAAATTATGATTAATATTTGTAGATTAAGACAAATACCTTGGAGGAAGAGGTAATGAAGGAAATAATATATAGAAATTGATAGGAAGAAGAAAGAAAGGCACTCCAGGTAGGGAAAAATGTGAAATAAGACTCAGAAAAAAAAGGGTGGGGTGTGTGTGTGTGTGTGTGTGTGTGTGTGTGTGGTATGTGTGTAGAATTGCTCTGATTGGAGGCAAACATAGCCATTAGAGATGAGCTTGGTAGGTATGGAAGCAGTGATAGCCATTACTAAGAGCTGTAATAAGGTGCAAGTCTTCAGTGTGCACAAGACAAATGTCTATTTTTTGACTGGTGTTCAACAATAAATTATTGTTGTTACTAATTATATGTCTAGTCGAGGCTATGGTTTTTCCAATGGTCATGTATGGATGCGAGAGTTGGACTGTGAAGAAAGCTGAGTGCCGAAGAATTGATGCTTTTGAACTGTGATGTTGTAGAAGACTCTTGAGAGTCCCTTGGACTGCAAGGAGATCCAACCAGTCCATTCTAAAGGAGATCAGCTCTGGGTGTTCTTTGGAAGGAGTGATGCTAAAGCTGAAACTCCAATACTTTGGCCACCTCATGCGACGAGTTGACTCATTGGAAAAGACTCTGATGCTGGGAGGGATTGGAAGCAGGAGGAAAAAGGCAGGACAGAGGATGAGATGGCTGGATGGCATCACTGACTCGATGGACGTGAGTATGAGTGAACTCCTGGAGTTGGTGATGGACAGGGAGGCCTGGCATGCTGCGATTCATGGGGTCACAAAGAGTCAGACACGACTGAGTGACTGAACTAAACTGAACTGATATTTAAAAAATTGCCATTTTCATTTTGTCCAGGAACTATCAGTATTGGGAAAGTAAAAATGTTTACTTTTGTCTTTGTCTATTGCAAAACATTCAAAGCACCATCAATAAATGCACCAATTTGATATTCATTATTTATTATGCAAAACCTGGATATCAAAAATTATTGAAAAAGTAAAAATTTGAAGGAAGCATCATAGATCCAGCTAGTTACCTGATGAAATATCATAAATAATTTTCAAGTAAAATGTATTTCTTATAAACAATACAGTGATTTAATATTAATGTATTGTTTCAAGGAAAAATTTAATTGCATTTATTGCACTTCCATATTAAAGTCAATTGTTTTATTTCTAAGTATGTTTTGAAAGAAAGATAAAGGGCTAGTTGAAAGAACCTGGCTTTAAAGTCAGTAGGTGAATTTTTTCTTCCTAGATCATCCACTGAATGTTGACTTTGGACTTAATGTGCAAACTCTCAGATGCGAAATCTATACAATATTATCTTCCTAGCTCACCATGTGAGATTGAAAATATTCATATATGATAAAAGTATTAGCCATTATTACTATTACTTTAAAACTATAGTAATGATGACTAAGTGTAAATTCTATGCAGAGAACATTTTTTATTTTTGCTGGTGCTTCTTCCTCACCATCATCTTCAGCGACTATTTACTGTGTTCCTCCTAATATGAATGGAAGTGCTTCTAGCATTCATCTTTTATTACACTGGTAGAGCATGAATTCTTTCTCTTTATTCAATCAATACAGAGTAAACTGAGAAAAACATTCCTTTCTTGACACCTAACCCATCAAATTCCTCAAAGGTAACCACTAGTAAGTTTGGTAGGTATTTTCCAGTTCTTTTTCTATGCATTTGTGTACATATAGAAGATATACAAATATGTACTTTACAAAGTTTGATTATACTATATGAAATTTTCTGTAATTTGCTTCATATTCAACAATATATATTGGAGATATTTGAATGTCAATAATTTATAGTGCTACTTTATTCTACTAAATGTTTCATAGTACTTCACAAATTTCATTTATAGACATATACTCATTTATTTAAGCAATCCTCTATGGGTGACCATTCAGATTCTTTCAGTCATTCAGTATTTAACATAATGCATATATATGTCTATCATATACACATAGGTATAGCAGGTATACAAAATTAGCTAGGAAATTGATTGATGTGTACTTTAAAATAGTGACTGTATATATTTACTATTTAAACAGATATATTTTGCTTATATTCAGTATTTATGTATTCATGACTATGAATATAAACCTATATATGCATATATATATTCACTATTTAAAACAATTCCTGAATTAATATCTTTGCTACATTTCATCTTTCCTGATGGGAGAGACTGACTGAGGGGAAAACTGGGTCTTGTTCTGATGGGCGGGGCCATACTCAGTAAATCTTTAATCTCCTATCAGGAAGCATCCATAAGCCTCTTATCCCTCTCCATCAGAAGGCAGACAGACTGAAAACCACAGTCACAAAAAACTAACCAATCTGATCACGTGGACCACAGCCTGTCTAACTCAATGAAACTACAAGCCATGCCATAGAGGGCCACCCAAGACGGACAGGTCATGGTGGAGAGTTCTGATAAAATGTGGTCCACTGGAGAAGGGAATGGCAAACCACTTCATTATTCTTGCTTTGAGAACCCCATGAACAGTATGAAAAGGCAAAAAGATAGGATACTGAAAGATGAACTCCCTAGGTCGGTAGGTGCCCAATATGCTACTGGAGATCAGTGGAGAAAGGATGAAGAGACGGAGCCAAAGCAAAAACAACACCCAGTTGTGGATGTGACTGGTGATGGAAGTAAAGTTCAATGCTGAAAGCAATATTGATAGGAATCTGGAATGTTAGGTCCATGAATCAAGGCAAATTGGAAGTGGTCAAACAGATGGCAAGAGTGAACGTCAACACTCTAGGAATCAGTGAACTAAAATGGATTGGGATGGGTGAATTTAATTCAGATGACCATTATATCTACTACTGTGGGCAAGAATCCCTTAGGAGAAATGGAGTAGCCATCATAGTCAACAAAAGAATCCAAATGCAGTAATTGATTGCAATCTGAAAGATGACAGAATGATCTCTGTTCATTTCCAAGGCAAACCATTCAATATCACAATAATCCAAGTCTATGCCCCAACCAGTAATGCTGAAGAAGCTGAAGTTGAATGGTTCTATGAAGACCTACAAGACCTTTTAGAACTAACACCCCGACAAAATGTCCTTTTCATTAGAGGGGACTGGAATGCAAAAGTAGGAAGCCAAGAAACACCTGGAGTAACAGGCAAATTTAGCCTTGGAGTACAGAAAGAAGCAGGGCAAAGGCTAATAGAGTTTTCCCAAGAGACTATACTGGTCATAGCAAACACCCTCTTCCAACAATACAAGAGAAGAGTCTACACATGGACATCACCAGATGGTCAATACCGAAATCAGATTGATTATATTATTTACAGCCAAAGATGAAACAGTCAGCAAAAACAAGACTGGAAGCTGATTGTGGATCAGATCATGAACTCCTTATTGCCAAATTCAGACTTAAATTGAAGTAGGGAAAACCACTTGACCACTCAGGTATGACCTAAATCAAATCCCTTATGATTATTCAGTGGAAGTGACAAATAAATTGAAGGGACTAGATATGATACAGTGCCGGAAGAACTATGGATGGAGGTTCGTAACATTGTATAGGAGGCAATGATCAAGACCATCCCCAAGAAAAAGAAATGCAAAAAGGCAAAATGATTGACTGAGGAGGCCTTACAAATAGCTGAGAAAAGAAGACACAAAAGGCAAAGGAGAAAAAGTAAGATATACCCATTTGAATGCAGAGTTCCAAAGAATAGCAAGGAGAGATAAGAAAGCCTTCCTCAGTTAACAATGCAAATAAATAGAGGAAAACGATAGAATGGGAAAGACTAGAGATCTCTTCAAGAACATGAGAGATAACAAGGGGACATTTCATGCAAAGATGGGCACAATAAAGGACAGAAATGGTATGGACCTAACAGAAGCAGAAGATAATAAGAAGAGGTGGCAAGAATACACAAAACTAAACAAAAAAGTCTTTACAACCCAGATAATCACGATGGTGTGATCACTCACCTAGAGTCAGGCATCCTGAAATGTGAAGTCAGGTGGGCCTTAGGAAGCAGCACTACAAACAAAGCTAGTGGAGGTGATGGAATTCCAGTTGAGTTATTTCAAATCCTAAAAGATGATGCTGTGAAAGTGCTACACTCAATTTGCCAGCAAATTTGGAAAACTCAGCAGTGGCCACAGGACTGGAAAAGGTCAGTTTTCATTCCAATCCCAAAGAAAGGCAATGCCAAAGAAGGCTCAAACTACTGCACAATTACACTCATTTCACAGGCTAGCAAAGTAATACTCAAAATTCTCCAGCCAGGCTTCAATAGTACATGAACCATGAACTTCCAGATGTTCAAGCTTGATTTAGAAAAGGCAGAGGAACCAGAGATCAAACTGCCAACATTCGTTGGATCATTGAAAAAGCAAGAGAGTTCCAGAAAAATATCAATTTCTGCTTTATTGACTATCCCAAAGCCTTTGACTGTGTAGAGCACAGCAAACTGTGAACAATTCTGAAAGTGATGCGAATACCAGACTACCTGACCTGCCTTCTGAGAAATCTGTATGCGGGTCAAGAAACAACAGTTAGGAGTGGACATGGAACAACAGACTATCCAAATTGGGAAAGGAGTACATCAAGACTGTATATGTCACCCTGCTTATTTAACTTAAATGCAGAGTATATCATGAGAAATGCTGGACTGGATGAAGCACAAGCTGGAATCAAGATTGCCAGGAGAAATATCAATAACCTCAGATATGCAGAGGACACCACCCTTATGGCAGAAAGCAAAGAAGAACTAAAGAGCCTCTTGATGAAAGTGAAAGAGGATGGTGAAAAAGTTGGCTTAAAACTCAACATTCAGAATGTCATGAGTTTGCATCATTTCTAATATCACACATAATTAAACCATCAATCTAGTCAATGTCAAGAGAATGATTCAATTCCAATGATTTATTCTAAGCTTGTAATGTACTTATTTGCATAGTTTATGCAGTAAGTATGATTTACAGTGATTCCTACATAAATCAAAATTGGTTATTAAATTTAAATACTTATTATTTAAATGTAATATAATTAAGTCATTTTGTAGTTTAAAAAAGATAAGTTTCAAAGTTAAAATGAAAACATACTTTCGATGCAGAACTGAGTGGAGCTGCAGGGGCTTCCCAGGTAGAACCAGTGGTAAAGAATCTGCCTGCCAATGCAGGAGACATAAGAGACAGGTTCGAACTCTGGGGTCAGGAAGAGCCCCTGGAGGAGGGCACACAAGCAACCCACTCCAGTATTCTTGCCTGGAGAATCCCACGGACAGAGGAACCTGGCAGGTTGCAGTTGTATAAAACTGCACAGAGTCAGACACAACTCAAGCGACTTAGCACGGACACACAGAAGCTAATAGCATAACCAAAATAGTAATGAGAAAAAGAAGCTGGAAAAAAGTGTGTTGAAAATTTCACAATAAATGGTGATTGTATTTGCTATGAGAAAAACAAACAAACAAAAAACTATAGTGTAAATAATAGTAAAGTATATAATATTGAGTAATATTTTCAGCAAAAACAGTGGATTTGGTAAGAATTTTCTTAACAGTCAAGAAGAAACAATAAAATTAATTACCTGAAATCAGAATTAAATATCCAGCAAAACTATACAAATGATTTTAATAGAACCTGAGCTTGTGACTTTGGCCAACTTTAAACAACTTGAACTTTTCCACAAAAACAAAAACCATATTTGGGTGAAGACATAGTAAAATAATTATTTTAGTTATATAAATTTTTATTGGAAGTAGATCAGGAAAAGAATTTTTAAAATATTTTACAAAAAGTGAAAGATATTTAATTGAGCCATCAAACCAATGCTCATAGAATTCAAGCCCCTTTTAACAATATTATAGATCAATTGATTCAAAATTTGAAAAATACAAGTACTTTCCTTTAACTGTATATGAGTATGCAATATAAGTAATACTAGAGATATAATACAGGAGAAGGAAATGGCAACTCACTCCAGTATTCTTGCCTGGAGAATCCCAGGGACAGAGGAGCCTTGTGGGCTGCCGTCTATGGGGTCGCACAGAGTCGGACACGACTGAAGTGACTTAGCAGCAGCAGCAGCAGAGATATAATATTTTACCTATGTCTTGTGTCAAAGGACTTTGAAATTTAGGAAGAAATATTGTTAATTTTCAGCTTAAAAATTAAAATTGTGGCATGTACAGTTTTATTAACAGAAAACTTTCAGATAGCTGTGAAAAATATAGTTTCTAATATGACAAACTGTGCTTTGGCTATTAGTTCATAAAGCCAGTTTTAGTAGAATCTTAAAACAAAAGACTGGTAACTATATGGTACATATTAAAATATCTGTGTTCCGTTTTCTTAAGCAGACTATGAAATACATGGATACAGTTGTTGACATTCATTTATTAAGGAAACTGTTATAAGAAATCGAAAAAATGAACTTAATCGTCTTGTTTTTTTTTTTCCCAGTTCTCATTGATTGAGTCATGGAAGAGTTTTACAAAGATTTACCACATTATTAAATCAAATTTAAGGTTCTCTTGAAACAAAATGAGTTGTCAAATATTAAATAATCAAAGACAAAAAATTGCAGTGAGATTTCCATTTTCTCATTGATATCACAGTGCATATGACCAAGTTAAATTTGAAGCTCTACAGAATGGAAAATTTAATTTGTACGTCACTGAACAAATATAAGAATTTCTGCTCAAACTGAATTTTTATAATATAAATCAATACAATTATTTTATATATTTTTCTAACATGGATGAATATGAAAATTTTAATTATCAATATTATATGTTAGCCTTAAAATCTACAAGAAAATTTTGAAGAAGGCAATATCCCTTTGACTTTGATATTAATAATACTGAATGGACACAGAATTAATGAATTTACTTAACACGGATAGAAATAGTTTTGAAACTGTTATGCTCTTGTTTAAAGTAAAATTCTTCCTCAAAAGATGAAATTGTTTTGTTAATGTGGATAGCAATATTAAAGGAATTTGAGGGTATTTGATTCAGTTGTTGGAACACTCTTAATTATATTTGGAACAATTTGCATATATGCAAATACTTTTCAACTGTAGGTTTTATGGAATCTAAGTACATATTGTGTACTTCTCATTTAAATATAAGACCCAAAGTGTAATGTGTAAAGGCTTAGTGTGGAAAAACAATATGAAATATCTCATTTAATAATATTTTATATTAATTACATGTTGATAAATCATTTTGAATAGGTTAGGATAAATAAGATATATTATTCAATTTAATTTTTTCTTATTTGTGTTACTTTTTAAATGTGACTAGCAAAAAATTTTAAATTACATATTTAATTTATATTATATTTCTATTGACCACAGTGCCCTATATCCTTAAATATTTCCTATCATCCCCATCTAGTGCCTGAAATTCATTAATTAAAGTTGTATTCATTTAGCTTAAAATAGTAACCACTTTTGAAGATATGTATAGTGTATTTTGGAGAAGGAAATGGCAACCCACTCTAGCACTCGTGCCTGGAAAATCCCATGGACTGAGAAGCCTGGTAGACTACAGTCCATGGGATCGCAAAGAGTCGGACACGACTGAGCGACTTCAATTCAAATTCAAATTCATAGTGTATTTTACAGTACTTCAGGGAACTTCAGTGACCAGAGTCTCAACAATTTCCCAATAACTGATTAAATTCTCCCCTCTGTAAATAATTTTCCTTTAATATTTGCATCCACATTGACAAAACTGTTTTATCTTTATTACAATGATTGATTTGATTTTAAACAAGAGTGTATCAGCTACAAGAGTGTATCAGCTACAAAAGTGTATCTGTCCATGTTATATAAATTATGCTGGATTGCTAATTTCTACTTTTTGCTTGAAAGAAGAGTATGAAATGAAGATTTTCAGACACTTCCCTACATATGGATGTAGGACTTGGTCTGGAATCTAACACACTTAGGCTCCATACCCTGTTTTGTTGTTATATGAACATGTGAATTTGGTCAATCCATGTCAACTTCTATTTCCCTCTTTGTGAAAATGAGTGAGATTAGACTATTATCACTATAAGCATCCAACCTACATAGCCAATATTTCTTTCCTTTTTTATAGATTGTGGAGAGGGCATTGCTCCTTTTTTTTTTTTTTATCCCTCTCTAGCTTCTCCAGGGTTTCCCTTGTAGTTCAGATGATAATCTGCCTGCAATGCAGGAGGCCTATGTTCAATCCCTAGGTCGGGAAGATCCCCTGGAGAAGGAATGGCTACCCGCTCTAGTATTCTTGCCTGGAGAATCCCATGGACAGAGGAACCTGGTGGACTACAGTCCACAGGGTTGCAAAGAATCAGACACGACTGAGTGACTAACACTAACTAGACTGTATATGTTCTCTAGCCTTCATTTGCTTCTCTGTGCCTAGGTAAATTGTCTCTTCATTCTATTTTCTTTCACACAGCGTGGTGGATTAGTTAAGACCTGAATATTAAAGCCATACAGATTCTTGAGTGAGTCAGAGTTCCATCATTCACTAACTGTGTGACCATAGGCAAAATATTCAACTTCTCTAAACCTCAGTTTCCTTAATTGTAAAGTGGTTGTAATAATATTATCTACCCACAGGATTGAGCTGAGGATTTGAATGAGAAATTGGGTGTGAAATACCTGGTAAATACTAATCTATGAATAAATGGACAATCATATGCTTATTATTAACATTAAATATCACAATCACCTATAAACAAAATTAGGGCACATTCATATTCAAAGAGAAAAAAGATTACTTAAATAGGATTTATGAACTCAAATATTTTTGTACCATTTTGTAGGGATGATGACAGTTCAGGGTTCATTTGAGAAGAAAACTTGGGGGTTTTAGAGACCCAGGTACTTTACAAAGAATATATTCATTGATTTTTTCAATTAGGTTGCCTAGAACAAAAGGGAACCCATTCAAGAAATATTTGTGAAAAGGCTGGGAGAAATATGTAGAGTCATCAGGCTAGGTAACTGAAGGGATAATTTACGTACATAGTTTGAATAATATTCTCTTGAATAATGATGATTGTTATCATCAGTGTAGATAACATACATTAAGGGCTGCCAACATGCCAGGCAATGTCCAAGTAGTTTACATATTTTATCTCACTTAATCCTCACTATCCTAGAAGACATGTAGATCTATATTTCTACCTGTTATTATTTTCCTTCTGCCAGGACTTCCTTTAGCATTCTTTGTAGCACAAGTCAGCTGGAAATTAAGTCTTTCCACTTTGTATCTAAAAAATATCTTTCTTCTGCCTTCATTTTTGAAAGATATTCTTATAGGTATAGAATTTTGGTTTGAATTTTTTCTTTCAGTATTTTAAAGATGTTGCTCCACTTTCTTCTATTTTTTTTTTTTTTTTTGGTTCTGCTGAGAAGCCAGCTGTAATTCTTATCTTTGTTTTTCTATACATTGTAAATACTTTTTCCTCTGGCTATGTTTAAGATATTTTATCACTGGTTTTAAACAAATTGTTAACATTAGGCCTTGCTGTTAATTTACTTTATGTTTCTTATATTTGAGACTTATTGAAGATTCATGTCTTTGTAGTTTTTACTAAATTTGGAATATATTTAGCTATTCTTCAAATATCTTCCCCATTCTCATTCTCTCCTCCACTTTAAAGAATCCAATTACACATATGGTTAGGCCACTTGAACCTTTATCTTAGCTCATTGCTGCCTTTTTATTTTAGTTTCATCTTTTTGCTCCGTTTCATTGTGGGCAGATTCTTTGACATTGTTAGGAGTATCTTCAAATTCACAAGTCGTTTCTTCTATAGTGTCTGATATATTTATTCAATTACATGTAACTTTGAGAATCATTTATAGTATTTTTCACACTACAATTTCAATTTGAATATTTTAAAATATCTTCTAGGTATATTATTTAAAACATCTTCTATATCATTATTTATTATGCTTAATCTTTACTCCACCTCTTCAGTATGGGGAATGTACTTATAAAAAAAACTCACGTAACACCCTAAATCAATCATCTGTGTCAATTTAGGTTCAGTTTTTTCTTAACTGATTTTTCTTTTCTCATGATGGCCCTATTTTCCTGCTGCTTGGCCAGATGCTACATTTTACCTTATTGGTTGTTGGATAATATTGCATTTCCATCTTTTTAAACTTTGTCCTGGGATGCAGTTAGTTTACTTGGAAGCCATTTGATTTTTGTGTTGTTGTTGTTTTCAAATTTCGTTGCATGTGAACAGTACAGCCTTTAGTTCAGTTCAGTTGCTCAGTCATGTCTGACTCTTTGTGACCCCATGGGCTGCAGCACGCCAGGCTTCCCTGTCCATCACCAACTCTCGGGTTTTACTCAAACTCATGTCCACTGAGTCGGTGATGCCATCCAACCATCTCATCCTCTGTCGTCCCCTTCTCCTCCCACCTTCAATCTTTCCCAGCATCAGGGTCTTTTATAATGAGTCAGTTCTTTGCATCATGTGGCCAAAGTATTGGAGTTTCAGCTTCATCATCAGTCCTTCCAATGAATATTCAAGACTGATATCCTTTAGGATGGACTGATTGGATCTCCTTGCTGTACAAGGGACTCTCAAGAGTTTTCTCCAACACCACAGTTCAAAAGCATCAATTCTTTCACGCTCAGCTTTCATTATAGTCCAACTCTCACATCCATACATGACTACTGGAAAAACCATAGCTTTCACTAGACAGACCTTTGTTGGCAAAGTAATGTCTCTGCTTTTGAATATGCTGTCTAGTTTGGTCATAGCTTTTCTTCCAAGGAGCAAGTGTCTTTGAATTTCATGGCTGCAGTCACCATCTGCAGAGATTTTGGAGCCCCCCAAAATAAAGTCCTGTCACTGTTTCCATTTTTTCCCCATCTATTTGCCATGAAGTGATGAGACCAGATGCCATGATCTTAGTTTTCTGATGTTGAGTTTTAAGCCTTTAATCTAGGGCTAATTTTCCACACTATAGGGGTGATATATTTTTGAATGCTCTACTCAATGTCCCAGGATGTACTGCGTTTTCTATTTTGGGTTGAAAATAAACTATATCTAACCCAGTTTGAGCCTCAGGATTTTCAACAATGATCTTTTCAGTGGTTCTTTCCCTGATTTGAGTAGTTTCTTCATATACAGGCACTAATAAGCACTCAGGTTGAAGACTCAAGGCTAACCCTCTACAGCTGTTCCAAGCTCACTCATGCTCTCCCTCTCTCAGTCTCTCTTCTCTATTTCATTCTTCCTTACAAACTCTAGAATCCTCTGTGTACTTGGACCATCATATTTCTATCCTCAAATCACTGATATCCCTGGGCTTGGCTTGATGTTGCCTTCGCTGTGCTGTGACCTGCAAATTCTCTCCAGGCAGAAAGCAGGGGCAATAGCAGAGCTGATTTAGGTTTTTTTTTTTTTTTTTTTTTTCATATCATAGGGGGGTGACTACCTTTATTTGGTAGTCATTCTCTGAAAACCATTGGTCTTCTCTGGTTTTTACTTTTTTTAAACAAAAGATTAAATTTTATTCCTGAAATTTCATCTTAGCTGTATTTAGAAGCTGCAGCTTATACTCTTTATTAGAGAGCTATACTGTATTTGAAAGTAGGCAACTATGTATACAGTCATGAATGTGCTCACAAAAGTGTATGGGTATTTAGTTGTGTGTATTCATGTCTTGTGTGTTCATACAAAAACACATGTGTACTGGTAATCAGAGAGAAAAGCAAAAGAGTAAAATCTAGTCACCTAAAGAGATGAAGTGTGTGCATGTGTGCTAAGTTGCTTCAGTCATGTCTGACTCTTTGCGACCCCATGGACTGTAGCCCGCCAGGCTCCTCTGTCCATGGGATTCTCCAGGCAAGAATACTGGCATGGGTTGCCATGCACCCTCCTGCAGGGGATCTTCCTGACCCAGGGATTGAACCTGTGTCTCTTATGTCTCCTTCATTGGCAGGCCGGTTCTTTACCACTAGCCCCACCTGGGAAACCCAAAGAGATGAAGTACTCACAGTCAAAATCCCATGAATGGTGTCAATGAACCTTATTAAGATAGCAGCAGAAATCTAGCTCTCTTTCTTTTTGGCCCTAAGCTTCTGGAGGGATGTTAGTGAACAACTATCACATTCCTAAAAAGGGATTTAGTTTTCCATAAAAGTGAAAGGGGGCCAGATTTATACAGTGGGGAAAATACACATATTGAGTTGGCACAATGAAGTGTAGAATTCTTTATATTTATTATACAGCATATGATGCCGATCCTAGTTTACTGGATCTTTAGATGGAGGGCAATTTTATGAGGAAAAAATGCTGCAAAATGATGCCATTCCCAAATATATACCAAGTTATCCTATTGGTGATTATTTATTGGAGTTGATATTTATCTCACTGAAATTAGTGATGTTGAGTACCTTTTCATAATTCTGTTGGCCATTTGCATGTCTTCTTGTATGGCTATTATAAAGAAATTAAAAGATATGTTGGCAAGAATGTGGAGAAATTGGAACTTTTGTTGGCTGTTGGTAGAATGTAAATTGGTGCAGCCACTATGGAAAACAGTATGGAGTTTCCTCAAAAGGCTAAAAATAGAACTACCATATGATCCAACAACCTTACTTCTAGATATATATTCAAAAGAATTGAAAATACATTCTTAAAGAAATATCTGCAGTCCTATGTGCATTGGAGCATTTTTCACAATAGCCAAGATACATAAACTACCTAAGTAGTTTGATGAATGTAGTAGATGAATGGATAAAGAAAATGGGGTATATACATACAATGAAATGTTATTCGGCCTTAAAAACAATGAAATCCCACCATATGCAATAGCATGGATGATCCTGGAGAACATTATACTAAATGAGATGTCAGTCTCAGAAAGAAAATACTTCAAGATTCAACTTATGAAAGGTTGTTGCTGAACCATGAAAGACACTGGGATTCTTGGCCTCTGGAGGAGAAGAATTCAATCCGGGGTCAGAGACGAGGCTTGATCGCTCAGAGCTTTTGTGTAATAAAGTTTTATTAAAGTATAAAAGAGATAGAGAAAGCTCCTGACATAGACATCAGAAGGGGGCACAAAGAGTACCCCCTTGCTAGTGTTAGCAATGGAGTTATATACTTTTTTAAAATAGTTATTACAATGAATCAAAAGAATGTCTGGAGGTTGTAAAGATGTTACTAGACCCACTCCCATAATTTACATTTTTAAGATAACAGGATAAGCCAGAAGTTTTTTTCCAGAAACTGTCCTCAAGGATGATACATTATTGTTATATAATCCTAAGGAATGTAGAGGGAAAAAAAAGTTTGTTCTTTCCTCCTCCTTAAGAATTCCAGACTCCTCTCTCCTTGGGGACCCCCAGACTTCTTATCAACCTGCCTAAGAATTGACTATCTCACTTATATGAGATATCTAAAATACTCAGACCCATAGGAAAGAATAGAACAATGATTGCTAGGCTCTGGGAGGAGGGAGAAATGGAAAGTTATTATTCAAGCAAGTATAAAGCTTCAGTTATGTACCATGAATAGGTTTTAGAGACTTACTGATAAACATAGTGCCTATAATTAACAATACTGTATACACTTAAAACGTTGTAAGAAGGTAGACCACAGTAAAACATATATTGGTGATTAAATGTTCCAAGCATGTATCCAAAATCTATTTTTTGGTTGATATATTTCAACACTTTAATCTGAAAATTTTCAAACATGTAAAAATGTTGAAAGACCTGCAAAGAAAGACCAGGTTCATTTACTGGTAAAACATTTTATTATTAGGTTTTACCTACATATCAGTCTCTCTAAATATCCTTCTACCTATCTTTAATCCATCTTATATTTTGAAGCATTTAACAGTAAATTGCAGACATTTACTACACTTTTGCCTAACCACCTCAAATTACATATGCTGCTGCTGCTGCTGCTAAGTCACTTCAGTCGTGTCTGACTCTGTGCGACCTCATAGATGGCAGCCCACCAGGCTCCTCTGCCCATAGGATTTTCCAGGCAACAGTACTGGAGTGGGTTGCCATTGCCTTCTCCACAAATTACATATAGTTAGATTTAAATGTTTTATTTTTCCTTTTATTTTTCCTTTTTAAGGTAAAGTGTACCATTCTATTGTATGTATTGGCAAATGCATATAGCTGTGTATATCGAATGTTTGTCAAGATGTAGAGCATTACCAGGATCCCCCAAATTTTACTCTTCTGCCTTTGCAATCTAACAATGCCCTCACCTGCCGAAGACAACACTGTTGTGTTTTTTTGTTCACTATATATTTGGTGGGCATTTACTTGGATGTCACAAAAATGTAATAATACATTTAATACAAAAACTTTTTTGTATATTTCTTTCACTCAGCGTAAGAATTATTTTTACGAATTTTTTTTCTTAATTTTTTGAGAATCATCCCTAGTTGTGCATGTTTTCATATTGTTTTTTGTTTTTTATTGGTGAATATCATTCTATTATATGAATAAACCATACCATGTTTATTCATTCTTCTGTTGATAGAAACATGACTGCTGCTTCTCCTGCTGCTACTGCTGCGAAGTTGCTTCAGTTGCGTCCGACTCTGTGCGACCCCATAGACAGCAGCCCACTAGGCTCCTCTGTCCCTGGGATTCTCCAGTCAAGAATACTGGAGTGGGTTGCCATTTCCTTCTCCAATGCATGAAAGTGAAAAGGGAAACTGAAGTCGCTTAGTCATGCCCGACTCTTAGCGACCCCATGGACTGCAGCCTACCAAGCTCCTCCGTCCATGGGATTTTCCAGGCAAGAGTACTGGAGTGGGGTGCCATCGCCTTCTCCGAGAAACATGACTAGTAGTGTTAAATTGTTTAGAAAACATGCTGGAAAATATTTTTCATATTCATATTTCCTGTTTCCATTGTATTTGAAAATTTGCCATGCCATTGGTCAACTCAGGTTTTCAGTTTCTTCAGCATTACAGGAAAAAAAGCATGAGAGGTTTGAACTGCCCAGTTCAAATGTGTGGGATAGCCAAACAGGCTACAGTGGCTACTTAGCCAAAATAAATTATTTCAAGTTGTCCTTTTGGCATAAAAATGTTCATTTTGTGAGAAAATGTCTTTATAATATCAGAAGAGTAATACTCAATTGTTAAATTTGTCATTACAAATGAAGATTTTATAGCCTAGGTAAAAAAAAAATATATATATATATATATATATTAGGATGCCACTAATACAGATAGGAAATGATGGAGACAGATCATATTTGTCTAGGGACAGATATTAAGATAATATGTTAGAATTTGGGCCATGTTATGTTTGAAATGCCTGGGAGACCTTAAAATAAGACCTAAAAGTTAGATAAAAGTTGGTATTATTGCATTTAGGTATTTGGTGAGATTAAAATACTGCTTTTTATAGAGTTTTAGAGTTCAGGAAAGTATAAACTACTCTTATAGGATATATTGTGGTAAAGAATAAAGGAAAAGGATGTGGTAATACCTTGAGGGATCTCTTGATTTAGGAGAGATAATTTTAAAAACAAAACATGGAGACTTTTGTCATGTTTGTAAACTGAGGGGAAGGATCTCAAAGGGACAACAAAGAATTTAATCAAGAGTCTAATGTAAAAATTTTACTTCAAAGAGAGGATGCACATCTCTTTTTTAGAAATAAGAAGGTAAGACTATAGCAATAGTTGATCCACTTTACCTCATGAAAGTATTGCAAGGTTTGCTTTTTACTTTGTGTTTGCATGAAATCCTGATCTTTGTTGTTTATCTACTGCTGAAAATTATCCATCACTCTTGCTACCTTACGTAGTTAAACCACTCCTCTATAAAGTTCCACCAAAACAACTGAACTAGAAAAAAAAGGTACATACACACAGAGATACAGAAGATGGAAAAGAAGGAATAGAGGTGAAACTGTGTTTGTGAGTCTTCCTTTATCTTATTGGCTCTAGAGGACCTACTTTTAAATAATCAGAATCATATGTCAGACACTGAGCTATGCACTACAGATATACTGATGAGGAGAATATGGTCCTTCCTTGGGCAGAAGGGACTTACAGTGCAGTGAGAGGAGCTGACAATTTCTGCTACTAGGTAATAATTGTTGTTACAAGAGTGCATGAGAAAAATTTGGGACAATGTAACAAATAAATAGTGAATTCACTAGGGCAGGTCAGTAACAAATTTATGGGGGAAGTGAAGTGTATCTTTTGTTTTATAATCAGGTAGACTCTGATTTTCAATAAAGTAGAAGATGGTATTAAAAAATTTGTGGTTGCTTACTTAACAAAAACAAAGCTTATTTTTAAAATTTTCCATTTCATTGTTTTATTGCTTTAAATGTAGTTGATTTTCCTCCTTTGAGACAGAACTTGACATAGAATTTTCCCTAACATGCAAGAAATTAACGAAGATCCTCACTTCATGGGAAATAGATGGGGAAACAGTGGAAACAGTGTCAGACTTTATTTTTTTGGGCTCCAAAATCACTGCAGATGGTGACTGCAGCCATGAAATTAAAAGATGCTTACTCCTTGGAAGAAAAGTTATGACCAACCTAGATAGCATGTTAAAAAGCAGAGACATTACTTTGCCAACAAAGGTCCGTCTAGTCAAGGCTATGGTTTTTCCAGTAGTCATGTATGGATGTGAGAGTTGGACTGTGAAGAAAGCTGAGCACTGAAGAATTGATGCTTTTGAAGTGTGGTGTTGGAGAAGACTCTTGAGAGTCCCTTGGACTGCAAGGAGATCCAACCAGTGCATTCTGAAGGAGATCAGCCCTGGGATTTCTTTGGAAGGAATGATGCTAAAGCTTAAACTCCAGTACTTTGGCCACCTCATGTGAAGAGTTGACTCATTGGAAAAGACTGTGATGCTGGGAGGGATAGGGGGCAGGAGGAGAAGGGAACTACTGAGGATGAGATGGCTGGATGGCATCACTGACTCGATGGACGTGAGTATGAGTGAACTCTGGGAGATGGTGATGGACAGGGAGGCCTGGCGTGCTGCAGTTCATGGGGTCGCAAAGAGTGGGACACGACTGAGCGACTGAACTGAACTGAACTGAATTGGGCTATTATTACAGACATTATGCTTTAAAACACTATTTCAAATGATGACATTCATGAGGTTCATGTCCTCCTACTCTATATCTTTTTTTTTTTTTTTCAGTTCTCAAACTGACATTTTCATCTTTTATTTCTATTTTCAAGTATATCAAATCAGTGTCATAGCAAAGGGGTCATTGAATGAAGCATTTTAGATTAAATTAGAAATATTTTTAGGGTTGGCATTGTTTTCATAATTAATAGTACCTGTCATAAAACAAGAAAATCTTTATGTTCTAGATGTTACTAATATAATTAGGTTTTAGTCATTTAAGTGGAGTGAATGTGCCTTGGAGCAATTACTGATGCCTCACTCAATGTGAAGCATGTTTTAGCTCATTGAAAGTTATGACATGCTCTTGCCTGAACAAGCACTTCATTATGTTTATTCAGTCAAAACCAGCATTCCATTTCTAGAAGATCAGTGCAGCATTAAGGCTTTTAGAAGTTTTTGAATCAATTTGAGGCGCAACTAGAAAAAGGACAAGAGGAGAAAATGGCAATAACGACATATGCAATAAGGATGAGACTTTTATTTTAATAACTAAAATTATTTTCTTTAGATTATTGTTCCATTTGTGGGGGAGTAACCATGTAACTTGGAATAGAAAACATAGGCTAAGATAGAATAGGCCATATTTTCAAGAAACCTCATAATTTTCTATTGAAATGAAAAGATTCACTTCTGGAAATAGCTTCGACATTTCCTTTTAATTCTTTGGGAATTTAAGAAGGCCAAAATAAGTTGCTATGGCTTTTGGTCTCATCTTTATACTTGTCATTCACCATTATTATAAATATATAAGCAAATTTTTGTTGTTGTTGTTGGAACCTCAAAGCCCATAGTTTTTTTTCTGGTTACATTTATCCTTTTGAAGAAACAGTCCCCGATTGTTCTTAATGGTGTTTACCCAACATGACCTTGGCACCTTGGGCATATGCAATTGGAAGAGGGGTTGAAGCTAACTGGCATTGTATGAGTAGTTCAGGCAAGAAAACTGTTAATTAGGGAACCCTATACTGGATAGTTCGGAGAAGGCAATGGCACCCCACTCCAGTACTCTTGCCTGGAAACTCCCATTGACAGAGGAGCCTGGTAGGCTGCAGTCCATGGGGTCGCGAAGAGTCGGACACGACTGAGCGACTTCACTTTCACTTTTCACTTTCATGCATTGGAGAAGGAAATGGCAACCCACTCCAGTGTACTTGCCTGGAGAATCCCAGGGATGTGGGAGCCTGGTGGGCTGCCGTCTACGGGGTCGCACAGAGTCAGATACGACTGAAGTGACTTAGCAGCAGCAGCAGCAGCAGCAGCAGCAGCGGCAGCGGCATACTGGATAGTTACCATCTGACCTAAACAGAGCCTTTCTAAAGAGGTTCATATATGAAACCATTACAGTAAAATCCAATAGAAGCAGAAACAGAAAAAGAGAGATAGGGTCAGAGTTCCCAAAATATTCAAATTCTGGAGATCTTCTTGGGAAACTAAGATTGCTGTGGTATACTGAATGATGCTTCAAGATTCCCTGGGATCAACTATTAAATTGTTGAGACTATTTCCTGTGCAACATTGTGTCTCTATAGAGCCTTGCAGTGAAGCTTCATCACCTAAGATAACATGGGAATACTTCTGTTCTTCCTTTTGATTCTAACATGCCAAGTGGTCCTTTTTTTCAAAGCTGAACCATTATTATGGACTATGTTCTTATTTTTCTGGTTAGCCTGTTCTAATATCACTCTCTGTTTGATAGCTGAATTAGACCATGGGGAGAGGAACCACAGTCCTGGTCCCCATGCCATGCTTCCTGGATTTACTATGGTGTGTCCCTTTGTTCACAGAGGTCTTTTTCTCAGAATTTACCTATGAGACCTGAGAACTGTTTGGGCATGGAGAACCATGACTTGTAACAGGTTCTACTGCCTGTATGTTTCCATAATTCTACTTTATGACTATTAATTTACTGGCATATGGTTTTCCTTGAATTTAGAAAAGACTCTGATTCCCTTTCTTAGTTACTCAGAAAGAAAGCCCATTGATTTTCAACAAAGCTTAAGACTAACAGAAAATTCTTATCTGAAAATCTATATTGTCTTTCTAACAATGTCTTAAAATGAAGAATTACAAGGTTATTTACTTTTTTACTATTGAGTTTGAGGAATTCTTTATAATATGGAGATCAACCCCTTATCAATTATAAGTTGGCAATTTCATACATTGACTATTTGCTTTGTAGAATTTTTTCATTGTTTTCTTTGCTGCGCAGAAGCATTTTAGTTTGATGTAGTCTCACTTACTTATTTTTAATTTTGTTGCTGGTGCTTTGTTGTCATATTTATGAAATCACTGTCAATACCAATGTTATTATTTCTCTTGTGTTTTCCTCTAGGAGTTCAACAGTTTGGGATCTTATGTTTTAAGTGTTTAATCCATGTTGGGTTGATTTTTGTGTGTGGTATAAATTAAGGGCCCTATTTCATTTTTTTTATGTGAATATTAAATTTTCCTGATACCATTTGTTGAAGAGACTATTCCTTTCTTCATTGTCTATTCTGGGCACTGTTGCCAAAGATCAGTTGACTATATATGCATAGATTTATTTCTGTACTGCCTATTCTGTCCCATTGGTCTATGCCGCTACCATTCTACATTGATTACTATATCTTTGCAATGCATTTTGATTTCAGGAAGTGTGATACCTCCTACTTAGTTCTTTTTCAAGATTGATTTGGCAATTCATGAACTTTTGTGGTTCCATATAGATTTTAGAGTTGTTTTTCCAATTTCTGTAAAAGCTGCCATTGGGATTTTGATAGGAATTGCAATGAATCTGTAGATCATTTTGGGTAGTTAGAATATTTTAACAATATTAAACTTCTAAACCATGAACACAGGTCTTTCCATCTCTATCTTTTTAAATTTCATTCATTGATGTTTTATGGCTTTCAGTATATAAGTCTTGCACTAACTTTTAAGGAGGTGTTTTTTTTCTTAATTTTCTTTTCGGATAATCAGTTATTAGTGTATAGAAGCTCAACTGGCTTTTGCATGTTGATTTTGTATCCTTTTACTTCACTAAATTCATTTACTAGTTCTGATAGATTTTTTAAATAGTCATTAGGACTTTCCATGTATAAGATCATGTCTACAAACAGGAACAACTTTATTTTTTCTTTCAAATTAAGATGGCTTTTATTCTTTTTCACCTAAATTTTTTTAAACTTTATTTTTCTTTAAGTATAGTTGATTTACAATATTATATTTGTTTCTATATCTTTATAGATTATACTCCATTAAAAGTTATTACAATATAGTATATATAATTACCTTGCTGTATAATACATCTTTGTTGCTTATATATTTTCTAATAGTAGTTTGTATTTCTTAATGCCATACCCCTATATTTCCCCTCCTCCCTTTTCTCTCCCCACTGGCAACCACTAGTTTGTTTTCTATATCTGTGGGACTTTTTCTGTTTTGCTATATACATTCTTTTTTTTTTTTTAGATTTTATGTATGTGCTATCATACAATGTTTATCTTTTAGTGTCTGACATTTCACTAAGCACAATATTTTCCAGGTCTGTCCATCCTGCTGAAAATGGCAGAAGTTCATTCATTTTTTTATAGCTGAATAACATTCCATTGTATGTATAGTCTAATGACATAAAGTTTCATTAAGACAAGATGAATTAGCTCTAGGGATCTGCTGTACCTATAGTTAGTAGTAATATAATATGCACTTAAAAATTTAAGTGAGTAGGTCTAATGTTAAGTGTTATTTCCACCATGAAATACAAAAGATTCATACTGTAACTTAACAATCAGCAAAATCAAAACAAAACAAAAATCCTTAACCAAAATGAATTAGGAAAGGACATATGATTTCCAGTACCTTTTACTCTGGTGGAATAAAAATTATTCCTTAATTTTCCTTTTTTTTACAGGTATGGTTGAAAAATCTCCAGAAAGTATTTGAAGTCATTTTTACTGGGGCCAACATTGTTACTTTGATTCTTAAGGATAGTGTACTTTTATGACCTTCTATGGCCATTGACTAAGGCAGAAAACTAGAAAGGAGATAGGTGTGGGAGTTGTCTAGTACATAATCTTGAAAAATACTTGCTTTTTGTAAACAAAAAAATGCAATTTCTTATTTGAAACTGTCTATTGAAGAAGGCTGAGCGCCGAAGAATTGATGCTTTTGAACTGTGGTGTTGTATAAGACTCTTGAGAGTCCCTTGGACTGCAAGGAGATCCAACCAGTCCATTCTGAAGGAGATCAGCCCTGGGATTTCTTTGGAAGGAAGGATGCTAAAGCTGAAACTCCAGTACTTTGGCCACCTCATGCGAAGTGTTGACTCATTGGAAAAGACTCTGATGCTGGGAGGGATTTGGGGCAAGAGGAGAAGGGGACGACAGAGGATGAGATGGCTGGATGGCATCACTGACTCGATGGACGTGAGTCTTAGTGAACTCCAGGAGTTGGTGGTGAACAGGGAGGCCTGGCGTGCTGGGATTCATGGGGTCGCAAAGAGTCGGGCACAACTGAGCCACTGATCTGATCTGATCTGATTGACTTATGTTGCCAGCCTAAATGAGGAGCCTGAGAAATGAAAGCTTTCAGGAAGTTTAACAGTTGTGATCCTGAATATCCTTCTCAAAGTAATGACACAATTCCCCATGCTCTCCATTCTGCAAACATCTCAACATAACACTGCAAGGTAGCATCCTATTTGACCAGTTGAGGGAAATTTTGACTGTCAGAAACAGGATAGGAATTCAGCTATGTAAATCATGCAACTTAAGTCCCTGTTCAATTTGTTCCTCCACAGACTAAAAATCATAAGAATATTTTAAAAAATCAAATATAAATAATGAGAGATTATGTCTCATTTAGTAGATACCCATTGTGTATCTACTAAATACCTCTAATCCTAGTTGATGGAGAAATCTGGTATTCTAATTTAAATTGTAATAAAATAAGGGTTGTTTGTGAATATTGTTAGATCACGGAGGAAATATAAATGTGCTTTCCATTATATAAACCATTCTAGATGGTTTTACCACGTTACAGCTACCAAGAACTAATTCCAAGAGAAGTAAAAGTTCTACAGTCTGACGAGTGTTTGAACTTGACTTTCTTCACCCATGTTGCTACCACATCTGCTTTCTGAGGTCACAGCAGTCATAACATTGAACTACTAAGCTGACTGAAGATGTCCTGGAAGGACTTGTAAAAGCAGATATCTCCAAGGTGCATTGTATTGAGGGGTTTGTGACTCAGCTATGACATTAAGGAAATCTCATTGTTTTTGTTCCTTCATCTGTAAAATGAGGAGCGAATTAGATGACCTGAAAAACGTTTAAGAATTAATTAATTCATTAAAGTGACTGCAAAAGAAAGAGTTACACAGAAGTTAAATTTAGCACTGAAAATGATACATTGACAGTGGTACATAATTAGGCCTGCTAATATGAGTTATATGCAAAAATAACTGCTATAAAGTTTGATTAGTTATTTCCTTAGTTGCTAGAATAGAGGATACGCTTGGCGATATTACAGACCGCATTGCTCTCTGAGATTGTATTGAGAGAGGTAGAAAGAGAGAGGAACATATTCTTTTCTTTATATTTCCCAAGCAGAATGGCTCTGCAAATTTTCAACTTGAAAATTCACTAAGATAATGCAAGCATAGAGCCTGACACAGAGTAATTGATTAATAACTGCAAGTTTCTTCTCTTGACTACAAAAGTCAAGAGAAGGATCACACCTACCCTAATTGGTGTGGCTCCCTTTATTACACCACCTCCACAAGTATACTTTGCATTTTGTAATGTATTAGTAAGCTAATTTTACTAGTCATTTCCCACATCTGCCTTCTACAGATGAAGAAATTGTAGCACAGAGAAGTTACATGAGTTGTCCAAGGTCACAAAAAACAATTGGTCGTATTAATCACTAGGTCATCAGCTATATGCAAGGTAATATGCTGGAATCTAGGGATACAATGGCAAGAAAAATTGATACAGCTTTTGCCCTTATGAAACTTGCAATCTAGAGAGAAAGCAAGAGAGAGAGAAATCAAATTATCACACATACAAAGACGTAAAGTCAAATCTCTGGTAGGAGCTATGAGGAAAAGTTATGTGTGTTATGAGAATATGTAGCAGAGGTGACTGTCATGGTCTAAGGGGTCAGACAGAGCTTTTCTGAGGAAATTATATTTGAGATCAAAAGGATAGTAAGATGTTAACTTAAAAATAGTGGAGAAGATGCTACAAAAGAGTGATTTATTTGGTATCCACAAAATTCTTATTGTAAGGATACAAACATAGAAAATGCACACATAAATACTGTGGCAGAAGTAGAGAAACTGCAAAGGAACTTTGTGCAAAATGATATTGCATATGCAGGCACAAAAGTGTGCAAGCATGGCTTGGAAGCTATATTAAGAAAATTTTTTCTATTTTTAATTTTATTTTCTTTTTAATTGGAGGATAGTTACTCTACAATATTGTGGTGGTTTCTGCCATACATCTCCCCCTCCTAAATTTCTCTCCCACATCCTCCCCTTCCCACCCCTCTAGGTCATTACAGAGCACCAGCTTTGTGTACTCTGCATCATACAGCAAATTCCCACTGGCTGTCCACTTTACTTATGATAATGTATATGTTTCAATACTATTCTCTCAGGTCCTCCTATCCTCTTCCTTCCCCACCGTGACCATAAATCTGTTCTTTATGTCTGCATCTCCTTTTCTGCCCTGCAAATAAGATCATCAGTACCATATTTCTAGATTATATATATATGCCTTAACATATATTTGTCTTTCTCTTTCTGACTTACTTCACCCTGTATAGTAGGCTCTATATTCATCCACTTCATGAGAACTGATTCAAATGCATTCTTTTTTTTTAGCTGAGTAATATTCCATTGTGTTTATGTACCACAATTTCTTTATCTGTTTATCTGTTGATGGACATTTAGGCTGCTTCCATGTTCTAGCAATTGTAAGTAGTGCTGCAATGAATATTGGGGTACATGTGTCTTTGTCAATTATGGTTTCCTGAGGGTATATGCCCAGTAGTGGGGTTGTGGGTTTTATGATAGTTTTATTGCTAGTCTTTTTAATGAATCTCCATACTGTTCTCTATAGCAGCTGTATCAATTTGCATTCCACCAACAGTATAAAAGGGTTCCCTTTTCTTCACACCCTCTCCAGCATTTATTTGTTTGCAGACTTTTTGATGATTACCATTCTGACTGGTGAGGTAGTAGTAGTTTTGATTTGCATGCTCAAATGCATTGTAGTTTTGATTTTCATGCTCTAATAATTAGTGATATTGAGCATCTTTTCATGTGCCTATTAACCATCTGTATGTCTTCTTTGGAGAAATGTCTGTTTAGTTCTTCTGCCCACTTTTTGATTGGGTTGTTTGTTTTTTAATATTGAGCTGCATGAGCTGCTTGTATATTTTGGAGATTAATCCTTTGTCAGTTGTTTCATTTGCAATTTTTTTCTCCCATTCTGAGTGCTGTCTTTTTACCTTGCTTATAGTTTCTTTCATTGTGCAAAAGCTATTAAGCTTAATTAGGTCCCACTTGTTTTTATTTTTATTTCCTTTAGGAGGTCAGTCATAGAGGATCTTGCTGCGGTTTATGTCAAAGAGTGTTCTGCCTATGTTTTCCTGTAAAGGTTCTATAGTTTCTGATCTTACTTATAGGTTTTTAATCCACTTTGAGTTTATTTTTGTGTATGGAGTTATTAAGTGTTCTAATTTCATTTTTTTACACATAGCTGGCCAATTTTCTCAGCAACACATATTGAAGAGACTATCTTTTCTCTATGGTTGAGGAAAACAGAAGCCTTTGACCATCTTTCAGGACAAACTGACCCATGTTCAACTGCTGTTCACATGGAACCATTCTCCGCTTTGCCCTTCACAGTTCTTGTTTGAGTATGTCCTACTACCATCAATATCTGCACCTTCAGTGGCTTCACCAGGGCCCACCCCCTAGGCTTCAAGGCTCACTACAGCAGCCCTCCTACTTATCTAGTTATAGTACCCATGGGGGTGGAATGAGGGGCAGAGTTCTAGAGCAGCACACCTGCTCAGTCCCTCTAGTACCACTCTGACTGCTAGCAATAGCCGAATTTGGCCCCTTGCTCCAGCATCATGCATTTTCAGGGCTAGTTGATTCAGCAGGTGGGTTATTTACACACTCTTTGGCAGATTTCTGATTTCCATGACCACTGTCCTAAGTATGATGTTGTTGTTCAGTTGCTAAGTCATGTCCAACTCTTTGCAACACCATAGACTGCAGCACACCAGGCTCTCCTGTCCTTCACTGTCTCCTGGAGTTTGCTCAAACTCATGTCCTTTGAGTCAGGGCTATCTAATCATCTCATCCTCTGTCACCCCCTTCACCTTTTGCCTTCAATCTTTCCCAGCATCAGGGTCTTTTCCAATGATTTGGCTCTTCTCATCAGGTGGCCAAAGTATTGGAGCTTCAGCTTCAGCATCAGTCCTTCCAATGAATATTCAGGGTTGACTTCCTTTAGCATTGACTGGTTTGATCTCCTTGCAGTCCAAGGGACTCTCAAGAGTTCTATCCAGAACCACAGATCGAAAGCAATAATTCTTTGGCTCTCACCCTTCATTATGATCCAACTCTCACATCTGTACATGACTACTGGAAAAACCATAGCTTTGACTAGACAGACCTTTGTCGGCAAAGTGATGTCTCTGATTTTTAATACACTGTCTAGGTTTGTCATAGCTTTTCTTCCAAGGAGCAGGTGTCTTTTAATTTCATGGCTTCAGTCACCACCCAGAGTGAATTTGATATTAGAGCAATGAAGTTTTGCAGGTGGCTCCATGCTAAAGAATTCACCTGCTTATGCAGGAGACACAAGAGACACAGGTCAGATCCCAGGGTCAGGAAGATCTCCTGGAGTAGGAAATGGCACTCCATTCCAGTATTCTTGCCTGGAAAATTTCATGGACCGAGGAGCCTGGTGGGCGACTGTCCATGTGGTTGCAAAGAGTCGGACACAACTGAGTGATTGGGAGAGCAATGAAAAGTCATCGAAAGATGTTAAGTATGGCAGGAGCTGGGAGGGGGTGGAGGCATGAAAAACAGCTTTTTAAAAAAGATCCATCTTGCAGCAGAAGTGTAGAGAATCAATAGGAAGGGATCTGCTTAGAAACCAAACCAATTTGGAGGCCACTGTAATAGTTATAACGATAGTTGGTATTGGCTTGGACAAGAGTGATGACAGTAGAGATGTTGTGAAGCAAATGAACTTGGGACAAACAAAGTAGGTAAAATGAATAGAATTTAATGACTTATAAATGGATAAGTGATGTGAATGTGGATAAGTGATGTGGATGTGAATGAAGGAGATGACTGAAGTTTGGTAGAAAGTGGGAAAAAATGATTTCTTAAAATGATTTACATTGATGCTATAAACATTAATGACATAAATGAAATTTATGGATTTCCACTTTTGCCTTGGCTTCAGTGATTTCTTTGCCTCCTTTCTGCTGTGTGTAAGCTATTGCAGTTACATTCTAGCTTCCAGCTGTGGGACCCAAGATACTTGCCCAAAATGTAGCTTTGCACTTGCTTAAAAGGAGCATGTCAGACTGAGAAGTTATATTTAACAAAATTCTTGGCATAAAAATTTGTAGATGCTAGATGAAACACTGCACCCTACCCAGACATAGATTTCAAAACTTTTAGATCAAAGTGGTCTGAAAAGAAAATGAAACACTATTCAGAGACTACTAAATAAGAAAGAGATGCCAACATCTATGAAAGCAGACTACTTAAAATATTTCTCAGATTTAAGCTTTTAAACTTTATTTCTAATTAAGTGAGGCAAGAGCTTTCTGCTATTGCTATGGGAGGATTTATTGTTCTTGATAGAGGTGGTGTGGGCATGGAAGAAAATAAAATTTATTTAAAATGAAATAAAATTAAAATCTCATTTGCCTAATTTAGATTGGCTTGTTTGATACCATTTTGGGACAAATGCAAATTTTGAGAGTATTGTAAATAGCACCAAACTCTCAGGTTTACTTGTTATGGCTAAAAATTTCCTATGTTCATTTCCTGGAAAGTAAACAACCGATATAACAAATATATTAAACCTGAATATTCTTTTATATTTCTTTTTCTATTAAAGGTAATTGTTGTTGTTCAGTCGCTCAGTCGTGTCTGACTCTTTGTAACCCCATGGACTGCAGCACACCAGGCTTTCCTGTACATCACAATCTCCCGGAGCTCGCTCAAACTCATGTCCATTTAATTGGTAATGCCATCCAAACATCTCATCCTCTGTTGTCCCCTTCTCCTCCTGCCTTCAATCTTTCCCATCACCAGGACCTTTTCCAATGTGTTGGCTCTTCTCATCAGGTGGACAAAATATTGGAGCTTCAGCATCAGTGCTTCCTGTGAATATTCAGGATTGATTCCTTTAGTATTGACTGATTTGGTCTCCTTGCAGTCCAAGGGACTTTCAGGAGTCTATTCAACACCAGAGTTCAGAAGCATCAATTCTTCAGCACTCGGCTTTCTTTATGGTCCAACTCTCACATCCATACATGACTACTGGAAAAACCATAGCTTTGATTATATGGACCTTTGTTGGCAAAGTAATCTTTCTACTTTTTAATATGCTGTCTAGGTTTGTCATAGCTTTTCTTCCAAGGAGCAAGTGTCTTTTAACTTCATGGCTGCAGTTACCATCTGCAATGATTTTGGAGCCCAATAAAATAAAATTTGTCACTGTTTCCATTGTTTCCCCATCTATTGGCATGAAGTGATGGGACCAGATACCATGATCTTAATTTTCTGAATGCTGAGCTTTAAGCCAACTTCCTCACTCTCCTCTTTCACCTTCATCAAGAGGCACTTTAGTTCATCTTCTCTTTCTGCCATAAGGGTGGTATCATTTGCATATCTGAGGTTATTATTATTTCTCTGCAATCTTGATTCCAGCTTGTGCTTCATCCAGCCCTGGTTATTTAACTTACATGCTCCTCTGTCCATGGGATTCTCTAGGCAAGAATATTGCAGAGCGTTGCCATGCTTTCATCCAGGGGATCTTCCCAAGCCAGGGATCAAACCTGTGTCTCTTACATCTCTTAAATTGGCAAACGGGTTGCTTACCACTAGAGCAAGCTGGGAAGTTCCAGTTAACGTCCATATTCACAAAATTTTCCCATTAGGAAAATTTTGTTTTAGGAAGTAGGTGATTAAAAGTGTGATATTTTCTTTTAATTGGTCTCTATGTCCCATAAATACAAGGGTTTGACTAAAACATTCATTAAATTCATGCTAGAAATCCATTTTCCTAAATGCTGTCAACTTTTAAACCAGTTGCTCTTTCAGACTTTGCTAAGTTCTGTGCTTCAGTGTGAGCAGCAAAGCATTCATGTATTGTATGACTTGCACTCATTTTTCAAGTAGGGACTGGGTGAATTTCAGGAGAGAGACCTGTATGCATGCTCTATGAAACCCAAATGCGATTTCTGGATCAGATCAGATCAGATCAGTCGCTCAGTCGTGTCCGACTCTTTGTGACCCCATGAATCGCAGCACGCTAGGCCTCCCTGTCCATCACCAACTCCCGGAGTTCACTCAGACTCATGTCCATCGAGTCAGTGATGCCATCCAGCCATCTCATCCTCTGTTGTCCCCTTCTGCTCTTGCCCCCAATCCCTCCCAGCATCAGAGTCTTTTCCAATGAGTCAACACTTCGCATGAGGTGGCCAAAGTACTGGAGTTTCAGCTTTAGCATCCTTCCTTCCAAAGAAATCCCAGGGCTGATCTCCTTTAGAATGGACTGGTTGGATCTCCTTGCAGTCCAAGGGACTCTCAAGCGTCTTCTCCAACACCACAGTTCAAAGGCATCAATTCTCCGGCGCTCAGCCTTCTTCACAGTCCAACTCTCACATCCATACATGACCAAAGGAAAAACCATAGCCTTGACTAGATGAACCTTTGTTGGCAAAGTAATGTCCCTGCTTTTGAATATGCTATCTAGGTTGGTCATAACTTTCCTTCCAAGGAGTAAGCGTCTTTTAATTTCATGGCTACAGTCACCATCTGCAGTGATTTTGGAGCCCAGAAAAATAAAGTCTGACACTGTTTCCACTGTTACCCCATCTATTTCCCATGAAATGGTGGGACTGGATGCCATGATCTTCGTTTTCTGAATGTTGAGATTTAAGCCAACTTTTTCACTCTCCATTTTCACCTTCATCAAAAGGCTTTTTAGTTCCTCTTCACTTTCTGCCATAAGGGTGGTGTCATCTGCATATCTGAGGTTATTGATATTTCTCCCGGCAATCTTGATTCCAGCTTGTGCTACTTCCAGCCCAGCGTTTCTCATGATGTATTCTGCATATATGTTAATAAGCAGGGTGACAGTATACAGCCTTGACATACTCCTTTTCCTATTTGGAACCAGTCTGTTGTTCCATGTCCAGTTCTAACTGTTGCTTCCTGACCGGCATACAGATTTCTCAAGAGGCAGGTCAGATGGTCTGGTATTCCCATCTCTTTCAGAATTTCCCACAGTTTATTGTGATCCACACAGTCAAAGGCTTTGGCATAGTCAATAAAGCAGAAATACATGTTTTTCTGGAATTCTTTTGCTTTTTCCATGATCCAGCAGATGTTGACAATTTGATCTCTAGTTCCTCTGCCTTTTCTAAAACCAGCTTGAACATCAGGAATTTCACGGTTCACATATTGCTGAAGCCTGGCTTGGAGAATTTTGAGCATTACTTTACTAGTGTGTGAGATGAGTGCAATTGTGCGGTAGTTTGAGCATTCTTTGGCATTGCCTTTCTTTGGGATTGGAATGAAAACTGACCTTTTCCAGTCCTGTGGCCACTGCTGAGTTTTCCAAATTTGCTGGCATATTGAGTGTAGCACTTTCACAGCATCATCTTTCAGGATTTGAAAGAACTCAACTGAATTCCATCACCTCCACTAGCTTTGTTGGTAGTGATGCTTTCTAATGCCCACTTGACTTGACATTCCAGGATGTCTGGCTCTAGGTCAGTGATCACACCATCGTGATTATCTGGGTCATGAAGATCTTTTTTGTATAGTTCTTCTGTGTATTCTTGCCATCTCTTCTTAATATTTTCTGCTTGTTAGGTCCATACCATTTCTGTCCTTTATCGAGCCCATCTTTGCATGAAATGTTCCTTTGGTATCTCTGATTTTCTTAAAGAGGTCTCTAGTCTTTCCCATTCTGTTGTTTTCCTCTATTTCTTTGCATTGATTGCTGAGGAAGGCTTTCTTATCTCTTCTTGCAATTCTTTGGAACTCTGCATTCAGATGTTTATATCTTTCTTTTTCTCTTTTGGTTTTCGCCTCTCTTCTTTTCACAGCTATTTGTAAGGCCTCCCCAGACAGCCATTTTGCTTTTTTGCATTTCTTTTCCATGGGGATGGTCTTGATCCCTGTCTCCTCTACAATGTCACGAACCTCATTCCATAGCTCATCAGTCACTCTATCTATCAGATCTAGACCCTTAAATCTATTTCTCACTTCCACTGTATAATCATAAGGGATTTGATTTAAGTCATACCTGAATGGTCTAGTGGTTTTCTCTACTTTCTTCAATTTAAGTCTGAATTTGGCAATAAGGAGTTCATGGTCTGAGCCACAGTCAGCTCCTCGTCTTGTTTTTGCTGACTGTACAGAGCTTCTCCATCTTTGGCTGAAAAGAATATAATCAATCTGATTTCAGTGTTGACCATCTGGTGATGTCCTTGTATAGAGTCTTCTCTTGTGTTTTTGGAAGAGGGTGTTTGTTATGACCAGTGCATTTTCTTGGCCAAACTCTATTAGTCTTTGCCCTGCTTCATTCCGTATTCCAAGGTCAAATTTGCCTGTTACTCCAGGTGTTTCTTGACTTCCTAGTTTTGCATTCCAGTCCCCTATAATGAAAAGGACATCTTTTTTGGTGTTAGTTCTAAAAGGTCTTGTAGGTCTTCATAGAACCGTTCAACTTCAGCTTCTTCAGCATTACTGGTTGGGGCATAGACTTGGATTACTGTGATATTGAATGGTTTGCCTTGGAAACAAACAGAGATCATTCTGTCATTTTTGAGATTGCATCTAAGTACTGCATTTTGGACTCTTTTGTTGACCATGATGGCTACTCCATTTCTTCTGAGGGATTCCGGCCCGCAGTAGTAGATATAATGGTCATCTGAGTTAAATTCACCCATTCCAGTCCATTTCAGTTCACTGATTCCTAGAATGTCGACATTCACTCTTGCCATCTCTTGTTTGACCGCTTCCAATTTGCCTTGATTCATGGACCTGACATTCCAGGTTCTTATGCATTATTGCTCTTTACAGCATCGGACCTTGCTTCTATCACCAGTCACATCCACAACTGGGTATTGTTTTTGCTTTGGCTCCATCCCTTCATTCTTTCTGGAGTTATTTCTCCACTGATCTCCAGTAGCATATTGGGCACCTACTGACCTGAGGAATTTCTCTTTCAGTATCCTATCATTTTGCCTTTTCATACTGTTCATGGGGTTCTCAAGGCAAGAATACTGAAGTGGTTTGCCATTCCTTTCTTCAGTGGATAGCTTTTTTCTGGATAGCTTCAGTAAATTAACATGTACTACAACAGTGCTTAATTTTAATTCATGCTTCTTATAATCCATCAGATATGCTGCTTTTGTTGTAATCATTTTTTTCATTTTGCAAATCTAAGTTGGTTCTTTGCCCTTTCAACTCGACAACTGTTAGAGGCTTTTATTTTCCCCCTATCATTCTGAGAAAAGTCATCCACATAGGTCTTACTGAAGACATCAGGAAGCTCTGCAAAGTCACCTTTTTCCAGGCTTTGGATTCAGATGATTGTCAAGTCAATTACTTGAAACCTGTCACCGCTGAAGAAAAAAAAAAATGAAAGAACGAAAAAATTTTTCACTATACTATTTGAAAACGTTGAGCTCAAGTATTCATTAAAATATGCAAAAGAAGATTCTGCTGTACATATGTCAGAATTAACATTTCAGTACTCTTTTCTATAAAATATTCCTCTCATATAGTAGATTCCTTTCTACATTGTTCTTTCATAAATTTTTATTATTCAAATATGTTTCCCCGGAATGCAGCTACCTTGTTTCTCCAAATTCAAGATGAATTTTTGGAAATTCATGACTGAGTCTCAGGAGAAATCTAACTTGTGAATCATTCCAGAAAAACGGCTGCCAAAATCCATATAGCATAGAGTTTATGCAGAGATTAAAAGCATATTTTAAAGCATTGAAACAATTGCAAAATGTAACTTAGACTTCAAAACCTGCAGCGTACCTTATTGATGGAAAATGCTTATCTCCAGTTGGTACCAGAAGATATATATGAGTGCTAGTTAGGTCAACATAGAGACAAGATGTCACTAATTTTGAGTACAATTTTATATAAATCATTAAATCTAAAAGATTTATCTGATGCTTTATTGATGGAGCCACTGGTTAAGATTTAATGAGAAGAATCAGGAGGAACTGTTAGCATAGGTGCTGCCTCTGCATAAAACTCATCAAATTCATTCTCTTTTTTTCCCCTCTTTTTTAAAATTAGGGAATAATTGACAGATAACATTATGTTAGTTTTAGGTACACAGCATAATGTTCTGATATTTGTATATATTGCAAAATGTTCACAGTTCGTCTAGTTAAAATCCATCACCATAGGGCTTCCCTGGTGCCTCAGTGGTAAAGAATCTGCCTGCCAAATGCGGAAGACACAACTTTGATCCCTGATCTGGGAAGATCCCACATGCCACAGAGCAACTAAGCCAGTGTGCCACAACTATTGAACCAGTACTGTAGAGCCCCGGAGCCACAACTACTGAGCGCATGTGCTGCAACTACTGAAGCCCACTCGCCCTAGAGCTTGTGCTTTGCAACAAGAGAAACCACTGCAATGAGAAGCCTGCGCACCACAACTAGAGAGTAGCCCCGCTCGCTGCAACTAGAGAAAAGCCTGTGCATAGAATGATGACCCGGCACAGCCAAAACTAAATAAATAAAATTATTATTATTTTAAATCCATCACTATAGTTACAAAATATTTTTCTTGCAATGAAAACTTGTCCGATCTCTCTTAGCAACTTTTAAATATGCAATATGGTATTATAAGATTTGTATTATAACTAGAAGGCTATACTTTTTGACCTCCTTTACCCATTTCACCCACATGAACTTGGGTGAACTCCAGAAAATGGTGAGGGACAGGGAGGCCTGGCGTACTACAGACCATGGGGTCACAAAGAGTCGGACACGACTGAGTGACTGTACTGAACTGAATGCTCTCAAGGTCCATCCATGTTGTCACAAATGGTAAAATTTCCTTCTTTATAGATGAATAATATTTCATCATGTGTATATATATATATATACACACACATCTGATATCTTTATCCATTCATCCATTCACAGATATTTAGGTTGTTTCCATATCCTGGCTATTGCAAGTAATTTTGCAGTAAACATGAGGGTGCATGCATCTTTTCAAGTTAGTGTTTTTGTTTTCTTCAGATAAATACCCAGAAGTGGATTTGTTGTATTATAAGGTATCCTATTTTTAATTTCTTGAGAAACTTTTCAAGTGGCTTTCCATGAGGCTGCATGGATTTATTGTTGTTATTCAATTGTTGTGTCCAACTCTTTGCAACCCCATGGACTGCAGCATGTCAGGCCTCCCTGTCCTTCACTGTCTCCTGGAGTTCATCCAAGTTCATGTCCATTGCCTTGGTGATGCCATCCAATCACGGATTTACTTTCCCACTAACAATGCACAAAGGTTCTTTTTCTCCACATCCTCACCAGCATCTGTTATTTCTTGTCTTTTTGATGATAGCCATTCTGACAGATGTGTGATGATATGTCATTGTGGCTTCGGTTTGCATTTCCTTGATCATTGGTGACATTCTTCATCTTGTCATGTACCTGTTGGCCATTATGTGTCCTCTTTGGAAAAATGTCTATGCAGATCCTTTGCCCTTTTTTGAATCATGTTGAGTTTATTTTGTTTTGTTTTGCTGTTGAGTTATATGAGTTCTTTATATATTTTGAATGTTAACACCTTATCAGATATGTGATTTGTGAATATTTCCTCCTGTTTGGTAGGTTGCCTTTTCATTTTGTTAATGGTTTCTTTTGCTGTGCAGAAGCTTTTTACTTTGATACAGTCCCACTTATTTTTCCTTTCATTGCCTCTCCTTCTGGTGTGTCATCAATTTAATATAATAAGAACAATAAAAATGTCTGAAGGGCCCTTCTCACTATTGTGTTAACTCAGATCATGCCTCAGGTAACTAGTTTTGGTGTCTTTCCCTTGACCAGGTACAGATGTGTTTGTGATATGCTTATTGAAAGATTAACTTGGATATCACTCCAAAAAGTTACTGTCAGTTCCATTTATGAGGTCTAGACATTAACTAATGTGTGATATAAGGAGTACATCATGCGAAATGCCAGGCTGGATGAAGCACAAGCTGGAATCAAGATTACCAGGAGAAATATCAATAACCTCAGATATGCAGATGACACTACCCTTACGGCAGAAAGCGAAGAAGAACTAAAGAGCCTCTTGATGAAAGTGAAAGAGGACAGTGAAAAAGTTGGCTTAAAGGCTCAACATTCAGAAAACTAAGATCATGGCATCTGGTTCCAACACTGCATGGCACATAGATGGGGAAACAATGGAAACAGTGACAGTCTTTATTTTGGGGGCTCCAAAATCATTGCAGGTGGTAACTGCAACCATGGAATTAAAAGACTTTTGCTCCTTGGAAGAAAAGCTATGACCAATCGAGACAACATATTAAAAAGCAGAGACATTGCCAACAAAGGTTTGTCTCGTCAAGGCTATGGTTTTTCCAGTAGTCATGTATGGATGTGAAAGTTAGACTATAAAGAACGCTGAGCACCAAAGAACTGATGCTTTTGAACAGTGGTGTTGGAGAAGACTCTTGAGAGCCCCTTGGACTGCAAGATCCAGCCAGTCCATTCTAAAGGAAATCAGTCCTAAATATTCATTGGAAGGACTGATGCTGAGGCTGAAATTCCAATACTTTGGCCACCTGATTTGAATAATGGACTCATTAGAAAAGACCCTGATGCTGGGAAAGATTGAAGGTGGGAGGAGAAGGGGATGAAAGAAGATGAGATGGTTGGATGGCATCACCGAATCAATGGACATGAATTTGAGCAAGCTCTGGGAGTTGGTGATGGACAGGGAAGCCTGCAGGTATGCTGCAGTCCATGGGGTCACAAAGAGTTGGACATGACTGAGCTACTGAACTGAACTGAACTGATATAGGAGACAAGGAGTCAGTGAGTGAAGTGGCCTAAGGACACTGCTAGTCTCCCTGAGTAGTTTGTTGATTTCCTTCTGGGAAAACCAGAGATGACTCTTGTGGTCAGGCCAAGGTTAGCATAAGCATGGAATCATGAAGCCAGATTTAGGAGCTAAGTTACAGAGAAAAGTGAGATCACTGAAGGCTGACATACATGTTTATGGCAGAAATCCCAGTGCTATTTGATCTGTAAGGCAAGGCTAAGGGTCAAATAATAGTAATACCATTTTACTCATCATTATGTCCTTAGTTTGTTGCCTAGAACAGAAATGGGTGCCATATAATAATAATGATTCTATATAACCTGAGTTGCTCTTTTCTGGCTGCTTTCAGTTACACGCAAACAATAGTTTCCCATTAACTCAAGTTCTAGCCCTTCCATGAAGCCTTCTTTAAATAATCCATCCTCTTAATAGAATTATTATAATCCCTCCATCTATACCAATCAATTGCTTATTTTCTTATATTTGGTTTTCTGTAGCTCTGTTTCTTATTAATATGTTTTAATTGTCTGATGAGACTATTAATTTCTTGAAGTTATGGATCTCATTTCACACTTGTTTTGTATCTTTCATAGTGCACTAAACAATGACATATACATATTGGCGGTCTTGGTTTATGTCCTTTGTTATATCATGTAGTACATTCAGCATTTGTCCCAATTTCCTTTTTTAATGAAATATAACTATGCATAATTGTATGAAAAGTAATCAAAATGGGTTTGGTAGACCTCTACTTTGTATTTTGAGCTTCCTCCTGATCCCATTAAGTCATGTGTGGTGCATGCACAGTGAGCAGAATTCTTACCTTAAACTTAGCCAACTTGCACCTTGGTCTCTGTTTATCCTAATCATTCTCACGTATAGTGTAGCTAATGCCTCCTTTTTAAGAACAACATGTAATGGTTCTGAACAAACGTGTTCAGAAAGGAGTAGCTATGGACAGCTGAATCACCCTGGTCTTCAGTGGTGGTGAGAGCAGAATTTGTTGTCTCTGATTCTGCTGTTCATTTTATGTACCTAAAAGTTGCTCTTGGGTTGCCAGCAACCCAAACTCAAAAGATGTATGGAACTCACAAGCTATGAATCAATGGGTTCCATAGAAATAATGGCTTAGATATATGTGAAATATTTATGAGAGATAAAGGCTGAAAAGAGCATATAGGAGGGAATCTGAATATTCTTCCCTAAATAGATTTGTAAATTTCTGTATACAAAAAGTCTACAAATGTGCATTTATTCTTTACAGTACCTTTATATATTATTAGAGGTATAAACTGTTGGCCCTTTTAGCAGCAGTTTTATATATTCCAGAGGTATAAGAACTATTTCATATTTGAGGGGCATAGAATGCCTATAGAAAAATTACAGGAGATGAGGCTTGAAAGGTTAAGCAGTGATTAAACTGCAGTGGCTTTTGTATGTCAAGTGAGGGAGACTGGCTCCATTGAAATACTTCATTCAAGGGAACAGTACAATCATATTTTAATAGATCTCTGGCATTAGTATAGAAAATGTATTGGAGAGGGTAACTTTGAAGATAGGGATTGCAATTAAAGATTTATACAATAGCAAGAGATATGGAAGCCCAAATTATGATTGTAGCAATAAATATAAATAGGAAGGAACACATTTAAGATGTATTTAGAAGATAAAATCTATGAAAAGGGTAATCTATTTATTATAGGATAAAGCAAAGAGAGAACATAAAAATGACACTCAAGTTGATAGTGTTGGAAGTAGGATGAGCAGTGAGGTTTTCAAAGGAAATACAGAACATAAGTGAGGGAACACTTTAAGAGAAATGTGGAAGAATTTGATGAAATTGTTCTTGACCTTTTGAGATTTAGGTGCCAGTGGGACATCCAGTGGATATATGTTATTACTGTCAAAGTCAGTTTGATGTTCCAGAGGTGATCTGGGAGGAGAGGGGCGAGGAGTAGAGTGAGAAGAGGTACAGACTATACATGGATGCCAGAAGACTATTGAAATTGAAGAAGATGGTAGAAGAGAAACTATTTTAAAATTTATGATCTATAATCATCTTTAAGAAGGAGATAAATATACAAACCTTTCTTCTCTCCTCTGAGTCTACTGGAGTCTAGGTATTTCAGTGACAGTCTGTCTAGTGACCAATGGTCCAGAAGATCAAACTAAACTTAGGCATTTTCATTCTAAACAATTTCCAATTAGGACTTTGAAATTTCAAACTAAATGGGAATAGAGATTATTTTAAGCATACCATGAATAAATTATAGGCATATTTAGTAAGTGGGTAAGTTTACTATTTCAACTCATTATACATATTCATGTGGAAGTCTTAGATCTCTGTGGACATCAGTTCTTTAGAGGAGGATGACTAGGTAAAGATCATAGTTCTAGTCTTGCCTCATTTGCCTTTTTCCCTTATCTTTTTATGTGTTTTATACATATTTTGTATGTGTGTTAAGGGATTTTTAGACTCTCCTGAAGTTTAATCCATGTCATTCTGTTACGAGCCTAATTATATACTATTATGTATAATGTTGTTAGTCTTTTCTGTAACACTTTATAAAAGTATTTTCCCTTTTCCCCACTCTCTTGTGCTGCCATGAATTCCTTGTGTAGTTTTTCCTTCTAGAAGACAGCAGTACAATACTGGTGTTTTTGCAGCCATCTTCTGCCTTTGTCTGTTCTAAGCCTAGAAGTGCTATTCTTGTTCTACTCTTACTGAGCTTCCCCTATCCCTCTGTGTTTTACTCACCCCTTGTTTCATGCAGTCAGTATCTCTGCTAAATGTGATATATAGCCATAGCATATCTGCCTTCTGCAGTTCATTCTTGAGGGATTTTGCATTGTCTGTGTAGGAAAAGGACTATTTTCTTTGTAGGTAACCATTGGCATGACTACTTCTCAAGTGGAAATCCACATAGATGCATACATTAAAAACACCACACACACACATATTTTATGACTCTGTATAATATCCTCATAATTTAAGACATCTCTAACCTGGAGAAATATCACCTCAATGCTTTTCAAATTTTTGACCTTTTACTGCCTCTTACATATGCTTTCTGTGTATTTTCTGTGATACCGAGTCTATAAATAGAAACTAATAAAAGGTTAAATTTAGGAATTTAAAATACTTATGATTTTTAAAAAATGTAATCAATAAATATCACCATTAGTTAAACTGATCAGTGACATCTCCTGTATTTAAAAATACATGAATGAAGGAAAGCTTTTAGAATATGTAGCAGAATATTCAAAATAAAAAATATGAAAGAATTAAAATGCAAATTTCCCATTACCTTGTTAACAAAGTGCTTCTGCTTTGCAAGAATTAATCATTCCTGCCATCCTATTTCAGTGCCCTAATACCCATGTTATATTGGGTTTGATAGGCTCTCGTTTAGAAGGGCATATAAATTTTTGTGGGCTTCCCTGGTGGCTCAGTGATAAAGAATCTGCCTTCAATGTAGGAGACCCAGGTTCGATTCCTGAGTCAGGAAGATCCCCTGGAGGAGGGCATGGCAACCCACTCCAGTATTCTTGCCTGGAGAATCCCATGGACAGAGCCTGGCTGTTACAATCCATAGCATCACAAAGAGTCAGACATGACTGAAGAGACTGAGCACAGCACAGCATAAATTTTTGTACATAATGTTATGTGATATAAATTTCTTATAAACTATCTCTCTACATAATGCCAAACAGCTGCTCACTTCATTGAAAAATTAATCAATATGACTTTTGTTGTACATTAAAAATAGCATTGATAACAATGTTTCACACATATGTAGCATTTTTCTCTCTTTAAAGCCTTTTCTTAAACAACCTTTCCTGTGCTTGTAAAACATCTTATGAGAAGGCAGGCTAGGTAGTACTATCAATCCAAAGATAAGAATAAAATTCTATCCATAGTTATTTAGCTGGATTTAGATAAAGTTCAAATCCAATGTTTTCTTTTCTTAATTAATAGTATAGTTACTTTACAATGTTTTGTTAGTTCCTGCTGTACAACAAAGTGAATCATTTATACATATACATATTTCCCCTCTTTTTTAGATTTTTTTCTCATTTAGGTCACCACAGAGCACTGAGTAGAGTTCCCTGTGTGCTATACAGTAGGTTCTCATTAGTTATCTTTTTTATACTTAATATTAATAGTATATATGTGTCAATCTCAATCTCCCAATTCCTTCTACCCACCTCCTCTTACCCCTTGTTATCCATATATTTGTTCTCTATGTCTTTGTCTCTACTTCTGCTTTGCAAATAAGATCATCCAGAAAAAGCCAAAGTTTTCTGGTAATCTAACAGTTATTTTTTTCTAGCCAGAACCATGAGCTGTAACACAGAGAGATTATGTTATAAAACATCATTTTATCAATAGATTAGGCAATAATATAAGTAGTTGCTGAAGAAAATGAGAAATCAAATCTAGGAAGTGTAACAATATGTTAAATTGCAGAATCAGGAATCTAAGAGGTTGATGTTTCTCAGGAAAAAATGAAAAGTTCATGCTTGGAGTCACAAAACAAAACACAACTTCACCAATATAGAACTTTAAAAAGAGCAGAAATGCATGCACCTCCCCCCAAATCCAGATTTACTAATTTTGCTGCTACTGCTGCTGCTAAGTCGCTTCAGTCATGTCTGACTCTGTGGGACCCCATAGACTGCAGCCCACCAGGCTCCCCCATCCCTGGGATTCTCCAGGCAAGAATACTGGAGTGGGTTGCCATTTCCTTCTCCAGTGCATGAAAGTGAAAAGTGAAAAGTGAAAGGGAAGTCACTTGGTCGTGTCTGACTCTTAGCGACCCCACGGACTGCATCCTACCAGGCTCCTCTGCCCGTGGGATTTTCCAGGCAAGAGTACTGGAGTGGGGTGCCATTGCCTTCTCCATTACTAATTTTAGTGGCATATAACTTCATCATGCATCAACAGAGGAGCACAGGTAGTCAGAAAACCTAATGTGATATAAAACTTCATTCACAGAATAAGAAGTTTGGAATGAGCCATGTCATGTACTTATTCCATTGTCTTGATCAGATCACACTGAAAGATTCTCATTAGAGCTACAGCCTATTTTTTAGGAGAAAACAAACCAATATGTGTTTAGAACAAAATAATGAAAACTGAAAACGGCCTTAAAATCATGTATGTTAAGAATAAGGGAACTGGGAAATTCTTCACATATTTAGAAGGATATAGCATGTAAGAAGTATTACAATTATTCTGTTTTCTAGAAAAAGACTCACAGACTCCGAGAACAAACTTATGGTTGCTGTATTTAAAATGGATAACCATCAAGGACCTACTAAATAGCACAGGGAACTCTGCTCAGTGTTATGTGGCAGTCTGGACGGGAGAGGAGTTTGGAGGAGAAAGGATCTATGTATATGTATGTCTGAGTTCCTTCACTGTTAACCTGACACTGTCACAACATTGTTGGTTAATTGGCTATGCACTCCTTGGAAGGAAAGTTATGACTGACCTAGATAGCATATTCAAAAGCAGAGACATTACTTTGCCAACAAAGGTTCGTCTAGTCAAGGCTATGGTTTTTCCTGTGGTCATGTATGGATGTGAGAGTTGGACTGTGAAGAAGGCTGAGCGCCGAAGAATTGATGCTTTTGAAGTGTGGTGTTGGAGAAGAGGAGGAGGGGACGACAGAGGATGAGATGGCTGGATGGCATCACTGACTCGATGGACGTGAGTCTGAGTGAACTCCGGGAGGTGGTGATGGACAGGGAGGCCTGGCGTGCTGCGATTCATGGGGTCGCTAAGACTCGGACACGACTGAGCGACTGATCCGATCTGATCTGATGTGTCAAATCTCTTCAGTCGTGTCTGACTCTTTGCGACCCCATGGACTGTAGCCCACCAGGCTCCTCTGTCCATGGAATTTTCCAGGTAAAAATACTGGCGTGGGTAGCCATTCCCTCCTCCAGGGGATCTTCCTGACCAAAGGATCAAACCTGTGTGTCTTGTGTCTCCTGCATTGCATGTGTATTCTTTACCTCTGAGCCAACAGAGAAGCCCCTTATTGGGTATACCCCAATACAAAATAAAAAAGTTTAAGAAAAAAGTTAATGTAATGACTTCAAGGTTAATGTTCTTTATTTTCTTAAAGTCTATTCTGAATAGTTGATACTCAGGTGATCATTATTAAGCCTTTGTGTATTTTAAAATTATTTTGTACTGTATTTTGATAAAAATAAAACAATGAAAAAAATTATTCAGTTTTCCCTGGTGGATATAATCAAGTTACTTAGGGTGGGCTGACATTACATGAAGATAGATTTTAGCTCAACTTAAATGTGTGTTTTCTAATAATTAAAAGTTTTCAATAATGGAATGAGTTAATGTTTTGGAGTCTTCATGAAGAGATAGAGTGCCCATTTGGCAGCGTTGTATAAGGGATGCCAAAACATGTACTACTGATCACTAGGAAAACTAGTTCCTCCAAGAAGTATAAGTCTATTAAAGAATGATTCTAAAAATGGGACCTATTATTTTCAGAAATGTGTCAAATTCTGTGTCAAAGTGGTCCCTAGTAAAGCACTCAGCTATATACCTATGCCAGCTCCTTGAGGTCATGAAAATACTTTCTTCCACAGTCCATAACCCAGGAAATATTGTAAATGACCCACAAAGAATTGATTTTAATTTTAGGGGTCTATTTTCATAAGAAATATAAGAATGGAGCACCATTTCACCACGCAAATCTACATGAGGCATCTCTCCCCCCGGATGTAATAAGTTTACTCTCTGATCTGACTAGGAAGCTGGAAGAATTGAGCTAATAGAGTGAATTTTGTTTTTTTGTTTTTTAGCTTTAATGATGCATTTCTCCCAGGGCCATGGTTAGTCATCAACACAGAAAGCCAACAGGGAAGTTAAAGAGAGCTTAGTAACAATATTTAATTTTTACTTTCTTCATTAGATATTTATACACTTTAAAACAATGGCTGGGAAAATGAAGATTTTTTAAATTTTAATTATTATTTTTAAAATTTATTGGAGTAAGCCACTATATGACTTTTATATAATAATTTAAATACTTTTAAAGTACATTTTTGTAAAAATATAATTATTTAGATTTGAATTAAGATCAATGAATTCTTTATAGATTGCTTCATGATTAAAGATGCTGTGAAGATCAGTAATGACAATCTCTTACACTTCATTTAAGTTCATTCAAAGTTGTGTCTTCTTGCAATAAAATAAACTCATTGGCTCTGTATTTTAGGCTGAAGAAGGAGTGGCTTAATTATATTGTTAGTAACATGTATGCAATTTTATACTAAACTGAATATATCATTTAATATTTTAAACACTTGAATATAGACTCTTAAAATTGTGCATTTGTTTTTATTCCTTTCAATGTTAGTTCCTGTCATCAATATTTATGTATGGCAAATGATATTTAGGATTTCAGAGAACCTCTATAGTCTGGGGAGATACAATTTCCATACTTTTAAATTAGCTTATCAAAATTAGGTAAATTCCAATAAATAAATATTTTAAAGCAACTTGTTAAGACTAATTCACTATTTGTAGAAACTACTTTTTTTTTCCCACTGGTTTTATCTCTTTTTTTTTAAAATTTTATTTTATTCTTAAACTTTACAGTATTGTATTAGTTTTGCCAAATATCGAAATGAATCCGCCACAGGTATACCCGTGTTCCCCATCCTGAACCCTTCACCCTCCTCCCTCCCCTCCCCTCCCTCTGGGTTGTCCCAGTGCACCAGCCCCAAGCATCCCGTACCGTGCATCGAACCTGGACTGGTGACTCGTTTCATACATGATATTATACATGTTTCAATGCTATTTTCCCAAATCTCCCCACCCTCTCCCTCTCCCACAGAGTCCATAAGACTGATCTATACACCAGTGTCTCTTTTGCTGTCTCGTACACCGGGTTATTGTTACCATCTTTCTAAATTCCATATATATGCGTTAGTATACTGTATTGGTGTTTTTCTTTCTGGCTTACTTCACTCTGTATAATAGGCTCCAGTTTCATCCATCTCATTAGAACTGATTCAAATGTATTCTTTTTAATGGCTGAGTAATACTCCATTGTGTATATGTACCACAGCTTTCTTATCCATTCATCTGCTGATGGGCATCTAGGTTGCTTCCATGTCCTGGCTATTATAAACAGTGCTGTGATGAACATTGGGGTACACGTGTCTCTTTCCCTTCTGGTTTCCTCAGTGTGTATGCCCAGCAGTGGGATTGCTGGATCATAAGGCAGTTCTATTTCCAGTTTTTTAAGGAATCTCCACACTGTTCTCCATAGTAGCTGTACTAGTTTGCATTCCCACCAACAGTGTAAGAGAGTTCCCTTTTCTCCACACCCTCTCCAGCATTTATTGCTTGTAGACTTATGGATTGCAGCCATTCTGACTGGCGTGAAATGGTACCTCATAGTGGTTTTGATTTGCATTTCTCTGATAATGAGTGATGTTGAGCATCTTTTCATGTGTTTGTTAGCCATCTGTATGTCTTCTTTGGAGAAATGTCTATTTAGTTCTTTGGCCCATTTTTTGATTGGGTCATTTATTTTTCTGGAGTTGAGCTGTAGGAGTTGCTTGTATATTTTTGAGATTAGTTGTTTGTCAGTTGCTTCATTTGCTATTATTTTCTCCCATTCTGAAGGCTGCCTTTTCACCTTGCTAATAGTTTCCTTTGTTGTGCAGAAGCTTTTAAGTTTAATTAGGTCCCATTTGTTTATTTTTGCTTTTATTTCCAATATTCTGGGAGGTGGGTCATAGAGGATCCTGCTGTGATGTATGTCGGAGAGTGTTTTGCCTATGTTCTCCTCTAGGAGTTTTATAGTTTCTGGTCTTACATTGAGATCTTTAATCCATTTTGAGTTTATTTTTGTGTATGGTGTTAGAAAGTGGTCTAGTTTCATTCTTTTACAAGTGGTTGACCAGTTTTCCCAGCACCACTTGTTAAAGAGGTTGTCTTTAATCCATTGTGTATTCTTGCCTCCTTTGTAAAAGATAAGGTGTCCATATGTGCGTGGATTTATCTCTGGGCTTTCTATTTTGTTCCATTGATCAATATTTCTGTCTTTGTGCCAGTACCATACTGTCTTGATAACTGTGGCTTTGTAATAGAGCCTGAAGTCAGGCAGGTTGATTCCTCCAGTTCCATTCTTCTTTCTCAAGATAGCTTTGGCTATTCGAGGTTTTTTGTATTTCCATACAAATTGTGAAATTATTTGTTCTAGCTCTGTGAAGAATACCATTGGTAGCTTGATAGGGATTGCATTGAATCTATAAATTGCTTTGGGTAGTATACTCATTTTCACTATATTGATTCTTCCAATCCATGAGCATGGTATATTTCTCCATCTATTAGTGTCCTCTTTGATTTCTTTCACCAGTGTTTTATAGTTTTCTATATATAGGTCTTTGGTTTCTTTAGGTAGATATATTCCTAAGTATTTTATTCTTTCTGTTGCAATGGTGAATGGAATTGTTTCCTTAATTTCTCTTTCAGTTTTCTCATTATTAGTGTATAGGAATGCAAGGGATTTCTGTGTGTTGATTTTATATCCTGCAACTTTACTATAATCATTGATTAGTTCTAGTAATTTTCTGGTGGAGTCTTTAGGGTTTTCTATGTAGAGGATCATGTCATCTGCAAACAGTGAAAGTTTTACTTCTTCTTTTCCAATTTGGATTCCTTTTATTTCTTTTTCTGCTCTGATTGCTGTGGCCAAAACTTCCAAAACTATGTTGAATAGTAATGGTCAAAGTGGACACCCTTGTCTTGTTCCTGACTTTAGAGGGAATGCTTTCAATTTTTCACCACTGAGGATAATGTTTGCTGTGGGTTTGTCATATATAGCTTTTATTATGTTGAGGTATGTTCCTTCTATTCCTGCTTTCTGGAGAGTTCTTATCATAAATGGATGTTGAATATTGTCAAAGGCTTTCTCTGCATCTATTGAGATAATCATATGGTTTTTGTTTTTCAATTTGTTAATGTGGTGTATAACATTGATTGATTTGCGGATATTGAAGAATCCTTGCATCCCTGGGATAAAGCCCACTTGGTCATGGTGTATGATCTTTCCAATGTGTTGTTGGATTCTGATTGCTAGAATTTTGTTAAGGATTTTTGCATCTATGTTCATCAGTGATATTGGCCTGTAGTTTTCTTTTTTTGTGGCATCTTTGTCAGGTTTTGGTATTAGGGTGATGGTGGCCTCATAGAATGAGTTTGGAAGTTTACCTTCCTCTGCAATTTTCTGGAAGAGTTTGAGCAGGATAGGTGTTAGCTCTTCTCTAAATTTTTGGTAGAATTCAGCTGTGAAGCCGTCTGGACCTGGGCTTTTGTTTGCTGGAAGATTTTTGATTATAGTTTCAATTTCCGTGCTTGTGATGGGTCTGTTAAGATTTTCTATTTCTTCCTGGTCCAGTTTTGGAAAGTTGTATTTTTCTAAGAATTTGTCCATTTCTTCCATGTTGTCCATTTTATTGGCATATAATTGTTAATAGTAGTCTCTTATGATCCTTTGTATTTCTGTGTTGTCTGCTGTGATCTCTCCATTCTCATTTCTAATTTTATTGATTTGATTTTTCTCCCTTTGTTTCTTGATGAGTCTGGCTAATGGTTTGTCAATTTTATTTATCCTTTCAAAGAACCAGCTTTTGGCTTTGTTGAGTTTTGCTATGGTCTCTTTTGTTTCTTTTGCATTTATTTCTGGCCTAATTTTTAAGATTTCTTTCCTTCTACTAACCCTGCGGTTCTTCATTTCTTCCTTTTCTAGTTGCTTTAGGTGTAGGATTAGGTTATTTATTTGACTTTTTTCTTGTTTCTTTAGGTATGCCTGTATTGCTATGAACTTTCCCCTTAGGACTGCTTTTAAAGTGTCCCACAGGTTTTGAGTTGTTGTGTTTTCATTTTCATTAGTTTCTATGTAAATTTTGATTTCTTTTTTGATTTCTTCTGTGATTTGTTGGTTATTCAGCAGCGTGTTGTTCAGCCTCCATATGTTGGAATTTTTAATAGTTTTTCTCCTGTAATTGAGATCTAATCTTATTGCATTGTGGTCAGAAAAGATGCTTGGAATTATTTCTATTTTTTTGAATTTACCAAGGCTAGATTTATGGCCCAGGATGTGATCTATCCTGGAGAAAAAGGTGAAATTCACTGTTTTGGGATGAAATGTCCTATAGATATCAATTAGGTCTAACTGGTCTATTGTATCGTTTAACGTTTGTGTTTCCTTGTTAATTTTCTGTTTAGGTGATCTATCCATAGATGTGAGTGGGGTATTAAAGTCTCCCACTATTATTGCGTTATTGTTAATTTCTCCTTTCATACTTGTTAGCATTTGTCTTACATATTGTGGCGCTCCCATGTTGGGTGCATATATATTTATAATTGTTATATCTTCTTCTTGGATTGATCCTTTGATCATTATGTAGTAACCATCTTTGTCTCTTTTCACAGCCTTTGTTTTAAAGTCTATTTTATCTGATATAAGTATTGCTACTCCTGCTTTCTTTTGGTCCCTATTTGCATGAAAAATCTTTTTCCAGCCTTTCACTTTCAGTCTGTATGTGTCTCCTGTTTTGAGGTGGGTCTCTTGTAGACAACATATGTAGGGGTCTTGTTTTTGTATCCATTCAGCCAGTCTTTGTCTTTTGGTTGGGGCATTCAACCCATTTACATTTAAGGTAATTACTGATAAGTATGATCCTGTTGCCATTTACTTTATTGTTTTGGGTTCGAGTTTATACATGGTTTTTGTGTTTTCTGTCTAGAGAAAATCCTTTAGTATTTGTTGGAGAGCTGGTTTGGTCGTGCAGAATTCTCTCAGCTTTTGCTTGTCTGAGAAGCTTTTGATTTCTCCTTCATATTTGAATGAGATCCTTGCTGGGTACAATAATCTGGGCTGTAGGTTATTTTCTTTCATCACTTTAAGTATGTCTTGCCATTCCCTCCTGGCTTGAAGAGTTTCTATTGAAAGATCAGCTGTTATCCTTATGGGAATTCCCTTGTGTGTTATTTGTTGTTTTTCCCTTGCTGCTTTTAATATTTGTTCTTTGTGTTTGATCTTTGTTAATTTGATTAATATGTGTCTTTGGGTGTTTCTCCTTGGGTTTATCCTGTTTGGGACTCTCTGGGTTTCTTGGACTTGGGTGATTATTTCCTTCCCCATTTTAGGGAAGTTTTCAACTATTATCTCCTCAAGTATTTTCTCATGGTCTTTCTTTTTGTCTTCTTCTTCTGGGACCCCTATGATTCGAATGTTGTAGCGTTTAATATTGTCCTGGAGGTCTCTGAGATTGTCCTCATTTCTTTTAATTCGTTTTTCTTTTATCCTCTCTGATTCATTTATTTCTACCATTCTATCTTCTAGTTCACTAATCCTATCTTCTGCCTCTGTTATTCTACTATTATGAAAGAAAGTGAAAGTTTTAGTTTCTCAGTCGTGTCTGACTCTTTGTGACCCTGTGGACTATAGCCCTCCAGGCTCCTCTGTCCATGGATTTCTCCAGACAAGAATACTGGAGTGAGTTGCCATTTCCTTCTCCAAGGATCTTCTTGACCCAGGAATTGAACCCAGATCTCCTGCACTGCAGGCAGATTCTTTACTGTATGAGTCACCAGGGAAGCCCCTCTACCTTTTATATATATCTCCAAACATATACAAGGATCACAAATTGTTTTGTATAATATATGTAACATAAAAATCCCAAAATCTCTATTTCTTACTTCAAGAAGTTTATTTTTGCTTATACTCCACGTAGGCCATGTGTGCGTGCTGTGGCTCAACTCCACGTACCATCTAATTCTGAAATATGGGCTAAAGGAGATTCCTCTATTATGCTTTTCTCGTAGCAGATTGCAAATGGGTTGAGTCTTTGTATTTTTTGTTCTAAAATGAAAATGTATGGTCTTTATAATCAGACAATGAAAAATAATGTTTTTAAAAAGAAAAGTCTCTTTTTCACATAAGAAAATAAACCAAGAAAACATTCAGTGATGTTAAGATATTGTAATCTTAACATGTAGCAGTATAATATTCAAATACAAGTAGGGTTTTGAATGCAATCATATATAATATGTGATAAAAGTACAAGAATTTATCAGGAATCTTTTAGATGTTTTAGGCAATAATGTTATTCTGAGCAGTCCTCAGGATTGTTCAAGTCTCCTTTGTGAGAATATCAATACTGTAAGTAGAGGTTCTCATAGCTTAGTGACACTCCTTTAAAATCTTTCAATTCTCCCGTTAACAAGCTAATGATATCTTGGCTTCATCTGCTACTTTTGACATTTTTTATTAGAGTGTAATGTGCGTGGAGAAAACTACATAAATCCTAAGTATATGGCTTGATGGACTGTCACAATGTGAACACAGCAGCATAACCACTAGCCAGAGCAAGAAATAGAACATTATGAGCAACTCAAAAAACCCCTTTCTGCCATCTACCAAGCGTTTTGTATTCTCCTCTTTCTCCATATTCCTATTGCCATACATTAGTTTTATCTGTTTATTCCCTGGTAGCTCAAACGGTAAAGAGTCCACCTGGAATGCAGGAGACCCAGGTTTGATCCCTGGGTCGGGAAGATGCCCTGGAGAAGGAAATAGCAACCCATTCCAGTATTCTTGCCTGGAAAATCCCATGGACAGAGGAGCCTGGCAGGCTACAGTCCATGGGGTCACAAAGAGTCTGACACAACTGAGTGACTTCACTTTCACAGAAATGAAACCATATGGCATATATTTATTTTTGTCTAGATTCCATCAATCAACATGGTGGTTGTGAGATATACTCATGCTGTTGTACATAGCAGTGATTTTTTTAAAATTTTCACTGCTGTGTAGTATTCAGTTGCACAACTTATTCATTCTACTATTAATGCATAATTGGATTTTTTTAAATTTTGGCTTTTCCAAATAATGCTATGATGATCATCAGTAGATTTACCAAGAAGTTAATGTAGCTTAAGCTTCAAGGCCTCTGTGAGGACTATGAATTATTAGAATTTATAGGGTATTCTATGGAGGAAGGGGAGTCCAGATTCTATAAAATATTTCTGTGAAAGCATTTCTGGTAAGATATCTAAAGATGTTATGAATATAGAGACCTGAATTCCAAAACCTACTGTAATTGTGGTGACATCTTTTATCATTCTAATTACATATTCATTTCTATACTTAATTTTACATTAATAATTTTGTATTTTTTCTTGATCACAGTCCCCTAACATGTCTAAGCTTCAGGTCCATGAAGGATCCCCATCTGGGCATGGAAGTTTTATACACATTTCTGGCCTATATTCTTATACGTAAGAATAGAGTAGCTGGATTATGTGATATGCTCTGTTTGGTTTTAATAGATACTACTAAATAGAGTTCAAAATTGGTTGCACCCATTTCCAGTCTCATGGGCAGTGGTTGACAGTTCCCTTTGTTCACATCTTGGCCAATAGTTGGTATTTTAATGGGCTGCTATACTATCAAACCATGATTTTAATTTGTGTTTCTCTGATGACTGAAGAAGTCGAGCATCTTTTTGTGTGCTTATTGACTATTTGAATATCAGGTGTTGTGAAATGTTTGTGTATGCCTTTGGCCCATTTTTATTGCCAGTCTTTTCCTTATTGATTTGTAGGAGTTCTTGAATAATATGGTTATATATTTGTTGATTACAAACATATTTTCTCACTCAGTGCTTCTTCACATTTTTAAAGGTGCCTTTTAATTCACAGAAGTTCCTAATTTTAATGACTTGTTGATCTTTTCTTAACAGTTAGTACCTCTTGTTTGCCATTAATGAAATAATTATCTATATGAAGGTTATGAACACATTCTCTTATATTATCACCAGTAAATGTTACTGATTTCTCTTTACCATTTATATCTATAATCTACCTGAGTTATTTTCTATTTTGTGAGTAGTGTAAACTAGAGGTCAAGTTGCAAGTTTGTCTTCTAAAGGGCTTGCATATCTCTTTCTAGTTTATTCTAAGTTTTTTTATATTTGTAATAACAATCATATTATATATTACATGTATAAATATATTATTTATATATTATAAATATAAAAATGTTTAATAAACTTTATTTTCTAAGTGCTTAAAGAATCTACTTTATTTCTGTATATTGACTTGTACTGGCAACCTTGCTGTATTCATTATTTATTCTAATCATATATCTGAGTTTCTAGTAGATTTCCTACATAAAAAATAATTGATCTGTGAATAAAATTAAATTTCCTTTTTCAATACTTAAAATTTTATTTTATTTTCCTATACCATTGCAGTGACCAAGATATCCAGTAAAATTGTGAAAAACGATGTATAGTAGGAATAATTGCCTTGCTTGCAATCTCAGGGTTAAATCTTTCAGTAATCTACCATTTGTATGATGTCATTTATTTGTTTTAGATATTCTTTTGTAGTTGCAATTTATCAGGTTAGGCATGTCCCCTTCTATTCCTAGTCTGCTTGCAGATGTACACCCGTGGCTGATTCATGTCAATGTATGGCAAAAACCACTACAATATTGTAAAGTATTAGCCTCCAATTAAAATAAATTAATTTAAAAAAATAGCCTCCTAAAACAAGTCAGAAATTTTTCTCTCTTTTCTTTCCTTATTATTCTCAGACAGTTTGGTGTTAATTTGGTATTAGTTCTTTACTAAAAGTTTTGCAATTGATGTTAGCAAGATGGTGATCTAGGAAGCTCCAGGCCCCTCTCCATGGAAACAGCAACAACAAAAAATTAGCAACTAACTAAAATAACTTTGTAGGATCTCTGGAAACCTAAGTTCTACAACAACCAAGCAAACACTCATCAAAAAAAGCCATATTCAAACAGTAGAAAATTTTTGGCACTCTTACTTGCCCTGTCCCCACCTGCTTCTTTGTACAGTGTGACATGGTTGGGAGAAAGTAGTCTAATTCTTTGTTTCTTCCCTTGAGCCAGTAAGAGCATAGGAGAACTTCTTTGTAATGTTTTAACCTGTCTGTGAGTTGTCTGAAGGACTGGTTTATGTCTTGTATAACTCAGAGTTCAAATGGGGGAAAGGTGGCATAGTTTAAATCTCAAGCTAGTAAAAGGTGCAGAAAACAGTGGTGGATGTCACGGTGTATAAAAACTGTAAGTGGACTGCTGACCCATAGGTGTTTGGGACAGAAAGTTATGAGCAGAGTAAGATAATAAAAACATCTAATGTATGAAGAAGAAGATAAGGAAAAACTGTTTTAGAAATTAAGCTATTAAAGGCATATATACAGGGGCAATTGAAATACATAGACACACATGCACACACACACACATACACACACACACACACACACTCCTAAGCAGTATGTATACCCAGAAAAGAGATGAGAGGACCTTATCTTTTTTTTCCCCAACACCCAGAACACATCCTACTATCAATAATTAGTGAAGGCATTTTCCAACAGTCTGCAAAGACTGGAAGAGGTGGTTTTTTTTTCAAATGTCAAGTTATCAACAAAAGATTACAAGGCATAGCAAGAAATAATAACAGATGGTCCATTCCAAAAAGCAAAACAAATCTTCAGAAACCATCCCTGAAGAAGTACAGGCATTGGAATTACTAGGCAAAGCCTTTAAAACAACTATCTTAAATATATTCAGAGAACTAAAGAAAAACAAGGACAAATAACTAAAGGAAGTCAAGGAAAAAATTATGAACAAAAGGAAAATGTCAACAGAGATGCAAGTTTTAAAAAAGAACCAAACAGAAATTCTGGAGCTGAAAAATATAGTAATTGAGTTGGAAACTTTACAAGAAACGTTTAAGAGTAGATTCAAACAAAAGATGAGAGAATTAACAAACTTGAAGAGAGGACATTTGAAATTATTTAGTTTGAGGAGTGAATAAAAGAAGAAAAGTAAACAGAATTTAAGGAACTTATGGGAAATCATCAAGCAGAAAATCATACATTATAGGAGTCCTAGATGAAGAGAATAAGGGGCAGAGTGATAATAATGGGCAGAGAGATAACTGAATAAGGGGCAGAGAAATAATCCAAATTTACCAAATTAAAAAAAAAAAAAAACATGGATCTACAAATCTAAGAATCTGAAGCAACATCAAGAGGACAAAAACAAATTGAGAGACCCATAATGAGACATTATAATAAAACTGTCAAGAGGCAAAGACAGAGAATTATGAAAGCAGCAAGAAAAACTATGTCACATACAAGGTGTCCTCAGTAAGATTGACAGCTGATTTCTCTACCTTGGAGAAAATAAACCCTCACCTTTATGGTCAAATGATTTTTGACAAGGAGCCAAGATTATTCAATAAAGGAAAATCAGTGTTTCTGAGAAATGGTACTGGGAAAAAGTGTATAGCAACATGCAAAATTATGAAGTTGGAAAAATTGTGTGAAAATTAACTCAAAATGGGTGAAAGACCTATATGTAAGAGCTAAAACTATAAAACTCTTAGAAAAAGCATAAGAGGAAGTTTCATGGCATTGGATTTGGCAATGATACTGGGCATTGGTTTTGGAAATGACAACAAAAGCACAGGCAAAAAAGAAAAATTAGATAAATTTGACTTTATCAAAATTTAAAACTTTCATGCATCAAAGGACTCTACCAACAGAGCAAAAAAGCAGCTCATGGAAAGGGAAAAATATTTGCTAATTGCATATCTGATAAGGGATTAATATCCAGAATACATAAATAATCCTTCAACTCAACAAACAAAAGTTAAACAACCTAGTTGATAAACAGGAAAATGAGTTGATATTTTTCCAAAAGGACTCAAATAGGCATTTTTTCAAAGAAGACATACAGATGGCCACAGTGTTAGTTTTAATGCTGTAATTTTCTATGAATCTATACATTTCATGTAAATTTTCCCATTAAAGTTGTCCTTCACATCCTGTAAATAATGTTATTATCAGCTTCAATAGCATCTCATTTATCATTCTTAATATTGACTAATTATGCCTCCTCTCCCTATCTCTCTCAATTTCTCTGTCTTTCTCTCTCTGTATCAATTCATTCTTGTCAGTTTTTAAATTACATAATTCTTTTCAGATAACCAACTTTTGGCTAGGTTTCTTCTCATTAACTCTGCTTAATTTCATCTCTTTCTGCTGTTTTTTTTTTTTAATCATTTCTTCTGAAATTTTAATTTTTTTGTTTCTCCAGGTATATTACTAAATTGTGAAAGCTGAGTGCGAAAGAATTGATGCTTTTGAACTGTGGTGTTGGAGAAGACTCTTGAGAGTCCCTTGGACTGCAAGGAGATCCAACCAGTCCATTCTAAAGGAGATCAGCCCTGGGATTTCTTTGGAAGGAATGATGCTAAAGCTGAAACTCCAGTACTTTGGCCACCTCATGCAAAGAGTTAACTCATTGGAAAAGACTCTGAGTCTGGGAGGGATTGGGGGCAGGAGGAGAAGGGGACAACAGAGGATGAGATGGCTGGATGGCATCACCGACTCAATGGGTGTGAGTTTGAGTGAACTCCAGGAGTTGGTGATGGACAGGGAGGCCTGGCGTGCTGTAATTCATAGGGTTGCAAGGAGTTGGACAAGACTGAGCAACTGAATTGAACTGAACTGATTACTAAATTCTTGATCAGCAATTTTCAGTGTTTCCTATCTTCTAATATATGGATTTAAGAACATATATTTTTCTATAAGAATAGCATTAGATGCATACCACAAGTTTTTGAAATTATGTAAATACATCATCATTTATCCAAATTATATTTTAATTTCTGTTGTTTGGTCTGTGATAGATGTTCTTTAGAATTATGTAGCCTATTTTTAAATATTTGGAAAGTTTCTAGTCATTTATGTTATGGATTTCTAGCTTAATTACACTATGACAGCCTATTAAAAAGTAGAGGCATCCACTGGGATGACCCTAAGGGATGGGATGGGGAGGGAGGTAGGAGGGAGGGTCAAGATGGAGAACACATGTACACCCATGGCTGATTCATGTGAATGTATGGCAAAAACCACCACAATATTGTAAAGTAATTAGCCTCCAATTAAAATAAATAAAAACAAAATAAAATAAAGAGCACCAACCCTGAGGCCAGTCAGCCCTGGGTTCCAATCTCAGGTCTGCGAGGATCTTGGGGGTGGTTACATCTGATGAGCCTGTTTCCTCAGCTGTAGTAGGGATAATAAAACCTCCTTTGGGAATTACAGAAGTTGAGTGATGGCGAGAATGCAATGGAAATTTCTTGCCTAGTGCAGCACATGAACACAGGGATGGAGGGTGGTGTCTGGAGTGTAGGACTTCTGGGTTTAGACAGGATACCCACGATGAAGCCAGATATTGGGATCTGAAGTGTGTGTGCGTGCTCAGTCGTGTCCGACTGTTTGCAACCCCATGGACTGTAGCCCACCAAGCTCCTCTGTTCATGGAATTTTCAAGGCAGGAGGACCACAAATCACAGCAGTGATGGGGAAAGCAGGGCCCTGGCAGTCAGAAGATGCTGAGCTCAGCTGTAGAGTAGAACAGCACACAAAATGGTCCTTTAAAAATAGGTCACTAGTAGCATGCAAGTTACCTCATCAGAAGCCAAACTTATGTGAGAAAAACTCCACCTTTCTTTCTTTTCTGATGACAAACATGATATCTGTGTCAACTGTGGACTGTGTGGAAAATATAAGTATTTAAAGTAGAAAATAACAACAATTCTGCTTTCTACAAAAAAATTGTCAATATTTTGGTGTATTTCTTAGTCTTTCCTATTTAAACATGCAAATAGATGTGAAAGTACATTTACATATGTTTTTGAGATTATCCAGTCTTGTATCCTGATTTTTTTCCCACTTACCTCCTAAGTGTTTCACCATATCATGAAAACCTTTTGTGTGGATTCTTCATCCTATATTATATATAGCAAATTTACTTATACATTCCCTAACATTTTAACACTAAGATTGCTTTATGTTCCACATGGTAAAAATTGCTGTGATAAACATCTTTCTCATATTAAAAAAAAAAAAAGAGGCATCACTTTACTGACAAATGTCTATATAGTCAAAGTGTGGGAGTTGGACTTTAAAGAAGGCTGAGCACTGAAGAATTAATGTTTTAAAAATTGTGGTGTTTGAGAAGACTCTTGAGAGTCCCTTGGATGCAAGGAGATCAAACCAGTCCATCCTAAAGGAAATCAATCCTGAGTATTCATTGAAAGGACTGATGCTGAAGCTGAAGCTCCTATACTTTGGCCACCTAATGCGAAGAGCCGACTCACTAGAAATGACCCTGATGCTGGGAAAGATTGAAGGTGGGAGGAGAAGGGGCTCACAGAGGATGAGATGGTTGGATGGCATCACCAACTCGATGAACATGAGTTTGAGCAAACACTGGGAGATAGTGAAGGACAGGATAATCTGCTTTGTTACAGTCCATGGGGTTGCAAAGAGTTGGTTGGACATGACTCAGCAACTGAGCAACAACAAAATATCTGTGTGTGCGTGTGTGTGTGTGTGTGTGTGTGTGTATGCATGCTCAGTCATGTACAAGTCTTTGTAGTCCCATGGACTGTAGCCTGCCTGGCTCCTCTATTTGTGGAATTTTCCAAACAAGAATACTGGAATGAGTTGTCATTTCCTACTCCAGGAAATATCTATATTTCTCTTTAATTATTGAATGATATTTTCATTGTCTACACAATTCTGGGATGAGAGGTTCCCCCCCGCCCAGTGTGTTCATACAAGAAATAAATGAATTGATCTGTGAAAAATATTTAAACTAGTACCTGGAAAGTAATGTGTCATAGAAGTGTTTGTAGAATAAATTATCTTACATTGTAAGGCTGTTCTTACTTACTGAAAGCTAGCCAGTTGACTTCTTTTGATAGTTTACAGTTGCAACAAAGTATATAACTTATTAAAAATACAAGACGGGGTGAAAAACTGCCAAAAAAATGTTATTTTTTTGTTTGTTTTTGCTTTTGTTTTTTAAAGCAAATAACTAGTTGAGAAAGGGCTTCCCTGGTAGTACTAGTGGTAAAGAATCTGCCTGCCAAAGCAGGAGACATAAGAAATGCAGATTCAATCCCTGGGTCGGGAAAATCTCCTGGAGTAGGAAATGGCAACCCACTCTAGTATTCTTGCCTGGGGAATCTCACGGACAGAGGAGCCTGGTTGGCTACAGTCCATGGGGTCACAAAGAATTGGACATGACTGAAGCAACTTGTGAACTCACACACTAGTTGAGATGAGGCAGGGATGTGATCAATATATAAGGAGGGAAATAAATCACTAAGGCTTTGTGGAATAAGTGATACTTGAACTAGACCTTCAAGTTTGGATAGGTTTTCAAGAAAAGGAGATGATAGGCAGGAACGTATTATGTAGAGGAATAATTCGAATAAAATTTTGAGACAATAAAATGATCTGAGAAACTGGAGAAATAACATGATTTGGCAGGAACATGAAGCACTGGTATGAAAGTAGATACAGAGAAAGCTGAAAAGATATTATGAAGTAATTCTGATGCCAGGCAAAGGAAATTGCTCTTAATTAAATAGGCAAATGAAATCCCTTCCATGACCTAAATATCTAACAGTAGGTGAACACTTTAGTAAATTATAGAATGTCAAATCAGTGGACTATTATGGAATCATTAGATTAGATAATTTGGAGATCATGTAGCAATATTCACAAGTTCTTAAAAGGAAACAAATGAACCAAACAGAATACAAAATTTATGATTAGTAGTAGCTCTGGAAAGTTGTATATTCCTATCAATAAGGACTAGAGGAGACTGTCATAAAATAAATTGTTTTTAGCAGTAATGATATTGTGAATTATATATTTTCCTCTTTGTTATGTTTTGGCTTGTGTCACAAATAGAATAAAATAAAAAGTAATTGAAATCAGAGCTGTTCTTTGAGATAATTAACTCAGCTTTGAGATGTGAAATTAGTTGAGATAAATGAAGAACCATTAGGAACATAATGAGTTAGTTTAGAAGAGGAGTCATGAGAATTTGCACCACAGTGACACTAAGAAAGGTAGGTAAAAGGCTTGCAGTCCCAGCAAAACTGAAGAGTTCAAGTCTATAGCAATCTGCACAGGTATAAGATATGGGGGAATGAGTAAGGCAAGGGAGACAGCTAGTCAAAGCTGTTTCCCAAGGGTACATTTTTCAACAGAGGCAGAAGGCAGTTTATGAATGATCTGAGAAAGGTATAGTTGATAAAAGGATCTTGTTATTAGACAGAGAAACATAGGAGGACACTTCCAGGGAGAGAAGAAAGAGAAAGCAAAAGACTAAAGATATAAAAGGTAATCTTAAAAACTGAAAAAATTAAAAATCATTTTGGTATTGAATAAGGCTGGTAATAGTGATTAATTGTACAAATTAAGCTCACTTGGACCCATATTATAACATTTGTTTTCCCCTGGTGGCTGAGATGGTAAAGCCTCTGTCTACAATGTGGGAGACCTGAGTTCGATCCCTGGGTTGGGAAGATTCCCTGGAGAAGGAAATGGCAACCCACTTCAGTACTGTTGCCTAGAAAATCCCATGGATGGAGGAGCTTGGTGTCCATGGGGTCACAAAGAGTTGGACACGACTGAGCGACTTCACTTTTATAACATTTTTATGCATGTGTCATGTTTTAAGTTTTTTTTTTATATGGGCCATTTATTGAATTTGCTATAATATTGCTTCTCCTTTTTATGTTTTGGGTTTTTGGCCACATGATACGTGGATATTAACTCCCCAACTCGCACCTCCTGAATTGGAAGGCAAATTCTTAACCACTGGACCACCAGGGAAGTCCCTTGTGTCATGTTTTGTAAGACTTTCCTATAGGATCTTCTCTGCCCTACCTACTTCTTTTCTGACATCATTCTCTATTGTTTCCCAGGGTACCCCCACTTACTCTATTGTAGCAACACTGACCTCCTGGTTATTCCACAAACACACCAAGTAATCTCCTACATCAGTGCTACTATATTTGCTTCTCATTTCCCTGGAATGCTCACCTTGGAGGTATAGTTGTGGCTTAATTTCTTTTCCTTCAGGTGTGTTCTCAAATGCCATCTTGTCTGAGAGGACTTCCCTAGTCACACCTGGTTACTCTCTGACTTTATCCTGCTTCATTTCTTTTTTTTTTTTTTTTATCTTAATTAACAGAGTAGTCACTGTTCAAGCTTTATTTATTGTTTTAGTTGGTGTAACTTAGTTGGCTGCATTATTTATGTAATCTTCCCTTTTTACATTACAAGGCAATGTACACTATTCTGATACATACAGTACATAAGATTCTTTAGAACAGTTATGCACATGGCATGCAATACTGGATTTGTACATTGGATCCCAGGAATTGATCAACTGGAGGGAAAAAAGTTGGACTAGGCACCTTGGCTAAAGGAACCAGAGGTTATATTACACAGTAAATACATATCTGGTTTGAAGGGCAACTGTAGCATCTGCAACATGGGCAGTGGTACCTCTTGAGAAGTTGAATTATTTGACAAACCAATTTAGGACCACACAAGGTAAGTGCCATCCAGCATCAGGGTACAGCTGCAAGGTTTCATGAACCATTCCTTGTCATCCAGCAGGGTTTTATGAACCATTCCTATTTCTAACATTAGGAAATTGATTTTTTCCTAGGCTGTCTTAACATTACTGTTTTAATCACAGATCAGATATAAAGGACAATATGAATTACAACCTCCAACTAAAATCCTGTGTAGCCTAGACAGTGAAGTGATACAACATTAGAAGACTTTAAAACTGCAGTTCTTTCTGGATCCCCCAAAGTGTATCTGCACTCTTCTTCAAACAGGCCTCTTCTTCATGAGTCAGAGTCACTTTCACAACGTCTGAGATTCCATTCTGTCCCAAGATGCAAGGAACACTAAGGAAGACATCCTCTTTTATTCCATAGAGACCCTTAATCATGGTGGAAATCGGATGCACCCGCCTAAGATTCTTCATTATACTTTCTGCCAAATCGGCCACTGACAGTCCAATGGCCCAGGATGTGTAGCCTTTCAGTTTGATCACCTCATAAGCACTGTCAACCACTTGTTTGTGAACCGCTTTCCACTGTTCCTTATCTGCATCAGTGCCTAATTCAGGGTGTAAATTCTTCAGGGAGACACCAGCAACATTCACTCCACTCCATACAGGCACACTAGAGTCACCATGCTCCCCAAGGATCCACCCATGGCAGCTTAATGGGTGAACTCCCAGCCTCTCCCCCATGAGATAACGGAAGCGAGCTGAATCCAGATTGCAACCACTTCCAATAACACGGTTTTTGGGAAAGCCACTTATCTTCCAAGCCACATAGGTCAAAATATCGACTGGATTGGAAACAACAAGCAACTTGCAATTTGGGCTGTATTTTACAATATTAGGAATGATGAATTTAAAGATGTTCACGTTACGCTGGACCAAATTCAGACGGCTCTCTCCCTCTTGCTGACGTGCCCCAGCTGTGATAATAACCAGCCTGGAGTTTGCTGTCACATTATAGTCTTTGCCAGAGACAATTTTTGGTGTTCTAAGGAAAAGGCTGCCATGTTGGAGATCCATCATCTCTCCCTTCAGTATATCTTCCATGACATCAACAAGAGCAACTTCATCTGCCAAGTCCTTCATTAAGATACTGATGGCACAGGCCATGCCAACAGCACCAACCCCAACAATTGTAATCTTATTCTGGGGGACATGTTCTTCCTTAAGAAGATTCTGAATCAGCTGATCCTTGAGAGTTGCCATCTTGGACTTAGACCCTAAAGGAACCGGGAGTGACCGTCGAGCGGGCGGGCGTCGGAGGCGCACGGCGTGGGATCCGGACTTGGCTGCAGCGGCTCCAGTACCTTCATTTCTATTCAAAACAAATATTACCATCTGTTACTATATTTGAAATTGTCTGTTTATGTGTTTAATGTCAGGGCTCAGTAGAAAGTAAGCCTCATGAAAGCAGTCTGCTTAGTGATCTATCCCTAGAATCTATGATAGTGTTTGCCTGGCACATAGTAGATGCCAAATAAATAGATATTGAATGAATGAATGAAGTACTTTCCATGACAATCCTGTGAGGTAAGTTGAACAAGTAATGATCTAAGTATCCAATGTCCCCATTTTATGAACAGAGAAACTGAGGTTAGAATGGGTAAGTGACTTGCCCAAAGTCAAGCAGCTTTTATGTGAGAGCTGAGAGCAGAACAAATCCTTTGGTATACGTGTTGAATCCCTACACCAGCTGAACACAAGAGGAAGGCTTATCCTTGGAGATATCATGGAAATGGGAGCAAAAGAGCAGCAGGATGCAAAGATTTTAAAATGTAGAGGAAGCAAATTGAGGAAATTCTTATTAAGTAGGAAGAGAGTGTATCTAAGGCAACTGGAAAGTAAAATCATGAGAATGATTTTTGAAGAGAATGGGGAAAGATAATAGCAAAAAGGGCAGCTAGAATAACTGAAGCTTAGGAGGAGTTGTAATTCAAGTAGCTTAAATAGAAATTGTTTGAAAATGGTGAAATATCATTTAAAAAAGGAGGAGCCATCTTTTACTTGGAGCATGAGTACAATGGTCTTCTCTGATGGCTCAGCTGGTAAAGAATCCTCCTGCAATGCAGGAGACACAGGAGACTCAAGTTTGATCCCTGGGTCGGTAAGATCCCCTGGAAGAGGAAAATGGCAACTCACTCCAGTATTTTTGCCTGGAGAATCCCATGGATAGAGGAGCACAGTGAGGTATAGTCCAAAGGGTCACAAAGAGTCAGACATGACGAAACAACTAAGTACCGCACACACATGGTCATGATGTTGAGAGAAGGAAATTGCATGCACTTTGGCATGAATTGAGGTAATTGTTCTAGAAACAGAAATACTAGTAAAGAAACATTCCTAAAGCGGAATGAGCAGAATTCAATGACTGATAAAATATCTGGAGTGAATGACTAAAATTTCTGAGCCTACCCCGAAATATATGGTTTATGCTTTGAGAGAGGCAGGGAAGTTAGAAACAAACTATCACATGAATGCATTTATTCTTTGTCACACTTCTGAGAATAGAGCAGCATGCTTAATATTGAATTTAATTCTAAGATCACAGACCAAATTTTATACCATATAAAATAGAAGAGCCAAGTGGCAGAGCATTAGATATGGATACACTTTTTGGACCATTACATCAGAATAATTTTGTGTCTCTACTTTGTTTAAGGGGACATATTAGAGTATAAATTTTGGTTATATTAACTCAACTTGATTCCCGGCATAGTGATTTTCAAACAGAAAATGAGATTACAGTTCAGCTTTAATATTCACTAATGTTAAATTCGCCTAATTAAAAGACAACAATATATTTTATAATGGGGAATTATCTCAAGCAAAGTCTTTGATTATTTCTATTTCTGACAAGAATTAATAGCAAACAAATACAGTCTCACACACACACAAATTTTGATACAATGATATATTTTTAGAACAGTGTAACAAACCTCTGGAACACTCATTTGCATTTATATAATTTAAAGTGTCTTGTTATGACCATTTTTTCTAAATACTATGCAAATGGAAGGGTTTCATTTATATTAATAAAGGTGACAGACAGCACACTGTGCCTTGGAACTTATTTGTATTTAACAGCTCAGCCTTATTATTATTATTTGTAATATCACCCATATGGAGGGGAGGTGACACATTCAGAAGATAGTAACTAATATATTCAATCAAAAATGTTTAAACCAATCATACATATAGAATTTAGCTGCAGACAGAAATGCAGGTAGGATATTAAAATATGCAAAGCACTAAACTAGAGCAAACCACTGAGCATATATAGAAGGTGTATCTTTTCCACATGCCAAGGTAACTGAGAAACCTAAGAGGAAGGTGACTGTATATTTGGCACAAGATAGAACAAATAATTGGCTGAAAGCATTTTTGGCATGTGGTTCAGGAGTTGCAGAGAAAATTGGAAGTGGTGGGGGTAACTGTTCATTCATCTTTTTATGGAATCTAGTCAACGTGCAGAAGAATTGGAAAGATTTCATAAAATGAACCTATCTGTGAACACATAGGACATTATCAGGATCCCATATGCCCTCATAATCCCTTCTAATCACAATCACCACACTCCACCAAGGGTAGAAACCTTGACATCTAACACTTGTGTGTTTCTATATGTGATATAAATGGAATCATGTACAACGAACTTTTTGGTTTTGATAGCTTACAGTGAACAATGTCGGATTCGTGATCTCCGAAGAAGATTTAGCTTTGGGACCAGAGACCAGGCTTGACCACTCAGGGCTCTTGTGTGGCACAAGTTTTATTACAGTGAAAAGGGACAGAGAAAGCTTCTGACATAAACATCAGAAGGGGGCGAAGAGTGCCCCACTCACTAGTCTTTAGCAAGGGAATTATATACTTTTTAATTAGTTATTACAATAAATCAAAAGAATGTCTCAAGTTTGTGAAAATTTTACCAGACCCACTCCCACAATTTACATTTTTTAGGATAACAGGATTAGAATTTAACAATAGAACATCCTACCAGACCTACTCCCATAATCTACATGCTAAAATATCAGGATTAGTCAGAAGGTTTTCAGAAAGGAGGAACTGTCCTCAAGCAGGATACATTGTTGTTATATAATCCCTAGTACAGAGTTTAAACTGAGTTGTTTGTTATGTAATTATCAGTTTCGGGTTTAAAGAAAAAAAAAATTTTATGTGACTAAGACTAGGAATGTAGAGGAAAAAAAAAAAAAAAAAAGTTTGTTCTTTCCTTCTTAAGAATTCCAGACCCCTATCTCCTCCTCGAGAACCCCAGACCCCTCTCTCCTTAGGGACCCCTGGTCTTCTTATCAACCTGCCTACTCTCAGTTTCTGCTTTTCACTCAAAATTTTGTATATGCGACTTGTACAGACTGTTGTATGCGGTTGTAATTTATTCCCATTGCTCTACAGAACTGCTGTGTGACTATACTACATTCTACTGTTAATGAACATGTGGATTGTTATAGTCTGGAATAATTATGAAGAGAGTTACTATAAACATTTTAGTACATGTCTTTTAGTCAATATGTGTGCTTATTTCTGTTGGATATACCTAGGAGTCTATTTGCTAGGTCTTGGGTGTGCATTTATTCAATTTTAGTAGTTACTGACAAATAATTTTCTTAAATGGTTGTATCAGTTTCAGTCCTACTAGCACTAGGAGAGTCCTAATTCCACATCCTGATACTTAGTATTATCATTCTTTGCAAACTTTACAATTCTGGTGGATGTGTATATGTAGTTCATTGAGTAATATAGTTGAGTTCCTTAGTCACTTGTGAATCTTCTTTTGTGAAGTTCCTATTCTAGCCTTGATTTTTTTTTTCTCTTGGATTCTCTGACCTTTTCATTATTGGCATCCTACAAGAATTCATTATCACTGTCCAACAAATATTCTGGGTACAAGCCTTTTTATATATATATATAAGTATTGTGACTATCTTCTGTGAGGGTTTTTTTCTGATCTTTTAATGGTGACTTGACAAACAGCAGTTCTTAATTTTAATACAATCTTAATTATCATTGTTTTATAATACATTATGATGAATGCTTTTTGGATTCTGTTTCAGCAGTCTTTGGCTGCTCCAAGTTTACAAAGATGAATTTATTTTAAATCTGATGTGCAGTCCACTTGGAATTGATTTTTGTGTATAGCATGATGTAAGGATCTAGATATTTTTTCAAACATGAAGATCGCATTCATTCAGTACCATTTACTGAAAAGGTCTTCCTTTGTTCACTGCACTCTAGTGTCATTTTTGCATTAATCAGATGACTATATATACAAGCAGTGTGGGACTGTTTCTGAACCCTAGTTTGTTCAATTGGTTACTTTGCATAAACTTTTACTAATACTACATTTTTTTCCGTTATTATAGCTTTATAAGAGACCTGGATTTCTCAAAGTATAAGTCCTCCAGTCTTGTTGATCTGTTTTTTGTTTGTTTGTTTGTTTTATTTTGTTTATAACCATAAACAAAGGCTAAAAGAATGAGGTTTACCTGTCAGCCTCACTATAATGTGTCTTCTCCAAACAATTGCTATTGCATGTTCAGATATTATGAAAATGTGACTAAAAGTAACCAATTTTGGAGGTCATCTCTGAGCTATTAACTTCAAATAGAATTTTATTTCTTTCTAATGCATATAAGAATATATATAATAAACTTAGAATAGGTGAAAAATAATCAGATCAGATCAGTCGCTCAGTCGTGTCCGACTCTTTTCGACCCCATGAATCGAAGCATGCCAGGCCTCCCTGTCCATTACCAACTCCTGGAGTTCACTAAGACTCACGTCCATCGAGTCAGTGATGCCATCCAGCTATCTCATCCTCTGTCATCCCCTTCTCCTCTTGCCCCCAATCCCTCCCAGCATCAGAGTCTTTTCCAATGAGTCAACACTTCACATGAGGTGGCCAGAGTACTGGAGTTTCAGCTTTAGCATCATTCCTTCCAAAGAAATCCCAGGGCTGATCTCCTTCAGCATGGACTGGTTGGATCTCCTTGCAGTCCAAGGGACTCTCAAGAGTCTTCTCCAACACCACAGTTCAAAAGCATCAATTCTTCGGTGCTCAGCCTTCTTCACAGTCCAACTCTCACATCCATATATGACCGCTGGAAAAACCATGGCCTTGACTAGATGGACCTTTATTGGCAAAGTTATGTCTCTGCTTTTGAATATGCTATCTAGGTTGGTCATAACTTTCCTTCCAAGGAGTAAGCGTCTTTTAATTTCATGGCTGCAGTCACCATCTGCAGTGATTTTGGAGCCCAGAAAAATAAAGTCTGACACAGTTTCCACTGTTTTCCCATCTATTTCCCATGAAGCGATGGGATCGGATGCCATGATCTTCATTTTCTGAATGTTGAGCTTTAAACCAACTACTTCACTCTCCACTTTCACTTTCATCAAGAGGCTTTTTAGTTACTCTTCACTTTCTGCCATAAGGGTGGTGTCATCTGCATATCTGAGGTTATTGATATTTCTCCCAGCAACAATAGGCAACACCAAACAAATATGTGTCAGGCTGACCATAAAGAAGGCTGAGCACCAAAGAATTGACCCTTTCAAATTGTGGTGTTGGAGAAGACACTTGAGAGTCCCTTGGACTGCAAGGAGATAAAACCTGTCAATCCTAAAGGGAATCAATTCTGAATATTCACTGGAAGGACTGATGCTGAAGCTGAAGCTTCAATACTTTGGCCACCTCATGTGAAGAGCTGATTCATTGGAAAAGACCTTGATGCTGGGAAAAATTGAGGGCAGGAGGAGAAGGGGGTGACAGAGGAAGAGACGGTTGGTTGGCATCACTAACTCAATAGACATGAGTTTGAGCCAACTTCGGGAGATAATGAAGGACAGGGAAGCCTGGTGTGCTGCTGTACATGGGGCCGCACAGTCAGACATGAGTTAGCGACTGAACAATGACCAATTAAAAATGTTTTGGACAAAAAACAAAGCAAAACAAAACAAAACATGCTACTCTTTTTGAAGGAGCTGGGTCAAAAGAGGAGGCTAGGGAAGAATGCCACATCACTTGGGAGGAATACTATAAGCATCATGCTGCAATTACCCTGGACAGTCCCCCACAGCAAAGAACTGTCCAGCCCAGCTGCTGCTGCTGCTGCTAAGTTGTGTCAGTCGTGTCGGACTCTGTGCGACCCTAGACACGGCAGCCCACCAGGCTCCCCTGTCCCTGGGATTCTCCAGGCAAGAACACTGGAATGGGTTGCCATTTCCTTCTCCAATGCATGAAAGTGAAAAGTGAAAGTGAAGTTGCTCAGTTGTGTTCCACTCTTTGCGACCCCATGGACCACAGGCTACCAGGTCCTCCGTCCATGGGATTTTCCAGGCAAGAGTACTGGAGTGGGGGGCCATTGCCCGCTCCAGTCCAGCCCAGCACTGTATGGCAAAAATGCCATTGTTGCAAAACCTTCATCTAGAGAACTGAAGGAACCTGGTGGAAAGATAAAAGGAGAACTGAAGATACACAGTTGGAAATAAGCGAGTGTTTTTAGACTAGTAGGGAAAGCTACAAAAAATGACTTAAATCAATTCTCAGCCTGAAAAGGCAACAGAAGCCCTCAGTCATTTCTCAGCGTTAACTATTAAATCCTCTCCTTGCTACCATGACCACAAGTTCTAAGGAACTTTGCTGCCTTTAAACTTCAGCCTTAAGTTATTACAACAGTTTGCATATTCTTCAGGGACTACCTCAGTCATTCAGACAAGGAAGAAAATAATTCAGTGTGTTTATTCCAACAAAGGAACTATCCTAGTCATTTTGCATATGTAATTCCAAGTGATTCTCACAATAATACTATGAGGCAGATATTATCATATATTTTTAAGTGTGTGGATGTTTTAGATAAATAAAATGGAACTCAGAGGAAATAATTTCCTTTGGGTACAGATATATGATTGAAACTCCTGTCTGTCATGAATAATTCACATTGTAATTGAAAGTAATATTATACATAATGTATAGGGTATGACTATAGTTTTCAATTAATATTTATATGCCTTGCACTTACCACATGCCATTACAATATTCTGTGTGTTGTCTTATTATGATTTCCATTTTATATATAAGAAAATTGAAATTCAAAAATGTGAAATTAATTGTATAAGGATGTACAGTAATATGTGATGGTCTGTTAGTTTCCAAAGTGCTCTTAACCACTACATTGTTAAATTAATTGATGTATGTGTGTAAATTTATACATCAGGAAGAAATATGAATACTCTTACTTCAAAATTCAATCTAGAAGCAATTTAAAGAAATTATGTCTTTAGCACTGTAGATAATAACAGAGAGTAGTTTTCATATTTAATGTTAATACGTTTTAAACTTCTTACCAACAGGAAATATATGAATTCATGTGGGATTTGTTTTTTGATAATACAGTTTAAGCTTTTTAGAGATTCTCTAATCTGAAGTTGTGAAATCTCTTGGACTGAAAGCTTTCATGAGCACAATTACTTTTATTAGCTAATCAGAGTCATGCAAAACTACTTGGAATAACATATAAGTAATTTCTCTCAACTATTTAACTTTATTCCTCATAATAGAATCACAGAGCAACAGCCTTTCTTTGGAGATTATGACTGTCAATATCTTCTCTAGACTTGAAGTGTTTAGAGTAACAGCTTTCAAGTGTGGATTATTTGAATTTGACAGTAATTGTTCATGTTTTAGCAAAATTCTTTTGGAAGCAATAAGAAATTGCTTCTCTGATCTATTAGCAAGTAGAAATTTCTTTCAATTTACTTCTAGCAGTACTTTGAGCCCTCAAAATTCTGTACATAATTTTATGAATAAGAAAAATGTCAAATTTCATTTTAAGTACTCTAATGTTGAGTACCAAAAAGATCATTTTTTGCATTTCTGATGTGCCATTGATTTACATGGCATACTCAGCACAGGTGAAAGATTTTTGTAGCTGTTTTAAAATTATTATATACATATTATCTAAAATTTAAACATTATGTATATATTAAAATGATATTTTAAAGATTTTTAAAATATTATGTATATAATTCTTTTACTGAGGTCTAATTTACCCACCACAATATTCAGCCATTGTAAATGCTCAATTCAAAAATGTTTAGTAAGCTTACAGAGTTGTTCAATCATTAATACAATCTGTTCTAGAATATTTTTGTCACCTCAATTAGCCATTAATCTTCACTCCCACCTTCAGAAAATCACTGATCGTGTATCTGCTTGTATGGATTTGTCTTTTCTAAACATTTCATACAAATGAAATTATACACTATATGTTTTTTATGTTTGAATTATTTCACTAAGCATAACATTTTCAAGGTTCAACCATGTTGTAGTAAGTTTCAGTACTTCATTTCTTTGTGTTTTCAGTCACTAAGTCGTGTCCAACTCTTTTGCGACCCTATGAACCATAGCCCACCAAACTCCTTTGTCCATGGGATTTTCCAGGCAAGAATACTGAAGTGGGTTGCCATTTCCTTCTTCATGGGCTCTTCCAGACCCAGGGATTAAACTTGCATCTCCTGTATTGCAGATGGATTCTTTATTGCTAAGCCACCAGAGAAGCCCTCCATCTCTTTTTCCTCTATCTTTCTTTGTCTTTCTCTTCTGTGCTGTGTGGCTTATGGAGTCTTGGTGCTACAGTAAGGGGTTGGGCCTGAACCTCTGAGGTGGGAGCCCTGACCAGATGTTGGATCACCAGAGAACTCCCAACCCCATGGAACGTTAATTAGTGAGAACTCTCCCAAAGGCCTCCATCTCAACACTGAGCCCAGGCCACACCCAAAGGCCAGCAAGCTTCAATGCCAGATGTCTCACACCAGACCATTAGCAAAATAGGAACACAACTCTGCCCATTAGCAGACAGACTGCCCAAAACCATACCTAATCCATAGACACTCCAAAACACAATACAGGACAAGGCACTGCCCTTCAGAGAGACAAGATCCAGCTCCACCCACCAGAGCACAGGCACAAATCCTCCCAACCAGGAAACCTTCACAAGGCACTGGTCCAACTCACCCAGTGGGTCAGACTTCACAAATAAGAAAAACTATGACCTTCTAGCCTGCAGAAAGGAGGCCTAAAATCAGACTTTATATAAAATGTAGCCTAGATAAATCCTGAATTGTCATTCCTTTCTGTAAGAATTTTGCATAATGAAAAGATGCAGTTCTAGTGTTAATATTATAAATAATAGATTAGAATGTTTACTTTGAATATCAGAATTGATATGCTAACTTTTCATAATCTTAAAAGGGGTCATATTTCATTTGTCAAATAGATATGGTATATGGTTTCAGAAAAGATGCACGAGTGTGGATAAAATGTGACAGCATATAAAGAAACAAATACAATTATAAAAAAATGTATTTTTTTATTCCTTCAAATATTAGCAGATTTTTATGCCTTCAGATTTTTTTGACATTTGTACATTAATTAAAAACAAACTTCTACATGACTTTAAAAAAATGTATTTTTAATCTAGAATATTAAAAGAGCTGAAATTGACAAAAGAAACCTAAACATATATAAAGCTTAAAGAACAATTTACTTAGGGTTAAACAAAATTAAACGGAGAAGGCAATGGCACCTCACTCCAGTACTCTTGCTGGAAAATCCCATGGCTGGAGGAGCCTGGTAGTCTGCAGTCCATGGGGTCGCTAAGAGTCGGACACAACTGAGCGACTTCCCTTTCACTTTTCACTTTCCTGCATTGGAGAAGGAAATGGCAACCCATTCCAGTGTTCTTGCCTGGAGAATCCCAAGGACGGGGGAGCCTGGTGGGCTTCCGTCAATGGGGTTGCACAGAGTCAGACACGACTGAAGCAACTTAGCAGCAGCAGCAGCAAACAAAATTAAAAATTCAGCTTTCAATTCTACAGCCAAATAATTCCTTTTAAAAATTCAATCATTCATAAAATCAAATAGGAATAGTGTTTTGAGGCTCTTTAAAATTTAAAAATGAAATCCTGGTATTCACATATAGCACCTAAAATTTATAACTACTTTAGCATTTTCATTTTGGCCTAAACATTCTCTTTTTAGCTAAAACATGTAACCAAATATAAGGACAGACAAATCTATTGTATTTGCTGTTATTTTTCCATCCAAACAGCATCATGTTCAGGCTGAAATTCGTTCATTTAATTTAAAATATAATGTTTGGACAAAATCAACAGCATGTTTACTAAATCAACCATCAAAATTTTAGAGATAGATGAGTTAATTAGTTGAAGAAAAGGACTAATTTCCCACTTTCAATGAGAATAAATGTGTTCACTTTCCAGTAGCTCATTAACAAAGTTTGGAATTCAGAATATTTTCTCATTCAAGGGGAAAAAGCTTCCAATGAGATTTACTTCTTGGCTTTTGTAAATTTAAAAGGATGATATTAGGCAATGAAATTCATTTCATTCCCCACAGTATCATATTATAAAAATGTATTTTCTGACAGAGAATGAGCAGACTTTCAAAATTTTGTGATTCATGCTGTAGACAGAAATGCTTAAATGAAAGGGCAATTAAACGTTTTATGAGATAGACATATGAAGAAAAATGGTGATATCCCCTTTCTCTAATGCTACTCTGGAAATTGTGGCTCAGGTTTTTATTTATTTTTCTTCTTCTTTGTCTCCTTCTCCTCCTCCTCCTTTTCTTCTTTTTCTTTTGTTGTTTTCACAAGCATTAGCTAAGATAAAGCAGCAGTAGGCCAAAGATGTATTTTTCTGTTTTATTGCAAGATGAAAATCCCTGTATTATTTTATATGAAATATTTTGTACTTTAGTTTAAAGATGGTTAAGAAAATAAGAGATTGAGCCCTGGTCCAAGTGGCAACATAGGAGGCTCTTGAAATTACCTCTTTCATAAAAATACCAAATCTACAGCTACAAACAGAACAATTTCCTCGGAAAGAAATCCAGAAAACACTTGAGTGACTTCTACATATCAAATGAGAATATACTCACCCTGATATGGGTAAGAAAAACTGAGGCACACTCTGCCTATAAACCCTACTCCCAGAACAGCTATGTACAATCAGGAGGGAAATCATAACTCTCAGCTTCTTCTTGAAGAGCAAGAGGCTTGGATCAAACATCTAGTGCCCCAACTTTTAAGAATTACACATGTGGAATAGATCCCACAAAATACATAGCTCTGAAAACCAGCAGGGCTTGCATCCATAATAATCACAAGACTGGAACAAATGAAGAAAAAGTTCTTAATGTGCTCACAAGGATTCCCTGTAACTATTCTTCAAGGTCTTAGCACAGAGGGTGCAAACAGAAACACCATCTCCTAGTCTTGCCTAGAAAAAGGCCTATTTGCATACTTCAAAAGCTGCTGCTTCAGGGTTACGACTGATTGAGACTTCTTAACCCAGGTATCAAAGTTTGTTACAAACTTTGAAAAGGTTACGCTTTGTGTCTTTTCCTGTCTCAGTACTGTTCTGTCTCCTTGAAGATTTGTAGCATCAGGTAAAAACACTCTTGGCATTGATGTTGGCACTGCCATGAAGGAGCACCATCAGAAATGGCAGATGTATAGTTTCATGTGACAACCTTGTAAATAAAAATAACAAACATTTGTTGAACGCTTACCATTTTAGGTTATGCAGGGAGATCAAACCAGTCAATCCTAAAGAAAATCAATCCTGAATGTTCACAAGAAGGACTGATGCTGAAGCTCCAATACTTTGGCCACCTGATGCAAATAGCCGACACATTGGAAAAGAGTTGCTGATTCTAGGAAAGATTGAAGGCAGGAGGAGAAGGGAATGACAGAGAATAAGATGGTTGGATGGCATCACCGACTCAGTGGACATGAGTTTGAGCAAACTCTGGGAGAGAGTGAAAGACAGGGAAGCCTGGCGTGTTGCAGTCCATGGCATTGCAAAGAATCAAACACGACTTAGTGACTGAAGAACAACAAATATATATACATATATATATATATATATATATATATATATATATATATATATGTATACTCAAATCTGTTAAGAAATAATAAAAACACTTTCCCTAATTAATAGTGGATTATCAAATAATAGCAATACTAAGAAGATGTACACTTAGTCATTCAGTCGTGTCCAACTCTTTTCGACCCCATGTACTATAGCCCACCAGGCTCCTCTGTCCATGGGGATTCTCCAGGCAAGAATACTGGAGTGGGTTGCCATACCTTCTCCAGGGATTTCCCAACCCAGGTCTCCCACATTGCAGGTGAATTCTTTACCTTTTGAGCCACCAGGGAAGACCATGAGAAGAAGACATTGAGTACTAAATATTCATCAGATATGTTATATGAATTACTTTATCTGATTTTATTTTATTTATCTGATATTACTTCCTCTATCATCCTCATTTCCTTTCTTCCTTCTGTTTCTGTTCCAACAACAGATATCCCTCTCCCCTCAGAACATCTTTTCATTGTGTACACAACATAATAAGCATGTTTTACCTTTTGTTCTGAAGCAGATGGCATCTTTTCCCTACTTAGCCCCATTTGCAGCTTTTGAAGTATGCAAATAGGCCTTTTTCAAGGCAAGACAAGGAGATGGTGTCTCTGTTTGCGCTCTCTGCGCTAAGACCTTGAAGAATAGTCACAGGGAATCCTTGTGAGCACATTAAGAACTGTTTCTCCATTTGTTCCAGGCATAGAGAGGTTAAATTACTTGCTCTTGTTATATAGTTAGGGAATAGTCAGGCTTTTTTGACCCCAAGAGTCAGGTTTCAGAGCTGTATACCCGATTATACTCCTGACTCTTAAAGACAATAGATGGACGTGTCAATCAATGGAAATTAGAGTGAATAGGATTGGGAAAGGTGTGGTCACTTAAAGCTGTCAGACTCGTTTTAAATTTCCCATGAGAACAGTTTTGTGGATTTTCAGAAGTTATTGGAGGATATATATTTTGAGGAAGAGTAGTTCCCTGCTTGACACATCCTTTGTAATTTGTATAAATGTAAAGTGAAGTCGCTCAGTTGTGTCCGACTCTTTGCCACCCCATGGACTGTAGCCTACCAGGCTCCTCCATCCATGGGATTTTCCAGGCAAGAACACTGGAATGGGGTGCCATTTCCTTCTCCAGAAGATCTTTCTGACCCAGGGATTGAACCCAGGTCTCCCGAATTGTAGACAGATGCTTTACCGTCTGAGCCAGAAAAATCTCATCTCCATCTATAGGTTGGAGCCTGAGTTGGTTTGTAACAAAATGAATGGGTTTGGATAAGATGATTCCTAAATTTCCTATGTGAGCTAATTACTATTCTCCGATTCTCTGAACACTTAACAGGGCACCATAGACCTTTGGATGCAGTTGTATCTTACTGTCTGATTGATGCAAATGAAAGAACAGATGATGTCCTGAAACCCAGATTCATCTTAGTTTCTAAAGTGATTTTCCTCCCAGTTTTATTGAGATATAATTGATCTACAGCACCATGTAAGTTTAAGGTGGATAGCACAATGATTTGACTTATATTTGCTGTGAAGTTTAGTTAACATTCATCATTTCATATAGATACAGAAAAAAAAAAAAGTTTTTCTTTCTTCTGACAAGAGCTCTTAGGATCTATGCTCCTAACAACTTTCTTTTTTTTTTCTTTTTTTTTTTTTTGATGTATCAAAAATCACTTTCTCTTTTTTCCTTTTTTTTAAAAAAAATTTATTTATTTTAATTGGAGGCTAATTACTTTACAATATTGTAGTGGTTTTTTGCCATACATTGACATGAATCAGCCATGGGTTTACATGTATTCCCCATCCTGAACCCCCTTCCACCTCCCTCCCCATCCCATCCCTCCAGGTCATCCCAGTGCACCAGCCCCAAGCACCCTGTCTCATGCATCAAACCTGGACTGGTGATCTGTTTCACATGTGATAATATACATGTTTCAATTGTATTCTCTCAGATCATCTCACCCTCGCCTTCTCCCACAGAGTCCAAAAGACTGTTCTATACATCTGTGTCTCTTTTGCTGTCTTGCATATAGGGTTATCGTTACCATCTTCCTAAATTCCATATATATGCATTAGTGTACTATATTGGTGTTTTTCTTTTTGACTTACTTCATTCTGTATAATAGGCTCCAGTTTCATCCACCTCATTAGAACTGATTCAAATGTATTCTTTTTAATGTCCAAGTAATATTCCATTGTGTATATGTACCACAGCTTTCTTATCCATTTGTCTGCCAGTGGACATCTAGGTTGCTTCTATGTCCTGGCTATTATAAACAGTGCTGTGATGAACATCAGGGTACATGAGTCTCTTTCAATTCTGGTTTCCTCAGTGTGTATGCCGAGCAGTGAGATCACTGGGTTATATGGCAGTTCTATTTCCAGTTTTTTAAGGACCCACACTGTTCTCCATAGTGGCTGTACTAGTTTGCATTCCCACCAACAGTGTAAGAGGGTTCCCTTTTCTCCACACCCTCTCCAGCATTTATTGCTTGTAGATTTTTGGATAGCAGCCATTCTGACTGGTGTGAGATGGTACCTAATTGTGGTTTTGATTTGCATTTCTTTGATAATGAGTGATGTTGAGCATCTTTTCATGTGTTTGTTAGCCATCTGTATGTCTTCTTTGGAGAACTGTTGGTTTAGCTCTTTGGCCCATTTTTTGATTGGGTTGTTTATTTTTCTGGAATTGAGCTGCAAGAGTTGCTTGTATATTCAAATAAATCATATAACAGTGTTAACTATAGTCATCATGGTATACATTACATCTCTAGCACTTTAAAAAAAATTTATTTATTGTTGACTGTGCTGAGTCTTCATTGCTGTGCAGGCTTTTCTCTAGTTGCAACAAGAGGGGGCTACTCTCTAGTTGCAGTGTACAGGCTTATTATTGCAGTGGCTTCTCTTATTGAGAAGCATGAGCTTTAGGGCCTGCCGGCTTCAGTAATTGAGCACGTGGGCTCAGCAGTTGTAGTTCCCAGGCTCTAAAGCATAAGCTCAGTAGTTGCGGTGCAGGGGCTTCTCATTGCCATGGTTTCTCTTGTTGCAGAGTAAGGCCTCTCGGGCACGTGAGCTTTAATAGTTGTGGCATGTGGGCTCAGTAGTTGTGGTTCACAGGCTCTAGAGCACATGCTCAGTAGTTGTGTTGTGGTGCACAGGCTTAGTTGCTCTGCGGCATGTGAGATTTTCCCAGATCAGGGATTGAACCCATATCTATTGCACTGGCAGGCAGATTCTTTACCATTGACCCATCAGGGCAACCCCTCCAGTACTTATCTTGTAATTGGAAATTTATACCTTTTGACCACTATCATTCAATTCCTGCAACCCCATGTCCCCTCCATCTCTAGTAACCACAAATCTGATATCTTTTTCTATGAGTGTTCATTTGTTTTAGATTTCATATATAAGTGAGATCATACTGGGTTTGTCTTAGAATAAATGGTGTTTCGTTTTCGAGTATTCTCTTTTTGCATTTGGCACACCAAGACTGAGCAGAAGAGAATGTGTCACACAATATCATGCAGTGGATATTTAAACATAATGCCAGGCTGTTGAGGGAATATGCTATGTGTTTCCAGAGAGTATGGGAAATCACTTTCATCAGAAAAAAAGTGAAACTGTGCATTGAGTATTTGGCACAGTAATCAGGTTGCAATCTTTTGTTCTGGTTGATCCAAACAGCTGTGGAGGGAACTAGATAGGAACCTTGGAGAATGTACTTTCAGGCTGCATTGCTTCTTTAATGATACAGGGCAGAACTTGGCAAATCTAAGCCAATTGCAGGAGCTAAGAGACATTCAAAAAAAAAATACAGTAGTATAACAAAATGATATTGAGTACTTTGTTATTTTCTATATACTTTGAACTTTTGTATAAGATTGACACTTTCTCTACGATTGACAATGTCTCTTATTTAAATATATGATGAAACACACCTATCATTAATCTGTATGGTCCTAGAGGAGGACTGTTACTGGGTATACTTTTAAATTAGTGGTTTAATTTCTTTCATGCGTATATGTATCTACAGGGTTTTTAAAAATATTGAAACCATTTTTGATATATGTATTTTCTAGGAAACTGTTCAGTTAATCTAAATTGTCAAATTTAGTAGTATAAGGGTGCACAGAGTTCTGTCTTACCTTTAATCTGAAATCTATTTTTGCTTGCTGTCTTTTCCATTCTTAGTATTGCTTATTTATTTACTACATGTTGACATGTTTGTCCATTTTATTTTGCAAAGAACTAACCCTTGATTTTTGTTTTGTTAAGTATATTTTATTTAAGAAGTATCTGCTATACTTATCTTTATTTTATCTTTTCTTTTACTGATTTCTGTTTTTGTTTTTCTTTCTTTAACTTGAGTTAAACACTATAGAAGGTAAAGCTAACTTTCCACCAAAGATTTCTTCTCTCCTTCTACAGTGTAGAGTTTTTGCTAATGTGTATCTGCCCAACTAGGGATAACAGTAACCTGTCACTCATATGTAGTTTCCTCCAATGGAATGTCAGCAGAAGTTAATCTTTTGGACCAAAAGGATTGACTATCACATGTAGGGAACACTGGGCTTCCCTGGTGGCCCAGCAGTAAAGAATCCATCTGCAATGCAGGAGACGCAGGAGACCTGGGTTCGATCCCTGGGTCAGGAAGATCCCCTGGAGGAGTGCATGGCAACCCACTCCAGTATTCTTGCCTGTACTATCCCACAGACAGAAGAGCCTGGCAGGCTACAGTCCATAGGGATGCAAAGAGTCAGACATGACTGAAATGACTTGGCACAAATTGATGCATTATCATGTATTCTTTGCTTAATGAAGTGTCTAGATATGGATTCTAAAATTTCAAATTTGTGCAAGCTTTAATTTTTAGGTAGTCTTTTCCTTCTTGGTTTCTAATTATATTCCATGGTATTTACAGAATATGGTCTGTATTATGTCAACATGTTGTACTATGTTGAGATAGGTTTTTTGATCCCATATATGTTCATGGGAAATAGATGGGGAAACAGTGGAAACAGTGTCAGACTTTATGTTTTTGGGCTCCAAAATCATTGCAGATGGTGACTGCAGCCATGAAATTAAAAGACGCTTACTCCTTGGAAGGAAAGTTATGACCAACCTAGATAGCATATTGAAAAGCAGAGACGTTACTTTGCCAACAAAGATCTGTCTAGTGAAGGCTATGGTTTTTCCAGTAGTCATGTATGGATGTGAGAGTTGGACTGTGAAGAAAGCTGAGCGCTGAAGAATTGATGCTTTTGAACTGTGGTGTTGGAGAAGACTCTTGAGAATCCCTTGGACTACAAGGAGATCCAACCAATCCATTCTGAAGGAGATCAGTCCTGGGTGTTCTTTGGAAGGAATGATGCTAAAGCTGAAACTGCAGTACTTTGTCCACCTCATGTGAAGAATTGACTCATTGGAAAAGACTCTGATGCTGGGATGGATTGGGGGCAAGAGGAGAAGGGGACGACAGAGGATGAGATGGCTGGATGGCATCACTGACTTGATGGACATGAGTTTGAGTGAACTCCAGGAGTTGGTGATGGACAGGGAGGCCTGGCGTGCTGCGATTCATGGGGTCACACATGGGGACTCGACTGAGCAACTGAACTGAACTGGTGTTCAATTTTCATAATGTTCCATGTATGCTTGTATAGAAAGTGTTTTCTAAATTTTATGTGGCAGATTCTGTGTATGGAGATAGAAAAAAGCACTTTGTGTGTGGGATTCTAACATTATATATGCTTACTAAATGTGTGTTAATTCTAACTTTTCTTATAATGTTATACAAATTTTCTCCTCTCATTTTTTTTTCTCCTCTCAGTAATTTTTGCTTCACACTTGGGACTGTAATACACAATCCAAATTTAATTTAATTATATTTAGAATTATAGGTAGAATTAAATTATAGATTGATGTTAATTTATTATCATCAGCCCCATTGCCTCAGTTTCTTTTAACTCTGTGTAAATTTCACCTTATCAGTGAGGTATTCCCTACCACCACTCTATTTAAACCAGCATGTCTCCACCACACCCCACAGCATTTCCTGTCTCCTTAACTAACATTTGCTATCAGCATCCTTTGTGTTTCCTTATGAAAGGTTGCATGCAGCTGAGAGCCATGTGCTACACCGGGATTCGTGACCTCCAGAGGAGAGGACCGATCTGTGACCAGAAACAAGGCTTGACCACTCGGAAATTTTTGCGTAAAATAATTTTATTAAAGTATAAAAGAGATAGAGAAAGCTTCTGACATAGACATCAGAAGGGGGCAGAAAGAATGCCCCTTTGCTAGTTTTAGCAAGGCATTTTATATCTGTTAATCAGATAAGAGAAACACCTCAAGGCTGAGGGAGTTTCACCAGGCCTCTCTCCCACAACGTGCATTTTGAGATAGAACGACACAAGGTGTGTCATCCCCCGTCATAAAACAATTGACATGAATATTGGTTTGTTGAGCCATTATCAGCCCAAGGTTTGAGAAAAGGGGAAAAAAAAAAAAAAAGTTAGTTTTAGGCAGAACCAGGTGTCATCAAAAGAGAAGGAAAAAAAAAGTCTGCCATTTGCAGTCTATTTCCTCCTGCTGCTTGGGGACCTCTGGCCTTCCTCCCTGTTAACCCTCTTACTTATTCTATTTATTGTCTGTCTTCCCCCACTGGAATGTAAGTTCCAAGCAGACCTGCATTTCATCTGTTTGGTTTGCTTCTGTATCGCCTAAACCTAGAACAGTGCTGGGCACATAGAAGGAAATCAGTATACAGTTGATGGATGACCTCTGTCATTCCTAGTTATTTTTGTTTCTTCTGAGCCCAACTATGTATTTAAGATAAGAATTTGTTATACTTAGCATTTCCGTATATTTGCAGTAGAAAGCTTTTCAGTTAACTTCATTTAAAATATTGTCGGTACAATAAGATAGCCTTTTATTCTTCAACTCACTCTCATCTTTTCCCATCAGTATCACTCCATTAAAATTGCTTTTACAAAGCAATTGCTTTTACAAACCTACAGAAGGGAATGGCTACCCACTCCAGTATTCTTGCCTGGAGAATTCCGTGGACAGAGGAGCCTGGCTTGCTACAGTCTATAGGGTTGCAAAGAGTCGGACACGACTGAAGTGACTAGCACTTCCACTTTCACAACCATTGGTTAGACTAGATTATGCTGCAGTATCGATTCCAAAATTTCAGTGGCTTGCCTACAACATACATGTATTTCTTTTGTACACTGCATTTTGGTGGTAGGTCAGCTGACATTCTGCAACATGCCTTTTTCACTTCAAGATCTAGGCTAAATGAAAAACCGTGCCTAGACTATCATTATCTCTGTGACAGAAGAGAAAGATAGAGGGGATATATACCTCTGCACTGATCTATGGTATGAGAATATTTAATAATCCCCCACCCCATAGACAGGAGCTCATAAAAGCAACTGGAAGAAAAAGCAACTAATATTTTGAACAACAACTTAATATTACACCATCTGAAAAAACAATGTTACAGATCTTTGTTTCTAATTCCCATGGATAAGTTTTAGTCCTGTTCTTACTCAACTTATCACAATCATTTGACAGCCTGAAAATCTATAGCTATGGGATCTCTAGCTATAGGATGCCACCCCCTACTTCATAAAGCATTTTATTCACATGGCTTTCCTCAGTCCATACTCTTCTGGTTTTACTCTAGCAGCCAAAGTATATATGTGACACATATAACTGGCAGAATCTAACGTAAAGATGACCACATTTGGGTGTGGAGAAAAGGGAACCCTCTTATATTGTTGGTGGGGATGCAAACTAGTACAGCCACTATGGAGAACAGTGTGGAGATTCCTTAAAAAACTGGAAATAGAACTGCCATATGAACCAGTAATCTCACTGCTGGGCATACACACTGAGGAAACCAGAATTGAAAGAGACACGTGTACCCCAATGTTCATCGAAGCACTGTTTACAATAGATAGGACACGGAAGCAACCTAGATGTCCACTGGCAGACGAATGGATAAGAAAGCTGTGGTACATACACACAATGGAATATTACTTGGACATTAAAAAGAATACATTTGAATCAGTTCTAATGAGGTGGATGAAACTGGAGCCTATTATACAGAGTGAAGTAAGCCAGAAAGAAAAACACCAATACAGTGTATTAACGCTGCTGCTGCTAAGTCACCTCAGTCGTACCTAACTCTGTGCAACCCCATAGACAGCAGCCCACAAGGCTCCCCCGTCCCTGGGATTCTCCAGGCAAGAATACTGGGGTGGGTTGCCATTTCCTTCTCCAATGCATGAAAGTGAAAAGTGAAAGTGAAGTCGTTCAGTCGTGCCCAACTCCTAGCGACCCCATGGACCACAGCCTACCAGGCTCCTCCGTCCATGGGATTTTCCAGGCAAGAGTACTGGAGTGGGTTGCCATTGCCTTCTCCAGTATATTAACGCATATATATGGAATTTAGAAAGATGGCAACGATGACCCTATATGTGAGACAGCAAAAGAGACACAGATGTAAAGAACAGACTTTTGGACTCTGGGAAAAGGTGAGGGTGGGATAATTTGAGAGAATAGCATTGAAACATGTATATTACCATATATTAAATAGATGACCAGTCCAAGTTCGATGCATGAAACAGGGCACTCAAAGCTGATCCACTGGGAAAAATGAGAAGGATGGGATGGGGACGGAGGTGGGATGGGGGTTCTGGATGGAGGACACATGTACACCCATGGCTGATTTATGTCAATGTATGGCAAAAACCACCACAATATTGTAATTAGCCTCCAGCTAAAATAAATTAATTAATTAAAAGAAAATGACCACATTTTACAACTTGTCTTATATTCAGCTCAGTCATGTCTGACTCTTTACAACCCCATGGACTGTAGCACACCAGGCCTCCCTGTCCATCACCAACTCCCAGAGTTTACCCAAACTCATGTCCATTGAGTTGGTGATGCCATTCAACCATCTCATCCTCTGTCTGCCCCTTCTCCTCCTGCTTTCAATCTTTCCCAGCATCAGGGTCTCTTCAAATAAGTTAGCTCTTCACATCAGGTGGCCAAAGTATTGGAGTTTCAGCTTCAACATCAGTCCTTCCAATGAACACTCAGGACTGATCTCCTTTATGATGGACTGGTTGGATCTCCTTGCAGTCCAAGGGACCCTCAAGAGTCTTCTCCATCACCACAGTTCAAAAGCATCAGTTCTTCAGCACTCAGCCTTCTTTATAGTCCAACTCTCACATCCATACATGACTACTGGAAAAACCATAACCTTGACTAGATGGACAACTGTTGGCAAGGTAATGTCTCTGCTTTTTAATATGCTGTCTAGGTTGGCCATAATTTTTCTTCCAAGGAGTAGGTGTCTTTGAATTTCATGGCTGCAGCCACCATCTGCAGTGATTTTGGCGCTCCCCCCAAAATAAAGTCTTTCACTGTTTCCCCATCTATTTGCCATGAAATGATGGGACCAGATACCATGATGTTAGTTTTCTGAATGTTGAGTCTTTAAGCCAAATTTTAACTCTCCTCTTTCATTTTCATCAAGAGGCTTTTTAGTTCTTCACTTTCTGCCATAAGGGTGGTGTCATCTGCATATCTGAGGTTACTGATATTTCCCCCGGCAGTCTTGATTCCAGCTTGTGCTTCTTCCAGCCCAGCGTTTCTCATGATGTACTCTGCATAGAAGTTAAATAAGCAGGGTGACAATATACAGTCTTGTTGTATTCCTTTTCCTATTTGGAACCAGTCTATTGTTCCATATCCAGTTCTAACTGTTGCTTCCTAACTGGCATACAGGTTTCTCAAGAGGTAGGTCAGGTGGCCTGGTATTCCCATCTCTTTCAGAATTTTCCACAGTTTATTGTGATCCACACAGTCAAAGGCTTTGGTATAGTCGATAAAGCAGAAATAGATGTTTTTCTGGAACTCTGTTGCCTTTTCGATGATCCAGCAGATGTTGGCAATTTGATCTCTGGTTCCTCTGCCTTTTCTAAAACCAGCTTGAACATCTGGAAGTTCATGCTTCACATATTGCTGAAGTCTTCCTTGGAGAATCTTGAGCATTACTTTACTAGTGTATGAGATATGTACAATTGTGAAGTAGTTTGAGCATTCTTTGGCATTGCCTTTCTTTGGCATTGGAATGAAAACTGACTTTTCCAGTCCTGTGGCCACTGCTGAGTTTTCCAAATTTGCTGACATATTGAGTTCAGCACTTTCACAGGATCATCTTTTAGGATTTGAAATAGCTCAACTGGAATTCCATCACCTCCACTAACTTTGTTCATAGTGATTCTTCCTAAGGCCCACTTGATTTCACATTCCAGGATGTCTGGCTCTAGGTGAGTGAGTACACGCTTGTGATTATCTGGGTCGTGAAGATCTTTTTTGTACAGTTCTTCTATGTATTCTTGCCACCTCTTCTTGATGTCTTGCACTTCCGTTAGGTCCATACCTTTTCTGTCCTTTCTTGAGCCCATCTTTACATGAAATGCTCCCTTGGTATCTCTAATTTTCTTGAAGAGATCTCTAATCTTTCCCATTCTATTGTTTTCCTCTATTTATTTTCACTGATCATTGAGGAATGCTTTCTTATCTCTCCTTGCTATTCTTTGGAACTCTGCATTCGAATGGGTATATCTTTCCTTTTCTCTTTTGCTTTTTGCTTCTCTTCTTTTCACAGCTATTTGTAAGGGCTCCTCAGACAGCCATTTTGCTTTTTTGCATTTCTTTTTCTTGGGGATGGTCTTGATCCCTGTCTCCTGTACAGCGTCATGAACCTCCATCCACAGTTAATCAGGCACTCTATCAGATCCAGTCCCTTAAATCTATTTCTCACTTCCACTGTATAATCTTAACGGATTTGATTTAGGCCATACCTGAATGGTCTAGTGGCTTTCCCTACTTTCTTCAATTTAAGTCTGAATTTGGCAATAAGGAGTTCATGACCTGAGCCACAGTCCACTCCTGGTCTTGTTTTTGCTGACTGTATATAGCTTCTCCATCTTTGGCTGCAAAGAATATAATCAATCTGATTTCGGTGTTGGCCATCCGGTGATGTCCACGTATAGAGTCTTCTCTTGTGTTGTTGGAAGAGGGTATTTTTGTTCTCTTGACAAAACTCTATTAGCCTTTGCCCTGGTTCATTTTATACTCCAAGGCCAGATTTGCCTGTTACTCCAGGTGTTTCTTGACTACCGACTTTTGAATTCCAGTCCCCTATGACAATAACATCTTTTTTGGGTGTTAGTTCTAAAAGGTCTTGTAGGTCTTCTTAGAAGCATTCAACTTCAGCTTCTGTCTTATATTAAAAAAATCATAAACTTATCTTCATCATTGTAAAGAAAACCACAGCCAATTATCTTTCAAGTGTTAGTGAGAATGATGTTATTGACTTTAACCTTGAGAAGAGGAACTTTTCAAGTGCTTAGCCCTATTGTTGTCGGCACACGTTCTGGGAAACAAACTCAATCAGAAGGACAATGAAGATAGTGAAGTGCAGTTTATGACACCAGCGGGCCCAAGGCAGAGTCTCCTCTTAGCCAAGGACCCTGACCAGTTTTTGTGAAAACCTTATATACCCTAAGTGTATGTGCTCAAACCCACCTCCCCAAATTCTCTGAAACTAGTTTGAACAAAGGAAAAGAAAGATACAATCAAAGTTAGCTCGTGATTCATATGCCTTAAACCCATGATTCCTATGCCTTAACCCTAGGTAACAGTGGACAATTACCAATAGGCCTGTGGTCATACCCCAATAAGCATAATAGAATTTATGATTCTATTCGGTTGCACAGATAATTAGGGTATTCTTTTAGGCACTGGAGAGTGTAGGTACGAGCCATGGGGCTCTTCCAGCTGGGAGGTCTGGTTTTCCAGTTGGTATGTTGTTTCCATAGATACTGGGCATATAGCTCAAAGTCCACAGTCTGGCCCAAGATGGAGTCCTGCTTTCAAGATGGAGCCTGTTCTGTCTGTTTTCTCCTTCACTATGCTAAAAATTATGTGAATAATCTTAATCAATTTCATTTGTTCTTTGAATTTAATGAGGTTTTATGTTAATATTTGCAATCATCACTTAATGTGGTTTCTTCTACTCTTCCAGTAAGCATAAACTCAAGATGAGTTAAATAGCTTTATAAACATGAAAATAGCTTCATAATAGTCAAAGCACTGGGTTATGTATTCTATCTGACAGGTGTATAATATAGTTCTTTCAAAATGCAATTGTGTAAAATGTAATTGATTTAATTACATGATCACACATTTAAAACTATTTTTATTTTGATGATGTTTTGCTAAATACATAATCTGTTGCTGGAGAGTCTGCATCTTAGATAACTTTCTGCAATGTCAATAAGCAAATACTAGTTGATATTTTGGAGAAGGCAATGGCAACCCACTCCAATACTCTTGCCTGGAAAATCTCATGGGCGGAGGAGGCTTGTAGGCTGTAGTCCATGGGGTCGTGAAGAGTTGGACAAGACTGAGCGACTTCACTTTCACTTTTCACTTTCATGCATTGGAGAAGGAGGTGGCAACCCACTCCAGTGTTCTTGCCTGGAGAATCCCAAGGATGGGGGAGCCTGGTGGGCTGCCGTCTATGGGGTCGCACAGAGTCGGACATGACTGAAGCAACTTAGCAGCAGCAGCAGATGATATTTTGATGCTACAAATATTACTTCTTAGACAAATATGGGAAAGTATCCATAGTCTTGACATCAAGATTACCTCTATTGCCAATTAGAACTAGTTTTATCTCTTCTCTTTTCTACTTTCCATATTCCTAAAATGAAGGAATTGAGTGAGATGATCTACAAAGCCTTTTCCAATGGTTTCTGCTTTTACTTGCTGCAAAAGTCCAATGACTTTTATCATCACTTTTGTAAAGCTAAGTCATATTTGGCAATGAATTGACTAGCATTCCTCACAAATTATATGTCCCAGATTTTCTCTTTCTGCAGTCATTCCTTGGTGGTCAAACTCCATGAGAACAGTATTATCACTGTGGCCTGAAAACGCCTTTCAATTGCAAATTACAAATAATAACTTGACAGCAGAGAATGAAGCACTCTTTTCCTGAAGGCATTAGTTTTATGCATTTAAAAACCTTAAAGCATGATGCATCAGAGAGATGGAACAGTGTCATCAAGTAGATATTGCACTCAATGTCAGGGGATTTAGTATTAGTTCTGCCACCGACTATTCTTGCCTCAGTCAACTCCATAACTGCCATTAAAATGGAAAATACATTATTTAACTATTTTTCAGTTCTGAAGTTCTCCATATTTATACACACAGAGGCTCCAATCTTTATGTGGGCAAAGTAAACAAAAAAATCAAAAAAGTTAAATTTAGTTCAGTTCAGTTCAGTTCAGTCACTCAGTTGTGTCTGACTCTTTGCAACCCCATGAACTGCAGCACGCAAGGCCTCCCTGTCCATCACCAACTGCCAGAGTCTACCCAAACTCATGTCCACTGAGTCGGTGATGCCATCCAACAATCTCATTCTCTGTTCTCCCCTTCTCCTCCTGTCCTCAATCTTTCCCAGTATCAGGGTCTTTTCAAATGAGTCAGGTCTTCGCATCAGGTGGCCAAAGTATTGGAAATTTAGTTAGAGACTTGGAAATTTTTAGACTTCCATGGCACCTATATCTTTAGCCTTCTGTAATTTTTGAGACCCGGCCCCCCATGACACTTATGCTTATCTCATTTAATCCCCTGGCACTTTCAAGACATTTGGTTTTTTTCTGTTTTACCTAAATCCCATAATGACTCTATTCACTAGGAAAGACTTTTCATTTCAGATTTTTGATTGATTTTCATTCAGGTCAGGTCAGTTCAGTTCAGTCCAGTCGCTCAGTCATGTCCGACTCTCTGCGACCCCATGAATCGCACCATGCCAGGCCTCCATGTCCATCATCATCTCCTGGAGTTCACTCAAACTCATGTCCATCGAGTCGGTGATGCCATCCAGCCATCTCATCCTCTGTCATCCCCTTTTCCTCCTGCCCCAATCCCTTCCAGCATCAGAGTCTTTTCCATTGAGTCAACTCTTCACATGGGGTGGCCCAAGTACTGGAGTTTCAGCTTTAGCATCATTCACTTAGGTCTTTTATTTTTGTTTTGACTTTATAAAAAACTGGTTAGATCACTTTTGATTGGTATAATCCATAAATTTTATCTGAATCTGGCAAGCAAGTTTAGACCATCTGTGAACTGATTAGCTTTCAACATTCTGATTTTCTCACAGCTGCCTGTGACAGGGGCACAGCTATAATTATGATTAGCAATGAGGTTGCTGCTGCAAAGTCACTTCAGTTGTGTCCGACTCTGTGCAACCCCATAGACGGCAGCCCACCAGGCTCCCTCGTCCCTGGGATTCTCCAGGCAAGAACACTGGAGTGGGTTGTCATTTTCTTCTCTAATGCATGAAAGTGAAAAGTGAAAGTGAAGTCGCTCAGTCATGTCTGACTCTTCGAGACCCCATGGACCGCAACCTACCAGGCTCTTCCATCCATGGGATTTTCCAGGCAAGAGTACTGGAGTGGGGTGCCATTGCCTTCTCCAAGCAATGAGGTCAAGGTAGAGAATTGTTACAGAAATCTCAGGCATTATGAGGATGCCTGATGAAGCTATTCCCTGCAGGACCCTGAATATATAACACATTAGGCAATGCAGTGATGAATTCATAGGATATATACATATGTAATTTAAAAAAAAATATTAAAAATAGCAACACCTTTAAAGCCTACATCCACACTACTAAAATGCTCACACTGGGAGAGGAATTATATTTTCACAGAGCAATACCTCTGCTTGGTGTAACTTCTAAAAAAGCTGTTTCTGAAATCAATTCTAAACTCGAGGAAATTACTACCACTGGACATTTCCCTTCCTTGCAATAAAAATATATAAAGTGGTTATTACTGCCTTTAGTAAAATTTCAAATTGTTAAATTTTAGCTGGTAATTGTTGAATTACTATTTATTTAATTCCAACCATCACTAAGTTATACAAGGTTTCTGTCTTTTAGTATTTGAAACATGTACGCAGGAAAAAAGCTACAGAGCAAGGTATACATTTATGTAAACCAAAAGGTTTCAGTGCCTCACTTTAGGGAAACAGCAACATGTTCATAAGCATTTGACCTCTTAACAAAATCAGGAGGTGGTATGCATGGCAGTGGTACTAGCTCTGGTGGTGGGTTGCCTAGGTTCAAATTTTAGTTTTGTTGTTACTGGCATTATGACCCTCACTAATTGCAAACTCCCTCCCCTATTCTCAGTTTTCCACTCTATAAAATGGACATAGTAATTACTTAGTGGGATTGTTGGAAATAAATGAGATAAATACTTACAATGGATTTAGATGCTCTTGTGTTACAATTGGCTTGAGCCTATTGTTAAAATTCTTTATAGAACAAAATGCTTTCCAAACAAGCACCACTGGTCTGCTTATTGGTGCATTATCTAATGCAGAAAAATTCTAGTAAGACAAAATAATTTAGGCAGACAGTATAAACAATCACACATGAAATAAATATTTCTGTGACTTCAATTGAAAATGCAATGTTTTACTGCAACCTTATTCTCTTTTGGGATGAAAAGATTTGACATTCTCACCTTTAAAATTAGAAGTAAGTGTTGTTTTGGTTGCAGAGTGGGAGCAGGCAGAATTAAGAAACAAAGTTGAGCTCTAAATTCAAATGAAGTGAAGGGAAGTAGAAAACTAATACTCAGAGTAGGGGCAAGTGAGGAAGGGTGATAAAGTATGAAGCCAAATTATAAGACAATAATAATATGAATTTTTAAAAAATCATTAAGAGGAAAATCTGGTTTTGAGTTTTATCTCAATCCCTTAAAAACCCATCACCAGAGTATTTAGACAGTAGGAATTGCAAGTTTTGTGAGTATAGCCAAATCTAGTTAATATTAATTCTATTTAAACTACCATGACTGAACAAAGTCATTTTCTAATACATGATATAAATATGTCTGGTTTATACTAATTGGCAGAGAATTATTTCCCTTGTATATATGTGTTCTGAAAGCACTTAGGTTAAATAATATATATTGTACAAATAACAGTTCTTTTTAAAAGTCAAATGTTTAAATAAAAAGTGCATACACTTATATAGCTTTACATTTGAAGATACCCTCAATGGCAAAGCAATGTCATGGGTATAGGCAGGAGTCATGATTTCAATTTGTCGCATTAAACCAACCATGGGAAAATGCCTCCAGTTGGTTGATTTCATTTTCAAGTTGTGGAAAATCAGACTACTTATAAGAAACTACTATTTAAAGTTTAAAAAATCCCACTGTGAATAAATAGGTGTTGATGTTACCTCTTGATAGCATTATGTGCAATACTGTGCCATAAAAATTCTTAAATGTACAGAGATTTCTAAGCAAGCAGAACAAACTGCTCCACAGAGAGTAAAGCAACAAAGCTATCCATATTCTGAAACATTCACCTTCCCAAATGTTGACCCTTTCAAAAGTTTGATGTTCCTGGATTTAAAAATTGCAAGCTTATTTTGCCAGTGGAGAAGTTTAAAGCATAAAATAAATTTATGCTACATGATCATGAAAGCACACGTGTTTTAAATGTTCAAAGCAAGTATTATAAAAGTCATGTGTTGTTTGTATAGGGGCAATGGATAGCTGATAACCTTATAAATATATTGATTTATCACAGGTACTTTGACAGAATGCATGGTAGCCTAGGATTTTTCTTGTCATTTATTTTTACAAGACAATAGTTGAAAAATAGCTTTCCTCAGAGAACATGTTGACTAAATAAGACCATTAATGGAGACATATCACCATTTTCACCTCACTCACCATACTTTGCAACAGAATTATTTGAATTACAACTTTTAGACAGGCTTCCCAGGTGGCGTTAGTGGTACAGAACCTACCTGCCAATGCAGGAGACATAAAAGACATGGTTTGGTCCCTGGGTCGGGAGGATCCCCTGGGGGAGGACATGGCAACCCACTCCCAATATTCTTGCCTGGAGAATTCCGTAGCCTGGCCGGCTATGGTCCATAGGGTTGCAGAGAGTCTGACACGACTGAAGTGAATTAGCATGCATGCCACAATTTATCTGCCACAATGTATGATTTGGGGTATTGAAATGGTTATTTCAAGTGTGAAACATATGTGTAAATTTTGCAAGTTAGCAGGTTGACCATAATTTGCCATTAGTTCAGTCAACAAGTATTTATTGAACAACTTGTATTTTTCTAGAAATTTACTGAGTTGTGGATTGTGGAAGAAAGAGTAGGGAAAAGAAAAAGAAACCTATGATTTGACTTTGGTCCTAAACAGCTTTCAACCCCCAAACAAATATATGCTGCTGCTGCTAAGTCACTTCAGTCGTGTCCGACTGTTTGCGACCCCATAGATGGCAGCCCACCAGGCTCCCCCATCCCTGGGATTCTCCAGGCAAGAACACTGGAGTGGGTTGCCATTTCCTTCTCCAATCCATGAAAGTGAAAAGTGAAAGTGAAGTTGCTCAGTCTTGTCCGACCCTCAGCGACCCCATGGACTTCAGCCTTCCAGGCTCCTCCATTCATGGGATTTTCCAGGCAAGAATACTGGAGTGGGGTGCCATTGCCATATTTGTTTGTGTATTTACATATTTATAATCAAATATATAAATATATATATAAAACCAAGAGTGGTAGGAAGAATTCTAAGATGGCCCCCATCAGCTATCCCCCCTGCCCCTGTGTTACTCCCATGATTATGTTACATAGCAAAAGAGACTTTGAAGGTGTAAATAAGTTTACATATTTTACATCTAGTCAATATAGTCGACTGTAAATAGGGCTACTATTCAGGTGGGCCTAACCTAATTACACGAATCTCTTTAAAGCGATGAGTTTTCTCTGCATTGTAGCAGAAATCAGAGATTTAAAGCACATGTAAGTTGATGGCACTGCTGCTTGCTTCAAGATGGAAGGATCCATATGGAAAGGACCTTAGAGCAACTTCCAGTTGCTGAGAGTGACCCCCAGTTTATGCCAATCAGAAAACAGGAACTTAGTTCTACATGCACAGGAATTGAATTATGGCAAGTACCTGAATGAGTTTGGAAGAGAACCCAGAGCTTCATATAAGAATGCAGCCCCAACTGACACCTTGATTTTTGCCATGTGGGGTCTTGAGTAGAGAACTTTGCCTAAAAGAAGGCCAGTGTGGCTACAGAACGGTAGACAAGGAGCGAAAAAATGCGTCATGTCATGCCTTCGACCATTGTAAAATAGAGATTTTTTTTTTTTTAAAGCAAAGGAGCAGCATAATGAAATTTAAACAATAATTCAGTTTGCTAGTTATAGTATGGATTGGATTGGGTGAGGGATGGAGAATCAAAAAAGTTAAATTACTTTGGAAACAATTGTAACATACTAGGCAGTGGGTGAGAGTGGTTTGGACCAGGTGACAATTATTAGAGACCTATGGAAACTGTGTGATAATAAATTTGTATTAATTGGTAAGTAGTAGAATATGTCTCAAAGAAAAGTATAAATAGTAACATGTTAGATACTATATTCTTGTAAGAATTTGAAGGACAGTCTTTATGGGAAAAGTGTTTGATGAGGGCCTAGAAGAATTTGAATTTGATTTTAAAAACAAGGTGAAGCCATACTAGGCCAGTAGTTCTCAAATTTGGCAGGATATTAGATTACCTGGGTGGTGCTTTAAAGATGCTAATAGCAGGGTTTCTAATTGGTTTGGATGCTACTTAGGATTGTTAAAAAGTCTCAGGTGTTTGCAGTAGACCAAATAAAGAAAATCAGGCTCACCAATGAGAATGCTTGCATGCCTGTTCAGTTGTGTCTGACTCTTTGCAGACCCATGGACCATAGCCCATCAGGCTCTCGGGTCTGTGGGATTCTCCAGGCAAGAATACTGGAGTGGGTTGCCATTTCCTTCTCCAGGGGATCTTTCCCACCCAGAGACTGAACCAGCGTCTCTTGCATTGGCAGGCGGATTCTTTACCACTGGGCCACCTGGGAAGCCCCCACCAACTAAGATGGGCGTGATCCAATTGATTGAAGGCCTGAGGAGAACAAAAAGATGGAGGCAGGGGACATTTGCTTTCTCTGAGCTGAGACGTTCGTTTCCTCCTGGCCTACTAGATCAGCACTCCTGGTTCTTGGGCTTTTGGACCCAGATTGTGAAATCAGTGCCCCAATTCTCAGGGCTACGGATTCCGACTTAACTATGCCACCAATCTTCCTGATTTTTCCAGCTTGCAAGACGGCAGACCAGGGAACTTCTCAGTATTCATAACTACGTGAGTCAATTCCTATAATAAATCTTCTGTTTTACATATATCTGTATATATCCTACTGGTTCTGTTTCTCAGGAGGACTCCGATTAATACCAATGCTAGATTATAACTGCATTAAACAAGTAAGAACTTTTCTAATCCTGGAGGGGTCAGAGCTAGCGGATGAGAAGGTAAAAACATGGGAAAGTATAGAGGGTGCCAACCATGTCTCTCTTCTTCACTCCAGAATTCCCAGCTCGGTTAATTTTCTATTCCTGCCATATTATTGCTGCGGGTGAATTAAGGTTTTTTCTTCATTGCGAAAACGGTTAAGAAAGTAAAGTTTAGTTAAGCAAGAATCCACTCTCAGAGGGAGAGTGGGCAGACAGGTGAAGAGCTGCGTTCTGAGGGGCATACTGGGAAAGGAGGAGTGAATTTTTTTTTTTTTTAATCCCAGCTCCTATTTCCCCAGAAGAGGGATTTTTGACTTTATGTAGCTTAGATCAGAAGTGCCATGGCATCAGTGCTTGATGGCTACTTCTTATCTGTAAGGCTATTTTTATGAGAGCATAATGAGCAACAGGTTACAATCTGAGGCAGGAGATTCCTGCCTTTCCCCACCTTTCTCTGTTTGCTACCCGGACCTTTATCACCCAAGATGTGTGGTTTCCTGTCATTCTGGAAGTTCCTGCTTTCCTTTGTCTGCCTATGGATCCCCACTTTTTACAAGATGCATGATTTCCTGCCATCTGGCCCCAGCCCCCCTTTCTCTGCTCCTACCTAGCTACCTGCCTGCTATAACAGTATCACAAACTTTAGGGCTTAAAACAAATTTATTATCTCACACTCTGTATATGGCAGAGATGATTTCTCTGCCAAGGGGCTCCAAAGGCTGCCTAAGGGTCGGTGGTGCTGTATTCCTTCCTGGTGGCTCTGGGAGAGAATCCTCTAGGTTCATCCTGGTTGAAAAGTGAGTTCGTTTTCATTCAGCTGTGGGACTAAGAGCCTCATTGCCTTGCTAGTTGTTAGCTGGCAGTTCTCAGCTTCTTGAGGCCTTTGACATCCCCTGGTTTTTATCCCCTTCAGCACTAACAACAGCGGAGAGAAGCCCTCTCCGCGTTGAGATATCTTTGACTCTTCTATCTCCTGTCTTCTGAGGCATCTACCGGTTATTATAGTTTCCTTTTCTAAGCCGGAGAAGGTGATGGCACCCCACTCTAGTACTCTTGCCTGGAAAATCCCATGGATGGAGGAGCCTGTTAGGCTGCAGTCCATGGGGTCGCTAAGAGTCGGACATGACTGAGCGACTTCACTTTCACTTTTCACTTCATGCACTGGAGAAGGAAATGGCAACCCACTCCAGTGTTCTTGCCTGGAGTATCCCAGGGACAGGAGAGCCTGGTGGGCTTCCGTCTATGGGGTCGCACAGAGTCGGACAGGACTGAAGCGACTTAGCAGCAGCAGCAGCTTTTCTAAGCGCCCCTGTGATTCCACTGGACCCACTTGGACAATCTAGCCTAATCTCGATATTTAAGGTTAATTGTAATTAATACCTTAATTCTATCTGTAAGTCCCTTCATAGCAGGTGTTTTGAGTTGTGTTTAATTCAATAGCTAGAGGAGAAGAATCTTAGAATATCTTAAAAATTCTGTAAAACCCAACAGCTGAAGACTGAACAGAGCTCAATGTAAAAGGAAGTATAAAATGAATGGTAGATTTAAATGCCAAAAAATGAAATTATTTATTAGTATCTCAGATTAGCTGGAGAAGCTCTAATAACTGTCAGCTATTTCATCTGGGTTTGAGAAAATTAAGTCAACAAAGTTAAACAAGGTGGGCATTTTCTGGTTTCTTTTCTGATTTTTGATCTCTTTCCAGTCTTCCTTAGAGAAATCATTTACCCTCATGGCTTCAACAATCTCTGTATGAATTTCTTTTGCAAATGGCATCTTTTGTGTGTGTGTTTGAGAGAGAGATATCCAAGTGTAGACACTTTAAAGTACAATGTTTCGGGGTTTATTATTTAAATAGCATATGGAAAATTTTGTAAATTTGTTTCCTGAAACTTGCCAGTCTAAGTCAGAGTTTATAGAGATTTCATTAAGGTTAAAAAATAATAAGCACTGAATTTGGGTTACATACACATTCTGTTATAAATAGTTCAATAGTTTAAAAAAAAGTCAAAACCTCAAACATAATGATAGTAATAATACTTTATTTGCATATTTTATGGGAATGTTTTAAAGTCTAAATGAGATTAATGTATATTGAAGCAATTTGAAAAATATAAAGGACTATTCAAATGAGAAACGGGGATTTTTACCTGCACAGACAAAAAAAATTACTGGTTGAAAAAGATTTTAATTACAATTTTTCAATGCAAATGAGTTCAAACAAACTGAATCATTGTTTTATATAAATTGCATTTTTGCAGTTGAGTGACATCTATTAATAGTTATGATAACTATTACATTTGCTTTGGATAATTCTTGTTTTTAAGAATCAGTTAATTTTAAGAATTAACTGATTCTTAAAATAGCATATTTTAAGATTCTTCTGAATTCTTATGATTCTTCTGAATAGCATATAGATTTGAAGTTTAAGCAAAAAATCATTTTCATGGGAACACATTGCAGTGTCAGTTCAGTGGGTTTTTTGAGCTATGCAAAATTCAACTTGATTAACTTTCCAATATTTTCAGTTCAGCAAACTATACATTGTAATCAAATATAAAAAAAGGAATGTAAACCATGCATTTCTAATTCATTTGTCTTTAGAACATCATATCAATATACAGTGTAAGCTCAAGAAATGAACAGACCTTTTACAATTTGTTTTTTTCCAAAAAGTTAAGTTGGTTTTACTTACTATGAAAATGTAATAGGAATCATAAAACAATTTTAAAAACACTAATCTCAAAGCACAATAAATTGTGTTGCCTTTTCTTTTAGAATGTCTATGGACATATTAACAGACTTATTGAAAAATCTATTATAATGGTTGACTGAGTAATGGTCCCCAAAGATGTTCACATAAACATTAGAATCTGTGAATGTTGTAGTATATGGCAAACACTTTGCAAATATGATTAACTTTTCCCCATTTATATGGGAAAATTATTCTGGATTATTTGGGAAGAACTTAAATGCAATAATCAATGTCCTTATAAAAAGGAAGTGAAGGGAAATTTGACTGATAGAAAAGAGGAAAACACAATGTGACCACCGAGACAGAGATAGGAATGATGTGGCCACAGGCCAAGAAATGCTGACAGTCATCAGAAGTTGTCATTTTTTCCCCAAAGAATCCTGAATAGGCAAAGCAATTTGAGAAATAATACAAACCTGGAAGCTTCACACTTGCTTATTTCAAAGTATATTATAGAGCTGAGATAATCACAAAGGTCTGATATTGAATAGACAGATGTTTACACCACTGGAACAGAATAGAGAGCCCAGAAATAAACTCTCATATATATGGTTAACCAGCCTTCAACAAGGACTACACAATGGTGAAAGGATAGTGTCTTCAACAGATGGTATTGGGGAAACAGATATTCATGTGCAAAAGAATAAAACGGGACCCTTATCTCACACTATATATAAAAATTCAAATGGATTAAAGACCTAAACATATGCCTGAAAGTATCAAATTTCTTTTCTTTATGCTTGTCACTGTGCTTTAAATTAATTATTTTATAGTCAGGTCTGCTTTAATTTGATGAAAGAAACAGATACTAGATTGACTTTTAAATATACTTCTATCACATCATGCTCTTTTCTTCTCTTAGAAGAGATTTTCCTCTTTACTAATTGCTGCTGCTGCTGCTGCTCAGTCGCTTCAGTTGTGTCCGACTCTGTTCGACCCCATAGACGGCAGCCCACCAGGCTCCCCCGTCCCTGGGATTCTCCAGGCAAGAACATTGGAGTGGGTTGCCATTTCCTTCTCCAATGCATGAAAGTAAAACGTGAAAGTGAGGTTGCTCAGTCGTGTCTGACTCTTTACGACCCCATGGACTGCAGCCTACCAGGCTTCTCCATCCATGGGATTTTCCAGGCAAGAGTACTGGAGTGAGTTGCCATTGCCTTCTCTCTTTACTAATTGCTAGGTGGAGCCTAATGCTATATATCACAACTTCAAATTTTAAGAATATTTCTTCTGAATGTTTTATTGGGCAGAGTCATAAAGGCATGAATTGCAAGTGACTTGCCATAATCTGAACATATCCAAATATCTATCATACAGGAGAAAAAATTAGATATTACCAGCACTGCAGAATTCCCTTTCATGACCCCTTCATCACCTGCCCTTCCTAAGGGTAACCATTATTTTGACCTTTAATGTCATGGTTAAGTTTTACAGTTTCTTGAACTTTATATAAGTTAAATCATATACTATGTGTTCTTAGACATTTACCATATTTTGTTCAATATAATGTTGTGAAAATAAATTTGAGGACACATTTTAGTAAACCGAATCAAAGATCTATGTGAACTCTGCATGCCACTTCCCCCATGTCTGTTCTGAAGTGCTGTAGCTAGGAAAGTGAAGCATAAAAACAGCCTATTGAAAGAGAACTGTGGAGAGAGCACATTTTTTGCATCATACATTCCGACTTTTTTGAATTAGGGGGAAATTTCTGGATAAGGAATTCTAATTGAAAGACATAGATCATGATCAGTGGAGACTACAATTATCTTTTAATTATTGGACTACTCATAATAAAAATCAATAAATTCATTAGGAATGTTAGTCAAATATGAACAAAAAATGGAAGAATACAGTCTTAAGCATTTTCAAGAGTCTATAATTGCAGGGAAGGGTAGGCGTAGAAAAGCCAATCAATTTTTGCCCCTGTTTTTCAGTTCTTCAGAAACGTGTATATAAATTACAGAACTAGGTGATCAGAAATTTAAGATGGAAAATTTTTAGCAGTTTGAATGTTTACAACAAAAAAATAGAAACCAATTTTATTCAACAAAACACCAAGTTTGTAACATATGACATTTCTCATTTTTTGTCTGCAATGGACAAATTCTTAATCAGTAGTCTGAAACTACAAATAGAACAAAAAATATCTTTGGATTTCTACATGTTAATTCAATACAAAAATTGTTTAAGAACTGGTAAATAAGACTATTAATGTAACAAACTATTAATATATTTCTTCTTAAAAATATAAAATTATATAAAGAAATAATTATAGCAATGTATTGTTGGGTTTGTAATAAATATAGATTGTAATATGTAAAATAATAGCACATAAAGGGAAGCAAGAATTATATGTCTAACATTCCTATGTATCACTGGAATTAAGTTACTATAAATCTGAAACAGATTTTAATAAGATTTATATTAGGTAAGCCTCAGAGCAACCACTAAGAAAATAAGTTTTTTAAAAAGGGAATATCATTATAGGAATTAAAATGTTACACTAAAATATACTGACTTAATGCCAGCACAAGTCACCCACCTCTGTACCATATTACTGGGTACCCTCACCCTTCACCATGTTGGTGAAATCATTACACTTTGATTTCTGCCTCTATCTTCCTGCTTACATTCCAGTTTTTCCTGGTATTTTAATAGCTTGTTCCAACAGACTTTCAAGCACAAGGTTGATTATTTGGTTTACTAGGAGAGGTGTGGGTAGACTGTGTACATTAGATTCTGTGGCCATAACCGAAGTACTGGCTGGAATCTAGGGAAGGAATTGATGTAATGCCTAGTAAAACAATGACAATAAACTCCTGACAATGTAGTTGTATGTCACTTCAGGTAAGAAACTATATCCATTTTATAAACTTGTCAACTGGTAGTTCTGATTCTCTTAAGTGGATAGCAGAAGTGATGAGAAAGAACACACTCTTCCCATAGGAGAGTAACACCCATTGAGAGAAGACCTAGAGATCTATTTCACTCATTATACTTATTCAGGGAAATCCTTTTTAAATCTTTACTGTTTTCATGTGTTGGCAATTACATTTACTATATCAATGTTGAACACATGACACATGAAAATATATACATATTGTTGTTCAGTAGCTTAGTCGTGTCCAACTCTTTGCAACCCCATGGACTGCAGCACGACAGGTTTCTATGTCCTTCTCCATCTCTCATAGCTTGCTAAAACTCATGTCCATTGAGTCAGTGATGCCATCCAATCATCTTGTCCTCTGTCATCCCCTCTTTTCCTGCCTTCAATCTTTCCCAGCATCAGGGTCTTTTTAATGAGTCGGCTCTTCGTATCAGGTGGCCAATGTATTGCAGCTTCACTTTCAACATCATTTCTTCCAATGAATATTCAGGACTGATTTCCTTTAGGAATTAGGTTTCCCTCATAGCTCAGTTGGTAAAGAAGCCACCTGCAATGCAGGAGACCCTGGTTCAATTCTTGGGTCGGGAAGATCAACTGGAGAAGGGATAGGCTACCCACTCCAGTATTCTTGGACTTTCTTGTAGCTCAGCTAGTAAAGAATCCACCTGCAATGTGAGAGACTTGGGTTCGATCTCTGGGTTGGGAAGATCCCCTGGAGAAGGGATCCTTTAGGACTGACTGGTTTGATCTCTTTGTGATCCAAGGGACTCTCAAGAGTCTTCTCCAATACCACAGTTCAAAAGCATCAATTCTCAAGTGCTCCGCTTTCTTTATACTCCAACTCTCACATCCATATGCGACTACTGGAAAAAGCATAGCTTTGACTATACTAACCTTTGTCTTCAAAGTAATGTCTCTACTTTTTAATATGCTGTCTAAATTTGTCATAGCTTTCCTTCCAAGGAGCAAGTGTCTTTTAATTTCATGGCTGCAGTCACCATCTGCGGTGATTTTGGAGCCCAAGAAAATAAAGTCCGTCACTGTTTCCGTTGTTTCTCCATCTACTTGCCTTGAAGTGATGGTGTTGTAGCCACCCGTTCTGGGAAACAAACTCACTCAGAATGACAATGCAGATAGTGGAGTGCAGTTTATTACACCGGCAGGCCCAAGGCAGAGTCTCCTTTTAGCCAAGGACCCTCACCAGTTTTTGTGAAAACCGTATATACCCTAAGCGTACATGCCCAAATCCACCTCCCCAAATTCTCTGAAACTAGTCTGAACAAAGGAAAAGAAATATACAATCAAAGTTAACCTGTGATTCATATGCCTTAAAGCCGTGATTCCTATGCCTTAAGCATAGGTAGTTAACAGTGGACAATCATCAATAGGCTTGTGGTCATACCCCAATAAGCATAATAGAATGTATGATTCTATTCAGTTACACAGATAATTAGGGTATTCTTTTAGGCATGGAGAGCCCTGGGGCTCTTCCTTCCAGGGGTCTGGTTTTCCAGTTGGTATGTCATTTCCATAGATACTGGCCATATAGCACCAAGTCCACAGTCCAGCCCAAGATGGAGTCCTGCTTTCAAGATAGAGCCTGTTCTGTTTCCTCCTTCAATGGGACCAGATGCCATGATCTTAGTTTTTTGAATGTTGAGTTTTAAGACAATTTTTTCACTCTCCTCTTTCACATTCATCAAGAGGCTCTTCACTTCCTCTTCCATTTCTGCCATGAGCGTGGTGCCATCTGCATATCTGAGGTTATTGATATTTCTCCCGGTAGTCTTGATTCCAGCTTGTATTTCATCCAGCCCGGAATTTCGAATTATGTACTCTGCATCTAAGTTAAATAAGTAGGGTGACAGTATACAACCCTGATGTACTCCTTTCCCAATTTGGAACTGAAAGGTTGTTGCTGAACTACAAAAGATGCCGGGATTCTTGGCCTCTGGAGAGGAATTCAATCTGGGGCCAGAGACAAGGCTTGATTGCTCAGAGCTTTTGTGTAATGAAGTTTATTAAAGTATAAAAGAGATAGAGAAAGCTTCTGACATAGACGCCCGAAGAGGGCAGAAAGAATACCCCCCTGCTAGTCTTTAGCTGGATGTTATATAGCTACTAGCAGTCTGCTAATTAAAGAAAGGAAATGTCTCAAAACCCAGAGAATGGCACCAGGCCCCTCACCCACAAGATGCATTCTGAGATAATCTTGGCATCAGGTGAGTCATCCCGGGCCATAAAACGATTGACATGAATCTTGAAGAAAGGCAGATTCCCATACAAATAAATAGTTTCATTAGTATAGATTAAGAGAACAATGTATGAGTATAACATACTGGTTTGTCATGTAGGTTCTGAGCCTTTAGGGAGAACCAACTTGAAGACAGAGTCTGGGGTAAATACATAATACATTAACACAGTTTAAGACAAACATTTCCATAAGAAAAATGCATTGGTTAGCTCAAGGTTTGAGAAAAGTTAAGTTCAGATGGAACCAGGTGTCATAATGGCAACACAGAATTTTAAGAGAAACCTCTTTTTAAATTTGTATAGAGAAGGGGAAAAAATGTAACACGTTTGTTTCTTCCTGCCCCTTAAGAGAGAGAAAAAAATGTCTGACACTTGCAGCCTATTTCCTCCATTTGGAGACCACTGGCCTCCCTGCCTATTACCTTCTCAGAACCAGTCCCTTATTCCATGTCCAGTTCTAACTGTTGCTTCTTGACCTGCATACAGATTTCTCAGGAGACAGGTAAGGTGGTCTAGTATTCCCATTTCTTTAAGAATGTTCAGGGGATGACAGAGGATGAGATGGTTGGATGGCATCACCGACTCAATGGACATGAGTTTGAGTAAACTCTGGGAGTTGGTGAGGGACAGGAAGACCTGGCATGTTGCAGTCCATGGGGTCACGGAGAGTGAGAAAGGACTGAGCAACTGAACTGAACAGTTTGTTGTGATCCACACAGTCAACTACATAGTTAGTGAAGTAGAAATAGATGTTTTCCTAGAATTCTCTTGCTTTTTCTCTGATCCAACGGATATTACAATTTGATCTCTTATTCCTCTGCCTTTTCTAAATCCAGCTTGAACATCTGGAAGTTCTCAGTTCATGTACTGTTGAAGCCTAGCTTGGAGAATTTTGAGCATTACTTTGCTAGCATGTAAGATGAGTGAAATTGTGCAGTAGCCAGAGAACTGACTCATTGGAGAATACTCTGATGCTGGGAAAGATTGAAAGCAGAAGGAGAAGGGGATGACAGAGGATGAGATGGTTGGATGGCATCACCGATTCGATGAACATGAGTTTGAGCAAGCTCCTGGAGTTGGTACAGGGAGGCCTGGTGTGATGCAGTCCATGGGGTCACCAAAAGTCAGACACATTGAGTGAGTGAACTGAACTGTGCAGTAGTTTGAACACTCTTTGGCATTGCCTTTCTTTGGGATTGGAATGAAAACTGACCTTTTCCAGTCCTCTGGCCACTGCTGAGTTTTCCAAGTTTGCTGGCATATTGAGTGCAGCACTTTCACAGCATCATCTTTTAGGATTTGAAATAGCTCAACTGGAATTCTATCACCTGCACTAGCTTTGTTTGTAGTGATGCTTCTAAGGTCCACTTGACTTTGCACTCCAGGATGTCTGGCTTTAGGTGAGTGATCACACCATCATGGTTGTCTGAGTCATTCAGATCTCTTTTTCTAGTTCTTCTGTGTATTCTTGTCACCTCTTAATATCTTCAGTTTCTGTTAGGCCCATACTGTTTCTCTCCTTTACTGTGTCCATCTTTGCATGAAATGTCCCCTTGGTATCTCTAATTTTCGTCAAGATAGTCTTTCCCACTCTATTGTTTTCCTCTATTTCTTTACATTGAACACTTAGGAAGGCTTTCTTATCTCTTATTGCTATTCTTTAGAACTCTGCATTCAGATGGGTGTATCTTTACTTTTCTCCTGTTGCCTTTCACTTCTCTTCTTTTCTCAACTATTTGTAATGCCGCCTCAGACAACCATTTTGCCTTTTTGCATTTCTTTTTCTTGGGGATGGTCTTGATCACTGCCTCCTGTACAATGTTACGAACCTCCATCCATAGTTCTTCAGGCACTCTGTCAGATCTAATCCCTTGAACCTATTTGTCACTTCCACTGTATGATTGTAAGGCATTTGATTTAGGTCATACCTGAATGGTCTAGCAGTTTTTTCTACTTTCTTCAGTTTAAGTCTGAATTTGTCAATAAGGAATCATGATCTGATCCACAGTCAGCTCTCGGTCTTGTTTTTGCTGACTGTATAGAGCTTCTCCATCTTCGTCTGCAAAGACTAACCAAACTGATTTTGGTATTGTCCATCTGGTGATGTCCATGTGTAGTGTCGTCTCGTGTTGTTGGAAGAGGGTGTTTGCTATGACCAATGCATTCTCTTGGCAAAACTCTGTTAGCCTTTGCCCTGCTTAATTTTGTATGCCAAGGCCAGATTTGCCTGTTACTCCAGGTGTCTCTGGGCTTCCCTCATAGCTCAGTTGGTAATGAATGTGCCTGCAGTGCAGGAGACCTGGATTTGATTCCTGGATTGGGAAGATCCCTGGAGAAGGAAATGGCAACCCACTCTAGTATTCTTGCCTGGAGAATCCCATGGACAGAGGAGCCTGGCAGGCTATAGTCCATGGGGTCGCAAGAGTCAGACACGACTTAGTGACTAAACCACTACCACCAGGTATTTCATGACTTCCCACTTTTGCATTCCAGTCCCCTATGATGAAAAGGACATCTTTTTGTGTGTGTGTGTTAGCTCTAGAAAGTTACATAGGTCTTCAAAGAACCATTCAGTTCAGCTTCTTCAGCATTAGTGGTTGGGTCATAGACTTGGATTGCTGTGACATTGAATAGTTTGCCTTGGAAACGAACAGAGATCATTCTGTCATCTTTGCAATTGCACTCAATACTACATTTTGGACTCTTGTTGACTATAAGGGCTAGTCCATTTCTTCTAAGGGATTCTTGGCCACTGTAGTCAATATAGTGGTTATCTGAATTAAATTCTCCCATTCCAGTCCATTTTAGTTCACTGATTCCTAAAATGTTGATGCTCACTGTTGCCATCTCCTGCTTGACCAATTTACCTTTATTCATGGACCTAACATTCCAGGTTCCTATGTAATTTTGTTCTTCATGGAATCAGACTTTGCTTTCACCACCAGACACATTCACAACTGGGTGGTGTTTCCACTTTGGGTCAGCCTCTTCATTCCTACTGGAGCTATTTCTTTGCTCTTCTTCAGTAGCATATTGGACACCTACCAACCTGGGAAGTTCATCTTTCAGTGTTATATCTTTTTTCCTTTTCATTCTGTTTACGGAGTTTTCAAGGCAAGAATTCTGAAGTGGTTTGCCATTCCCTTCTCCAGTGGACCACATTTTGTCACAACTCTCCACTATGGTCTATCCATCTTGGGTGGCCCTACCTGGCATGGCTCATAGTTTCATTGCATTAGACAAGGCTGTGATCCATATTATCAGTTTGGTTAGTTTTCTGTGATTGTAGTTTTCATATTAATATTTATTCACAAGTTCCTGTTTGTAGTTGCCATTTCCCCCCCCATCACCCTTCAGTCTCCTCTCTCTGTTTAAGGAGTTGTCCATCTTATGAATCTTGGTGGTTGACAGACTCAGCCAACCTCATGTATATTCCTGGAATTTACAGTCAGAAACTAGTGACAAGAAGGAATAAAGAATGAGAAAATAAATAGTGATTGTAACAATAGCAACAATTTGTTTCCAGGGGCAGTAGCAAGAGTGGTACTTGCACCAGTGCAAGTTTTGGTGGTCAGTGACAGCGAGAAGGGTGTCCTCAATACACAGGTCCCATGGTATAATAGACTTGGCCTGTGATTTCAGCCACATTTTTGTTTATATTCTAAGCTTTTTGTTTCAATATCTTTTTACTTTTTTTAATGATCCTGTGAACTACTCATTTTCTCTGGAAAATCTTTTTTGAATTAAATCAGTGAGTCAGTTTCTGTTGCTTTCTGCTCAGAACTCTAATTCATACAATGGTCATAAAATGTCAAGGCCTAGAGAGCAACTTGAATACATCTAATTTAGCCAGTCTGTTATATATGTGAAAATTGAGCTAATGGTATAACATTTTATATTATACAGGCTTAAATGGGGCTTCATCTTAGAATGTACACTAGAAAGTCCAGAGAGGGATATAATGATTTTACCTGAGGAGTTTTAAAAGTAATGGTGCTAAAAAGTCATTCCAGTTAATAACTCCAGATTGTTAAGAAAGCATAGAAGAATAATAACTTTTGGGGGGGAAATTTCATAGGAAAGATGGAAGTTTAAAATGCAATTTCATGGAAGAAAAGTAATAGATTTTATTGTTTTCTATTTTTATAGTCCATTCTCAATATCTTGGGTAAAGCATCTATGTTAGTTAATGGTCAGTGGTCATCACATTATGTCAGTTATTGGGTTGGCCAAAAATCTCATTTATACTATGCTTGTTAACCCTAGGAGCTAGTATTAGGATCCCTAATTTGCAGATGAAGAAACTTGGCAAAGGGAAGCAAAGAATTGTAGAGATAGCAAGTCTTTAGTCACATGGCTCTAGGACAGGCTTTTAACCCCTTAGGCTATGCTGACTTTCAATACATGCTATAACCAGCTTCAGCAGTCTAGCAGTGTCTGTTTGCAAACTCCAGAGTGCTGAAATGCAGCTGTGGCTATAGTGTCCATGGCTTCATATTTCCTCTATCAGAGTTGTAATATGTGTGTGTGTGTGTGTGTTTAGATTATTTGTGGTAAATGTTGATTCCAGTAGACTGGCAAGTCAAATATGTATATGGATTACCCAGAGCTACAAACTGAACTTACAGTAATATATACTCCAAACACTATATATTCAAAGAAATGGAACCATGAAAAATGTTTGATAACTCACAGGTAGGCAAAAGAAAGGGAGAAAGAGAAAAACAAACAAACAAACATAGAAACAGATGACAGACTTAAACTCTAACATGTCAGTGATTACCTTAAATGCACAAGCCATAGACAATGATTAATACATTGATCTTTATAAAATTTTATAACCTCTCTTTTGAAGCATAATTATTAAGGACATGAAAAGAGGAATCAAAGACTTTTGGAAAAACACATATCTGACAAAGAACGTTTATTTAGAATTTATGAAGAACCCTTACAATTCAGTAAGAAGAAAAAATTATTAAAAATGGGCCAAGGATCTGAACAAATACTTCACCAAAGAAGACATACAAATGCTCAGGAAGTACATGAAAATGTGGTCTAATTCATTAATCTGGAAAATGCAAGTTAAAAATCACAATTTGATAACAGAATGCATTTAGTAAAATGATTAAAATTAAAAGACTGTGCCGTGCTAGGGAACATGTGTATCAACTGGAGCTTTCGTACATTGGTTGATGGATGTTTAAAATGGTAGTATCACTTTGAAACATGATCTTACAATTTCTTACAAAGAGATACATGCAATTATCATGTTACCTGGCCATAATGCTCCTAGCTATTCACCCATAGAAATAAAGACATATATTTCTACACATTTTTTAAAACATATATTTATAGAAACTATTCATAATAGCTCAAAACTGAATTTAATCCAAATATTCATCAGTGGAACAAACTTTCTAAAAGGAACAAGTTACTGATACACACTATGACTTGTATACATAAAAAAGCATTGAGTAAAAAAAGCCTCAAACAAGACATTATTTACTTTATAATTTTACTTACAAGAAATTATAAAGCAGGAAAAACTAATCCAGAATGGAGGAAGCTAGATATCTAGTTATCTTTGACTGGAGTTTGGAAAGAGTGCAAGGGATACTTTTAGAGTGAAGGAAATGTTTTATATTCAGTTGTGCTAGTGGATACATGGGTATCATTTTGTTGAAAGTTTTTGAACTGTAGACTTAAAATGGTGCATTTGGTGTAATACATCTCAATAGATTTTATTTAGAATGTTTAAAAAGCGAGATCATTATGGTAAAGTAAGCTATAAAGAAAACAAATTTAAAATACTAAATCCAGTTATGGTACTTAGCCATAGAAGCTAATGATGATTTTATGTGTCATACACCACAATGGGCTATCTATGAATCTATTGTTGTTAGAAAGTGTCATCAGTGAGACTGTAAAATCGGAAGACTTGACTTACCCTGGGGGTTTAGAGAATATTTCCTGAGGAAGAGACATCTGTGATAAAATATGAATGATGAACAGAGGTTAACTGTATAAAAATGGAATGAAGATGGTGCAGGTAAAGAATGTTCACAACTGTAAAAGGAGCATGCCCTGAAGCCTAGTGGGAAATAAAAGTCAACCCAAATGGGACACGGACAACTGGCTGAAATCTGGTTGAGAGGAAAGAGTAGACATAGATAAGAAACAGGCCACGGAGGATTGTTTAGGATTTTAGTCTAATATTATAAGGTTATTAAAAGATGATTAGTTGGAAATGTTCATGTGTGACATCAGATTTGTATTTTCAAAAGATTGCTCTGACTGCTGTATAGAGATTGATGGAGTGGGGCACAGAGAATGGATACAGGGAAAGTATATGGTTATTGCTGTAATCCCCATAATAATATATTAGATAACTTAAGCTTTTGTGGTAGAAGTGGTAATGAGAAAAGTAAACATATTTTAAAGATAGCAGGTAAAATCAAAAAAGCTTTGCTATGTATTAGATATGGAGGAAGGAGTCGTCTGTGGTGTCAAGGTTGCTTCCTACATTTTCCTCTTATAGGACTAGACATATGATGATACCATTCACTGAAACACAAGGGAAAAAAGCAACTTGGTGGGAGAAAGTTCATCCATTCAGTTTTTATATATTATTAAAGTGGCTTTGAGAGAGCTAAATAGACTGGTGGGGTGCAGATTGTACTTCCCATCTTTTCTCTTTGTTTCTAGTTGCCTTTCCATCTTTGAAAGATTTTTCTCCCTTTTTGAAAATCCAGGACATAAATGTTGTTTACTTAAGGTGATGTGAGCAGTTTGATGGTGCATTTTCTTTAAAGGGCTGTGTCACAATTCTGCATTTTGTCAGAAACACATTATTTTATTTGTCAAAAGCTTATTTTCTCTTTGTTAGGAAAAGACAGGTAAAGAATTTGTTTCTCTCATATGTGCTCACCATGTGTGGCCTGTTGTGTTTTGTTTAGCTGTGTGGAGAGTTTGCAATGAGATTCTTTGAAACCACTGTTAATTGTACAATAAGTTGGAGTAAAGGAGAGGTCTATACCTCTGATCAATGATATAATTGACGTAGGAAAACTTAAAATGGAGAATAAAGCAAGGAAAATGTACTGAGACCTAGACCAGATTTAGAAGCTCCTTTAAGCTTCTTGGAACATCTGGGCTTTTAGTTTAAGGATAAGCACAGTGCATTATGTAAATTATCGTGGAGCATTTTGCAGAGTCAGTGCTATGCTATGGGAATAATGTGAACACGAAGGACACTGAGGTCAGAAATTAGCCTGGCTCAAGGACATTTTGCTACAAAAAGATTTTTAGTTGTAAAAAATGGCTGAGGGTTATTTGTAAACTCAATAATAATTTAGAGTCAACAGATATTTTCTGAGTATCTAGGAAGTGCTAATATGAGCTAGATACTGCCAGAGATATGAAACTAAATAGTCCATTATCTAATATGGATTTAAAAATGTAAAATAAAAATGAACCAAGACCAACGTGTCCTCTTGGAAACTGAGTTTGGTGTTAAAGTGACATTTTGTACTGCTGGACTCAACTGTAGTTGGATTCACTGCTACTCTATCTACAGGATCTCCGCTCCCCCTCATTCAAAAACCAAGATTCTGAGATACACTCAGAGTACCTAGAATATACCCAAAAGACACTTGTGAAAGCACAGTGTTGTTGTTCAGTCGCTCAGTCATGTCCGATTCTTTGTGACCCCATGGACTGCAGCATGCCAGGCTTTATTGTCTTTCACTGTCTTCCAGAGCTTGCTCAAACTTGTGTCCATTGAGTTGGTGATGTCATACAACCATTTTGTCCTCTGTTCCCTTCTCCTCCTGACTTCAGTCTTTCCCAGCATCAGGATGTTTTCTAATGAGTCGGCTCTTTGCATCAGGTATTGGAGCTTCATCATGGAGAAGGCAATGGCACCCCAATCCAGTACTCTTGCCTGGAAAATTCCATGGATGGAGGAGCCTGGTAGGCTGTAGTCCATGGGGTCACAAAGAGACACGACTGAGCGACTTCACTTTCAATTTTCACTTTCCACTTTCCTGCATTGGAGAAGGAAATGGCAACCCACTCTAGTGTTCTTGCCTGGAGAATCCCTGTGACGGGGGAGCCTGGTGGGCTGCCGTCTATGGGGTCACACAGAGTCAGACACGACTGAAGCGACTTAGCAGCGTGAAGCACAGTAGCCTTGCCGTTTTATCTTAGAAAATGTGAGAGCACATTTTGCATTCTACTCATTTATACTTGTTTATATATGAAATGTTTCCAATTAGTTAAGATAAAAAATTATTTACAAAAATGTTGTAAGTTTGTCCTGTGACATCATGTATCTCCTAATATAATTCATGGAACTCTATGCATAATTTAGTTTGAAACATGTAATTCTTCAATTAAACCTCAAATTAGAGTAGACATGCTCACACACACACATAATCAGCTATACTTTGTTTTACAGCATACTATTTCCCTGTTATTTTTCATATATAGAATTTGAGATGACTTCATTTAAAATAATTGTAAAATCATAGCATATATCTTTAGCAGCCTAATAAGTAGAATAGAGAGGAACAATGAGCATGTTCATTGTATAGAGCTGTTTATGTTGTCAGTGGTAACTACTAAAGAAAGATCTGTTGCCTTGACTAGAAGTATGAACACATGAAAATATTTGCTAATCTGGTTCCTGGGTAGAGAATGTGAAATGACTTGCAAAAATTAAAAAAAAAAATTTATGAAATAAAAACATTCTGATTGTTGTATATGATGGTAATAACAAAGTACTATTTCTTTGCTAATGACTTGGAAATAATGATAATATTTAATAGCCAACCCAGTTGAACTCACATGGAATTAATGTGAATACCCATCTGGTAGATGATGAATCACAATGTTATATGGTTAAACCAATAAGGAAGTCCCCAAAACTCCTAATCAAAATAATCTGGGAACAATTCCAAGAATATAGAACTTGAATGTGACTGTAATTTAAGCAACAGAAAACTAATCAACTTTATTATATACTATTTGGAAAAAAGACTGTGCATATAAAAGGGCAAGAATTACCCTAGAAAAGTTACTCTAAAAAGTGGTTGACAACCTCTTGTCTGATTTCCAAAGAGTCCTAATGGGCCAAGAGCTGATACATATTTTTTTTTTTCAGTTCTTACAGATCAATATCATGCAATTTCATAAGCTTTATTTTTACATATGCTTTATATATTTTTATGTATTTTTTAAAGAATTCAATAGTATGAGTTAGACTATCTGGACAAATTAGCATAAAGATCTTCACGACCCAGATAATCACGATGGTGTGATCACTGACCTAGAGCCAGACATCCTGGAATGTGAAGTCAAGTGGACCTTAGAAAGCATCACTATGAACAAAGCTAGTGGAGGTGATGGAATTCTAGTTGAGCTATTCCAAATCCTGAAAGATGATGCTGTGAAAGTGCTGCACTCAATATGCCAGCAAATTTAGAAAACTCAGCAGTGGCCACAGGACTGGAAAAGGTCAGTTTTCATTCAAATCCCAAAGAAAGGCAATGCCAAAGAATGCTCAAACTACCACACAATTGCACTCATCTCACACGCTAGTAAAGTAATGCTCAAAATTCTCCAAGCCAGGCTTCAGCAATTCATGAACCGTGAACTTCCTGATGTTCAAGCTGGTTTTAGAAAAGGCAGAGGAACAAGAGATCAAATTGCCAACATATGCTGGATCGTGGAAAAAGCAAGAGAGTTCCAGAAAAACATCTATTTCTGCTTTATTGACTATGCCAAAGCCTTTGACTGTGTGGATCACAATAAACTGTGGGAAATTCTGAAAGAGATGGGAATACCAGACCACCTGACCTGCCTCTTGAGGAATCTGTATGCAGGTCAGGAAGCAACAGTTAGAACTGGACATGGAACAACAGACTGGTTCCAAATAGGAAAAGGAGTACATCAAGGCTGTATATTGTCACCCTGCTTATTTAACTTATATGCAGAGGACATCATGAGAAACGCTGGACTGGAAGAAACACAAGCTGGAATCAAGATTGCCAGGAGAAATAACCTCAGATATGCAGATGACACCACCCTTATGGCAGAAAGTGAAGAGGAACTAAAAAGCCTCTTGATGAAAGTGAAAGTGGAGAGTGAAAAAGTTGGCTTAAAGCTCAACATTCAGAAAACGAAGATCATGGCATCCGGTCCCACCACTTCATGGGAAATAGATGGGGAAACAGTGTCACACTTTATTTTTCTGGGCTCGAAAATCACTACAGATGGTGATTGCAGCCATGAAATTAAAAGACGCTTGTTCCTTGGAAGGAAAGTTATGACCAACCTAGATAGTATATTCAAAAGCAGAGACATTACTTTGCCAACAAAGGTTCGTCTAGTCAAGGCTATGGTTTTTCCTGTGGTCATGTGTGGATGTGAGAGTTGGGCTGCGAAGAAGGCTGAGCGCTAAAGAATTGATGCTTTTGAACTGTGGTGTTGGAGAAGACTCTTGAGAGTCCCTTGGACTGCAAGGAGATCCAACCAGTCCATTCTGAAGGAGATCAGCCCTGGGATTTCTTTCGAAGGACTGATGCTAAAGCTGAAACTCCACTACTTTGGCCACCTCATGCGAAGAGTTGACTCATTGGAAAAGACTCTGATGCTGGGAGGGATTGGGGGCAGGAGGAGAAGGGGATGACAGAGGATGAGATGGCTGGATGGCATCACCGACTCAATGGACGTGAGTCTGAGTGAACTCCGGGAGTTGGTGATGGACAGGGAGGCTTGGTGTGCTGCGATTCATGGGGTCGCAAGGAGTCGGACACAACCGAGCGACTGATCTGATCTGAAAGTTGAGATTTTAATTTAGTATTATACTAAGAAGTTCTTAGAGTACATAAATATTATATCACATGGCCATTATGAAATGCTTGGCAATTGTGCAAAGCCTTCAGTGGAATCCTTAAAAGTTTTAGGAAGGATGCTCCATTTCTCTGCTTTAATCAGTGCTTTCTCATTTTAGTAATGGAGTGAAATTGCTATTATCATTAATTTTACATTTGTTTATCATTTTCTTCTTTGGTCATGGTTTTAATGTTATTTTTTTTTCTAATTCCTTGTTATCACAGAAGTTACCCCCCTTCCCCCACCCAAAAAAAGTGAGAATGCGTGCACCTTTGGATAAGTTGGCCTAGGAGGGCTGATCAAGAGTTGGAGTAACACTGGTCATAAGGACAGGCAGGAGAGCCTAAAGAGCCCGTAAGTTAGCATTGTCCAGAGGTTAAATTTGCAGAGCATAATTTCTAGTCTGTAGAGAAATTCATTCTGTGTTGGAGCACGGATGATATAGTGGACTTTATTGTGGCCTATATGAAGCAGTCCTCCATTTTACTAGGTTTCCCTGGTAGCTCAGTTCGTAAAAAATCCACCTGCAATGCAGGAGACCCCAGTTTGAGTCCTGGGTCGGGAAGATCCCCTGGAGAAGGGATAGGCTTCCCACTCCAGTATTCTTGGGCTTCTTTGGTGGCTCAGCTGGTAAAGAATCTGCCTGCAATGCAGGAGACTTGGATTTGATCCCTGGGTTGGGAAGATCCCCTGGAGAAGGGAATGGCTACCCACTCCAGTAATCTGACCTGGAGAATTCCATGGACTGTATAGTCCACGGGGTTGCAAATAGTCGGATATGACTGAGAAACTTTCACTTTCACTTTGTTGTGATTCCATGTTTACTAAGTAACACCCTAATTACTCATTTAATTTCCTGGAGTTTTGAAATTCCAGGAAGGGGTATCCTGGTAGACACACAAGTATTACAGCAATTGGAAAAGATTTTCTATTGTTATAAATAGTCTGCTTAATGAATATATGTTTCATATGAATCTATTAGTTTGACAGGGCTTCCCAAGCAGTGCTAGTGATAAAAAAAAAAAAAAACCCGCCTGCCAAAGCAGGAGATGCCAGAGATGCGAATTTGATCCCTGAGATCCCCTGGAGAAGGGCTTTGCAGCCCACTCCAGTATTCTTGCCTGTAGAATCCCATCGACAGAGGAGCCTGGCTTGCTAAAGTCTGTGGGGTTGCAAGAGTAGGACATGACTGAAGTGAGTTAACATGCACGAACTGGTTTGACAAGGGTCAGATCCTAAACAGAAGTAAAGTCACTGCAAATGGTGCCATTTGCCAAACAGTCATCTTAACAATTTCTGTTGATATCTGGACATATTGCCATCTATTTTCAACTTAAAGAATTTTTACTTACTATGAACCATGGTGAAATTATGAATGCTAATGTAATTTTTAAAAATATTCTTATAAAAAGGAACTACCAGTGCAACAATCTTTCTTTGTATGTTCCCACTGGTATCATTTAGTTTGCAAATTGTTCCTCAAAACTACTCCAGCCATTGATCTAACTCTACTCTATAAATGCTAAATCCTGCCCTAAATGCAAAACCACTTGGAGTTTGTTCTGATTGCCTAATATAGTAGAGGTATCTGTTAAAGCATTTCCTTTTTTTCAATGTTTTCTATTTCACCAAGAAGTCAACTGAAAAAGTCAAAGTAGTCATTCTGCTTTCTGGCAGCATTCACCAAAATACAATTCTAGCATTATTAGTATAAGTATTATGATATTTCTTATGACTTAGCAGCAGTATTTCATACCAAATCAATATAGTCCTGAAGTTATAAGAATTGACCACTCACCACATGGTGACTGACTTCCAGTTTCAGCTTTCTTTGATGGAGACAGTTTCAGAATTTGAAAGTTGCTCACTCTCCATTTAACATTATAGCTAAGTAGAATTACAATCACCTTGAAATAAAGTCCTATCAGAGACAAATTTTTTAATGGAGCACCTATCTTTTGGAATTATTGATCACATTGATTACATTCTCCTTAGGAATTCCTTCCATCTCTCATTTGTGGTCCTTCTTTTAGCACTTTGGATAACATTTTGGAAGATGAAATATAATAATAATAGAAGGGTTATTTTCTAGAATGTGGTGGCATTTGTCATGTTTTAGATTCATAAACCATAGCACCATTCATTTGTCATATTACCCTTTTAAAAATGAACTCATTTCTTTATAGCCTTATGCCAAAGTTAAAATGTCAGCTACACATTAATATCTAAAAGTTTAAAATGGAATTTGGTGGTGGTGACAGGAACTCTAAAGATACTGGTTCTGTTCAGATCATTCTTCAAATGTGTATTCCTTTAACTTCACTGAAAAAACCATCTTCTAAGAGAATGGGGATTTAGTAATTCTAGTCTGTATGAAATCAGTTCACTACTCATGATCTATTACCTCAAATCTTTGTTTCCTATTCTTCTTTCACCTTTTATTCACATTGTAAGGCACTCTGGTCCCTTTCCAGGGCATGTTTTCTAAAAAAGTATTGAAATGTGTATAGATTGTTTAGAAAAGTGCTGTGTTCTCCCTTCTAATATCCTGAATGATTCATTTGAGGGCCTTCCAAGTTGACAAAAAACACTGAAAATTAAAAAAAAAAAAGAGAGGATGTACAAGATTTGCCACAAAATTTGTACATCACTGAGAATAATCTTTTTTTTTTTTCCTTCTATCTGTTGGCTCTTCTCAGCGTGTATGTAAAGATTTGCACTAATTCATCAAACACTGGGTATCTTCTCTATTCATAGCAGTAAGGTTCACACAGTAAAGTGAACCAGATAGAAATAATAGTTTCAAGGTGAAATCCTCTTTTAAATAACAATTTGGTGAAGGCAGTAATTACTATAAGAGTTTAGATATATGGAATGACATCAGATGGTGAATAATAAAAGATATAGATGGCATTGAATTGAGCCTTGAAGGATGAGTGGACTTCAGATAGATGTAAAGGATGATGGAGAGCATTCCAGATATAATTATATGAGCAATTATGCATTGAGGTGTAAGCACTCAACGACCAGTGAATACATATGCCTGAATGCAGTAAGGAGTTCACTCTGGGAAGTAAGAAATAATAAAACTGGAGACAGAGACTGGATAATATAGAGGTATTTCTTAAATACAAAGATGAGGATGTCCTCACTAAGACTGGCTGTACCATGGGAGTTTTATGTCCTTAACAAGTGGGGAATGGAATTGGTCTTGCTGCTTAAAATCTGGTAGAGCTTGTGTAAGAAAACCTGAGCCTCTACCTGCCCACTGAGCAGATTTGTGAAATCTTGGATACTGCCTTGGTTCTCTCATTTGATCTGAAATTTCTCTTTTTAGATTAGAGTCCTATTGTTAATCATTGTCTCTTTGGCTGACCCCTTCCTTTTAGGTGGGCTTCCCTGATAGCTCAATTGGTAAAGAATCCGCCTGCAATGCAGGAGACCCCAGTTTGATTCCTGGGTTGGGAAGATCCCCTGGAGAAGGGATAGGCTACCCACTCCAGTATTCTGGCCTGGAGAATTCCATAGTCCACGGGGTTGCAAAGAGTCAGACATGACTGAGTGACTTTCACTTTCACTTTCCCTTTATGGACTGTGTCTAGCATTTTGTGTTCCCAGACTAGTATATCATGTTCTAAACTCAGAACTATGGTAAGTAAACCCACCTGATTCTAAAAATCACCACTACTTTGAAATTACTGCTGCCATACCACAACCATGATATCAAATAATTCCTAGGTATCATTAATACAGGTTACACCCAAGATTGCTTTGCCCCTTTTGTGTTGTAACTTTAACATACTCCTCACTCCAACCTCTATTTCCTCACAAAGCCTTATAGTCCTTTTCCTGCTCCTTCCTCTTCACTATGGGTTTGATGCTGTCCCAGTGTGTCTCACAATTGAAGCAAAACATGATCAAGTCCTCTGTCTTATAAAGACCTCTGGTTTAGAGACAACAGAACAAAGTCATAGAATGGCAGATCTGTGAAAAACCTTAGAGTTAAGCCAGCAAGTCTAAACCCTTCATTTTACAGAGAAGAACATCTAAAACTCAGAAGAGTTTAACTGACTTGTCTACTTTCTGTTTATGTCTCCAGATGTTTTTAAAGAGCAAATAAGCAAAGGGGTTAGCATAATATCCCTCTTGTATGTCTTTGATACATGGAAGAAATTTGTCCCTATCTTCCACCAAAGGTGTTTCACATTTTCACCACTGTCCTCAACTACCTCCTTTCTAGCTGATGACCATGTCTCCTACACCACAGAGAAAATATATATGACTCAGTAAGTGTCAGAGATCAATAAATGTCAGCTATGATTACTTCTTTTGTTCCTTCTAGTCTTAGTAGCCAGGCCTTTGGATCTCTCAGAACTTTCTACCCCATTTACCACTGATCTACATAATGTAAAGCTCTTCAGTTCACTTCAGTCACTCAGTTGTGTCCAACTCTTTGAGAACCCATGGACTTCAGCACTCCAGGCTTCCCTGTAAATCACCAGTTCCCGGAGGCTGCTCAAACTGATGTTCATTGAGTTGGTAATGGCATCCAATCATCTCATGCTCTGTTGTCCTGTTCTCCTGCAATCAATCTTTCCCAGCATCAGGGTCTTCTCTAATGAGTCAGCTCTTTGCATCAGGTGGGCAAAGAATTGGAGTTTCAGTTTCAGTATCAGTTCTTCCAGTGAATATTCAGGACTGATTTCCTTTTGGATGGACTGGTTGGATATCCTTACAGTCCAAGGGACTCTCAAGAGTCTTCACCAACACCACGGTTCAAAAGCATCATTTCTTCGGTGATCAGCTTTCTTTTTGGTCCAACTCCCACATCCATTGGAGAAGGAAGTGGCAACCCACTCCAGTATTCTTGCCTGGAAAATCCCAGGGACAGAGGAGCCAGGTGGGCTGCTATCTGTGAAATCACACAGGGTCGGATACGACTGAAGCGACTTAGCAGCAGCAGCAGCCCACATCCATACATGACTACTGGAAGAACCATAGCTTTGACTAGACAGACCTTTATTGGCAATGTCTCTGCTTTTTAATATGCTGTCTAGATTTGTCATAGCTTTTCTTCCAAGGAGCAAGGCTCTTTGAATTTCATGGCTGCAGTCACCATCTGCAGTGATTTTGGAGTCAAGAAAATAAAGTCCGTCACTGTTTCCATTGTTTCCCCATCTATTTGCCATGAAATGATGGGACCAGATGCCATGATCTTAGTTTTTTGAATGTTGAGTTCTAAGCCAACTTTTTCACTGTCCTCTTTCACTTTCATCAAGAGTCTCTTTAGTTCCTCTTCACTTTCTGCCAAAAGGATGGTATCATCTGCATATCTGAGTTTATTGATATTTCTTCCAGCAATCTTGATTCTAGCCTGTACTTCATCAAGCCCAGCATTTCACATGATATACTCTGAATATAAGTTAAATAAGCAGGGTGACAATATACAGCCTTGTCATACTCCTTTCTCAATTTGGAACCAGTCTGTTGTTCCATGTCCAGTTCTAACTGTTGCTTCTTGACCTGCATACAGATTTCTCAGGAGGCAGGTCAGGTGGTCTGATATTCCCATCTCTTTAAGAATGTTTCACAGTTTGTTGTAATCTATGCAGTCAAAGGGTTTGGTAGTCAATAAAGCAGAAGTAGATGTATTTGTGAAATTCTTTTGCTTTTTTATATGATCCAATGGATGTTGGCAATTTGATCTCTGGTTCCTCTGCCTTTTCTAAATCCAGTTTGAATATCCAGAAGTTCTTGGGTCACATACTGTTTAAACCTAGCTTGGGGAATTTTGAGGATCTCTTTGCTGGCATGTGAGATGAGAGCAATTGTGTAGTAGTTTGAACATTTTTTTTGGCATTGCCTTTCTTTGGGATTGGAAATAAAACTGACATTTTCCAGCCCTCTGGCCACTGCTGAGATTTCCAAATTCTCTGGCATATTGAGTGAAGCACTTTGACAGCATCATATTTTAGGATTTGAAATAACTCAGCTAGAATTCCATCACCTCCACTAGTTTTGTTTGTAGTGATGGTTCCTAAGGCCCACTTGATTTCCACATTCCAGGATGTCTGGCTTTAGGTGAGTGATCACACCATCATGGTTATCTGCGTCATTAAAATCTTTTTTGTATAGTTCTATGTATTCTTGCCAAGTCTTCTTAATATCTTCTACTTCTGTTAGGTCCATATCATTTCTGGCCTCTATTGTGCCCATCTTTGCATGAAATATTCCCTTGATATCTCCAATTTTCTTGAAGAGGTCTCTATTATTTCCCATTCTATTGTTTTCTTTATTTCTTTGCGTTGTTCACTTAGGAAGGCTCTCTTATCTCTCCTTGCTATTCTTTGGAACTCTGCATTCAGATGGATGTATCTTTTCTCTGTTGCTTTTCACTTCTCTTCTCTTCTCAGGTATTTGTAAGCCCTCCTCAGACAATCATTTTGCCTTTTTGCATTTCTTTTTCTTGATGATTGTTTTAATCACCACCTCCAGTACATTGTCAGAAACCTCTGTTCATAGCTCATCAGGTACTCTATCAGATCTAATCCCTTAAATCTGTATAATCATAAGGAATTTGATTTAGGTCATGCCTGGGTGGTCTAGTGGTTTTCCCTACTTTCTTCGATTTAAGTTTGAATTGTGCAATAAGGAGTTCATGATCTGAGCCACAGTCAGCTCTCTGTCTTGTTTTTGCTGACTGTATAGAGTTTCTCTAAAGCTGTGCCCATCCTTAAAATTAAGGAGAACACTTTCTTGTCACTAATCCATTTACCTCTTTTCTGGATTCTAGTCCTCATACTTTCAGGGACCTCTACTCTTTTAATGTATTTTAATATTTTTAAATGTAGCTACTCTGTTTCCATTCTGGTCTTTTAGTATATGTACATATACATATTCAAGCTGCTCTCATTTTTTAAAATTCCCATTATTCTGTCCCTTCTTCCTTTGGATCACAGCCTTCTAAAAATTATAGTCTACTCTAACATATTTGTTTTCATCTCTATTTTTTCCATTACTTCTGTTTGGATTATATCTCCTGAACTCCACTGACTATTCTTGCCAAGATTCCTGTTAGCTTCTTCATTGCTATGTTACAGTCTATGAAACTCTTCTCCCTTGACATTTTGATGTCAAACTCTCCTACCTTCTGAAATGTTTTACTTTTTTCTTCTCTGTGATATGCCTTCCTGCCTCTCAATATAAATCTTACATGTTAGCTTTGCCATATGCTGTTTCAGTTCAGTTCAGTCACTCAGTCATGTCTGACTCTTTGTGACCCCATGGACTGCAGCACGCCAGGCTTCCCTGTCCATCACCAATTCCCAGAGCTTACTCAAACCCATGTCCATTGAGTTGGTGATGCCATCCAACCATCTCATTCTCTGTCGTCCCCTTCTCTTCCTGCCCCCAATCCCTCCCAGCATCAGGGTCTTTTCCAATGAGTCTGTTCTTCACATTAGGTGGCCAAAGTATTGGAGTTTCAGCTTCAGCATCAGTCCTTCCAATGAATATTCAGGACTGATTTCCTTCAGGATGGACTGGTTGGATCTCCTGCAGTCCAAGGGACTCTCAAGAGTCTTCTCCAACACCACAGATCAAAAACATCATTTTTTCGGTGCTCAGTTTTCTTTATAGACCAACTCCTCATCCATACATGACTACTGGAAAAACCATAGCTTTTACAAGATTGATCTTTGTTGGCAAAGTAATGTCTCTGCTTTTTAATATGCTGTCTAGGTTGACTATAGACTTAAATTTTCTTTTTTTACTCTGCTCACTTTCTTTGGGTGATCTCATCAGTTACTATGGCTTCACCTATCACAGTAAGTGGATGATTCCCACATGTCTCCTTTCATTGTGAAAATATCACTTGGTCTTCAAAATTACCTATCATAATGTCTACATGACTGGACTAAGTATATTGACTCAATATCTTCAAACTTTCCCTCCAAACATTTTCATCATCACATGTTCCCTTTCTTATTATCTGCTACCATTCATCTATTTGCTGAAGACAAAAATCTAGAAGTTACCCCTAATTCTTGTCTATTAGTATACCTTTTATCCAATTACTCACCAGATTTCCTGTTTCTTCTACCATATTAATATAGTTTCCTTTTCTTTTCCCATTTTCACTGCCTTAGTTCTGTCCCACATCATTTCATTCCTATATTACGAAGATACTTATTCAAAAAATGTTTACTGACAGCCTACTATGTGCCAGCCACTGTTTTTAAGTGCTGGCAGTATAATAATAAACAGACTAATCCCCATTCTCATCAGACTTACTTTCTACTGGAAGACAATAAACAAGTGAATATAAAATACAATTTTTGACAAGTATTAAGAAAGTGGGGGCTTCCCCAGTGGCTCAGTGGTAAAGAATTACCTTGCTAATGCAGGAGACACAGGAGATGGGGGTTCAATCCTTGGGCTGGGACAATCCCCTGGAAAATGGAATGACAGCACACTCCAGTATTCTTGCCTTGAGAATCACATGGACAGAGGAGCCTGATGGGCTACAGTCCGTACAGTTGCAAAGAGTTGCACATGACTGAAGCAACTTAGCATATACTCAAATTAAGAAAGTAATGCAAGGGAGTCAGGATTGGGTGAGCATGTGTGTGCATATTTCAGACAGAGTTGCCAGCTGGGACTCATACTAGGAAATGTAATTTGAATGGAAATCTGAATGATGACAAGGAACCAGTCAAGTGAATGGAGGAAGAACTCTCTTGAAAGAAACAAGTGTAACCCTGAATGAAGAATGATGTTAGTGATTTCCATGTAGAACAAGAGGGTCACTGTGACAGAAGCTTAGTAGAGAAAAGTGAGAGAAGATGAAGTTAGAGAGAAGCCCAGATAAGATCACATAGGCCGTTTTGGGCTGTGCTACTGAGCTTGTATTTCTAGTCTAGGTTTAATGGAAATACAAATCAAGGAATTATTGTGATCTGATATATATTTTTGTTTCTGTGTAGGGAACAGGCTAGTATAGAGGAGAAAGTATAGATGTGGGGAGATTGGATAGGAAACTAATGCAGGTGTCCAGGTGAAAGATGACTAGAATGATAGAAACTGGAATGGTAAGAAATAGATTTCAGATATATTTTAGAGTTGGAGCTGACAGAAGTTGCTGATGAAGATGAGGAAAAAAGAAATCAGAATGTTTCTTCATAACTGGCCTTTCTTCTTCCAGTTTTACCTCCTTAAAATCCATTATCATAAATAGTGTCAGTGTTGTTTTTGTAATAGTTTCATTATCACAATATTCTATCTGTGTGGTTATCAAACATGTGTGCTATTTGCCTCCAGGACATGTTTGGCCATGTCTGGAGACAGTTTGTGGGCTTCCCTTGTGGCTCAGCTGGTAAGGAATCTGCCTGCAATGCGGGAGACCTGGGGTTGATCCCTGGCTTGGGAAGATCCCCTGGAGAAGGGAATGGCTACCCACTCCAGTATTCTTGCCTGGAGAACACCATGGTCTATAGTCCATGGGTTGTTGCAACTTGGAAGTGGGGTTGTTCCTGGAGGAGTAGGTAGAGAGAATCCATGGATGCTGCTAAACATTTTTTAAAGCCTAAGTCAGCCCCTCACAACACAGAATTATTTGGCCTAAAAAACCAAAAGTGATGAGGTTGATAAATCTTGCCCCACTCAGTTAGTGCTACCTCCTCTGAAAAGCCTCAGTTCAGTTCAGTCGCTCAGTCATATCTGACTCTTACCACAGACTGGTAAGGAATATTCAAGTTCTGAATGCAAATCTATGTGACTTCAAAGTTCATGCTCTTATCCAATATTCTATCCCATTCTTTCTAAGGCCTCATTAACCATCAGAATCACCTAGAAAGCTTTAGAAATGAAGATTCTCACATAAACCAAGTATGAAAACCTCTGTGCTCTATTAAGGAGGAAAGAAAGACCAACATTATACACCGTCCTTCTCCCACATCCTCACTACCACACAACACTGCAATATTTTGCAACATCAAAGACAATAAAATCCTGTGGGTCATGGTTGAACGCATAGTCAAAAGAACAGTGATAACATTCTTGGACCCTGTTGATCTAGTGGAATCCTAGACAGATTTCTATTTTAAAGGTTCTTTTTTCCTACCATTTGTTATTGAGAAAATAAAGAGAGGTATTTCTGCTATATACACATGTCAAGATGAGAGCACAAAAACATTAAGAAAATGAAGACCACTGTTTTAAGTAGGTTGAGAATACTACTTAATAAGATATGAGTAAGAATTTAAGTATGTCTGTGTTAAGACCTTGGACGGTGTTGTGGTGGCTAGAATACCATGGTTTTCATAGGTTCTTATAACTTTAGAGAGTCCAGTTCATTCTGTGGAAATGGTATTTTCTCCTATTAAATTATCCATGAAGCTATTCTTTGAAATAGACTGCAAGTTTCTATTCCAAGGTTAGTAATACTGTCTTAGCTTCACTGAACTAAAGTAATAAAATAGGTAGGTAGGTATAGATAAATATGTAGATAGATGAATGATAAATCAGTTTTCAACAAAGCAAAGAGAGCATTAATAACTTTTGAATAGAAAGTTGTAGTTTATATTTTATAGAATAATTATAGTGTGTCTATGATTTATATATTTTAAATAACCAGAAATTAAGTGGACATGTAAATGGTGGTGTCCTTAGGCTACTATCATACTAAAATTGAGAACTGGGCCTTGACTTGGTTTTATGTGGCTAGAGACAAAGAGCAATAGGATATGGCACCTATTAAATGTTTGATTTGTTCCCATTTTTTCAAAGATCTGGATTATAACAGATATATAATTATATAATACCACCATTTGTACTTGACAAATCATTTAGAGACTGTCACTTAAAATTTCTTGAGGGAGTCTTTATTAAAGGGTGTTTTTTTTTTTTTTTTCACCTACAGAGCAGCATGGACATATCTCAGCCTATGATAGGTAAGAAAGGAAATATTTTTAAACAAATTATGTATAAAAAAAGCTCTTATTATCTCTAACATCATAACAAAGAGTCATTCATTAATTATGTATTTATTGAGATATTACTATATTACTGGTACTATTATAGAAACACTAGAGCCAAGGCTTTTATTTTTATTATTTAAAAAAAATTTTAAAGTCTTTATTGAATTTGTTACAATATTGCTTCTGTTGTATGTTGTGTTTTTTTGGCCTCAAGGCCTGTGGGATCTTAGCTCCCCTACCAGGGATTGAACCTGTACCCCCTGCATTGGAAGGTGAAGTCTTAGGCTCTGGACCACCAGGGAAGTCCTAGAGCTAGGGCTTTTAAATCACCTGGTGCCTTGTTACAATCTTTGCTGTACTCTTCAATGGCATTTCCATTTTACCATTGTTGGGGTTATTCTACCCAAGCCTGACTTTACAGCTAATGCTGTGAGTCTGTTTTTTTTTTATCTTTTTTCAAGCATGAACTCAGTTGCAGAGTGCCTGCATGAAGAGGAAAGAAAAATTTTAAACCTTTCCTATAAGGTGTAGGAGAGAAATTAACAGAAAGCTTCAGAAATCGAAGGTCACCATGAGAAATCTTGTTGCCTTACAAAGTAAGGGGGAGAAAAAGGACATAAGTACTTTGTTTACTTTTATAAGAAAGTATTGAATTTTGGGGCTGCTGCACATACATTTATAATTTGTTGTAGTTCTTTGTCTCTTTCCCGAGAAAATAAGATTATGTTGTATTTAATAGGCCAGTGTTGTACTTTTTCTATATAAAATTGGAGGTAAATGCTAGTTATTGGTTTAATTTCTCCTAATTTTCCATTCTTTCTTGCTAGAAATTGTCAGACTTCTTGAATTGATCCTATAATTATTGTATAGTTCTTTACCTTTTATTTCCTTTTCTCTAAGGAGGCAGTGCAGTATTTATATAAGCATTTACTCTGAAGCTAGACTGCCTGCATTCTAAATCAGCTTCCCTATTTACTAGGTTTTTACTTTGGACAAGTCACATATGCTCTCTGTGACTCATTTTTCTCATATGGGAAATTAATAATGTCCATCTTATAGACTGTTTTGAAGAGAAAATGGATTAATACATGTAAAGTGCTCAAAACAGTGACTGACACAGTATAAGAGCTGTATAGAATTTGCTATTATTATTGTAATTATTATTTTATCACTTGGATTTTTTTTGTTCTATCTTCTGCATATGTGTTCAATTCCTCTTTTCACCTCTTTTGATAAAATTTAAAAAAATTGGATATTGTTTAGTTTCCAAGATATTATTCTTATTCTCTCATTCCTCTTTATATTGCATCCCCCCCCCTTTTTTTTTCATGGACATTAAATCTTCCATCTGTCTAAGGTGTGAATTCAGTTCAGTTCAGTCATATCCAACTGACCCCACGGACTACAGCATGCCAGGCCTCCCTGTCCATCACCAACTCCTGGAGTTTGCTCAAACTCATGTCCATCGAGTTGGTGATGCCATCCAACCATCTTGTCATCCATCATCCCCTACTCTTCCTGCCTTCAATCTTTCCCAGCATCAGAGTCTTTTCCAGTGAGTCTGGTCTTTGTATCATGTGGCCAAAGTATTGGAGTTTCAGCTTCAGCATCAGTCCTTCCAATGAATATTCAAAACTGATTTCCTTTAGGATTGGCTGGTTGGATCTCTTTGCAGTCCAAAAGACTCTCAAGAGTCTTCTCCATCATCACAGTTCAAAAACATCAATTCTTCAGCGCTCAGCTTTCTATAGTATGAAAAACATGTGAATTAGAGGGTTTAAAACATATTTTTACCTATGTGCTCTTGAATTGTCTTTTTTTCCCTATTTCTGTTTGTTCATTTTGGCCTGTGTTTTACATTGGAAAAGTGAAAGTATTAGTTGCTAAGTCATGTCCACTCTTCGTGATCCCATGGACTGTACCCTACCAGGATCCTCTATCCACAGAATTCTCCAAGCAGGAATACTGGAGTGGGTTGCCATTCCATTCTCCAGGGGATCTTCCCAACCCGAGGATCAAACCCAGGTCTCCTGCATTGCAGGCAGATTCTTTACCATCTGAGCTATCAGGAAAGCGCTTCACATTGGAAGTTGTATTAAGTCTCTAGTCATTCTTGACTCTACACACATGTTTAAGAGTGAAAAAAGAGCTGTCAATTTATATTGATATTTAAGAGTGATACTGAAAAGCTATTTGAAAGCTCCTTGTTCTTCTGTTCAGTTCAATTCAGTCTCACTGTCGTGTCCCACTCTTTGCAACCCCATGGACTGCAAGACGTCAGGCTTCCCTGTCCATCACCAACTCCTGGAGCCTGCTCAAACTCATGTCCATTGAGTTGGTCATGCCATACAACCATCTCATCTTCTGTCATCCTTCTCTTCTTCTGTTCCTTCATCATTCTTCTGTTCAGTTCAGTTCATTCGCTCAGTCATGTCTGAGTCTTTGTGACCCCATGAATTGCAGCATACCAGGCCTCCCAGTCCATCACCAACTCCTGGAGTTGACCCAAACTCATGTGCATCAAGTCAGTGATGCCATCCAGCCATCTCACCCTCTGTCATCCCCTTCTCCTCCTACACCAAATCCCTTCCAGCATCAGTGTATTTTCCAATGAGTCAACTCTTCGCATGAGGTGGCCAAAGTATTGGAGTTTCAGCCTCAGCATCAGTCCTTCCAATGAACACCCAGGACTGGTCTCCTTTAGGATGGACTGGTTGGATCTCCTTGCAGTCCAAGGGACTCACAAGAGTCTTCTCCAGCACCATATTCTTCTGTTAGTTAACTGGTAATCTTCCCTGTAGACTGATTGTACAGATACATGGATGTGGGGGAGTGTGCTTCCGATTTGTATCTGTATGAGGTTTTTAATGTGTGAAGTTTTGTCCCTTTGGGGAGGCCCTGGTTCTTCAGAGATGATTTCTTTCATCTCTTGCCTGGTTGTTTATATCTGGGGAGCCATAAAGAGTGTGGGGATCTCAGTGTTCAGTATGAAGACTTTTACTTTATCCCACTGTTTTTTTAAAAAATGTTTCTTTCTTCCACCTGCCACTTTGCTTGATTTCACTGGAGACTTTAATTTCTCGAAAGGATAGATACCTAGTCAACTATTAAGGTGAAGAAGGGCCTTTGAGAATCTAACTTGTTTTTATAGTCTTTACATAATTCTCTTTCCTGTTTTGTATTTTCTTTCCCATCATCTTCTGAGGTGTCTCAGGCTCCTGAGCCCTTCCCAAGTTCCAGGTATTGTATTAGTTTGGTTCTTACTAGCACCCCCTCTGTAGGCCTTTGACATGGGTTTTTATCAGATTTGTTCAGTCAACATTTCTCCATTTTCTGTCTTTCAAAAATCTAATATTTCTTATTAAGTTGCATCTCCTTTGTCCTTATGGATTTATGCTTTTTTTTAATCACTCATAGTGTTTAAGGGCACAGGTTCTATAACTGAACTCTCTGGGTCTGAGTCCTTGTTCCATATTACCATTAAGAGATCATAGGCAACTTGTCTGGGTCTCTGTTTATTCTCATTTATTTTCTTGTTGAAACATAAGGATAATAAAATCACCTATATCATAGGATTTAGTACATGTAAAATACTTGGAACAGTGTCTGGCCCAAAGTACTGATGAATAAATAGCAACTGGTATTAGTATTATCAGTATTAATATTATTATTATATTATCATTATTTAAGATTTTCAGGTGAGAAGAGATAGACACATGTATTCAGTTGATTTATTCTGTTATTCTCTACTTTTCTGGAGTTATTATCAGCTTCATAATAATAATGATTGCCCTTGTAGTCACAGGACAGCTGCAGCAGTTTCATATATCTCATGCAGATATGACAATGTCCAGAGGGAGAAATGGGGGCATGCCATTGGTGTCTTCTGAGGAATAAGGGACTATTTCTCAGAAGCTCCCAACAAATCTTCACTTATGTCTCATTGGCCACAATTAGTGATTATCCTTAAACCAAACACTGGCAATGAGAATATAGGACCACATGGTTGGTCCTATGAATTGATCAAGATTTATGCCTGAGGCTAAGCCTCTGAGTCATGTGGGAAAGAAGTGGAAACATGAAATAAATTGTGTCTTTGCAAGGGAAAAGAGGGAGGAGTGGATATTTGTAGGCAACCAATTAGTACCTATAGCTTTGATGAGCATATCAGGAAAGAAAAAGTTGATTTCCCCAATGATACTTTGTCTAGTAAGTATTCTGCTGTGTCTAATACTAGGCTAATTGGCATTCAAATCAAATTTCTATTGCAACTAAAGTCTTGCTTATCACCATTTTTCATGTAAGCAGTTTCATAATTTGGGCCCAAATAAAAACAATACATCTCCCAAAATTAACTGCTTCCTTCCTCTTCAGGCATTATGTATGAGAGAAATAAAAATTGCATAAAAGAAATATAATCATATTTTACAATCAGAAGTGAATATCAGTTCAGTTTCTTGACTTCTACCAATGCCCAAAGAGTATCCTAGTAAAAGTTCATGAGTCCCCTTCCTGACTTCCTATCTTCCTGAGTCTTTAGAAAATGAATTATAATTCTTCAATTTGCCTTATGTTCTTTTTTTTTTAATTTAAATTTTATTTTAATTGGAGGCTAATTACTTTACAATGTTGTATTGGTTCTGCCACACATCAACATGAATCCGCCATGGGCTACACATGTTCCCCATCCTGAACCCTCCCCCCACCTCCCTCCCCATACCCTCCCTCTGGGTCATCCCAGTGCACTAGCTCCAAGCATCCTGTATGGAACCTGAACTGGCGATTCATTTCCTATATGATATAATACATGTTTCCATGACATTCTCCCAAATCATCCCACCCTCTCCCTCTCTCACAGAATCCAAAAGACTGTTCTATACATCTGTGTCTCTTTTGCTGTCTTGCATACAGGGTTATCATTAACATCTTTCTAAATTCCATATATATGTGTTAGTATACTGTATTGGTGTTTTTCTTTCTGGCTTACTTCACTCTGTATAATAGGCTACAGTGTTCTTTTGTGAGCTAATTGCAACAGCACTTTATAATTAAGAGTGCTTAAAAATCAAACTGTGGAAGTTGTGATAAATAAGTCTGTTGGCAATGAAGAGACAGAGAAATGGATTATCAGATGCTCATAGGACTTCTTGAAGTTTGAAGAGTCACATCTGTTTCTGCTATACTTCATATTTTTCCTTTCCTTCTGAAAGTGCTTTGTGTCCCTGTTGACTTGCAGATATGTAAATAAACCTTATCCAAGCATGCTTACTTTCTGGGAAAGTTTTCAGGCGATATACAGCAAAAAGTTATGGTATATTCACTTTCAGAGCCTGAAAAATGTATTCTTAAGATTCATAGGCAAACTTTCAATTTTAGAGGGATACACTGAAAGCTTATGCTGTATTTCATAGTGTTCTGAATTGGAAGGAGGTAAAAAATGTTTCTACTATGGAATGCACTGATGAGAATAAAAACTAATATCTCTAAACAAGTTCAGTAAGACCTTGAATATTCTTGAGTTTTCTACTTTTCCTACATTCAAGTGTTCTAAAAATATTCATATAATTCAGCACTAGAAGCACATAATCCAAAATACAATCTGCAGAGATATTCTTTGGCAAAGATTCTTTTCAGCTTTAAAGATTAAAATGTTTTTTTTTTAAAGTAAATTTTTGTTTATCCACGTGTGGATTCATCTCTGTGGTTATCAGTCATATTGATTTTACCATTTTAAATGGATTTGAATTAAAAGTCAGAAAAACGATAAATAATTGTGGCATCAGAAGGACAACATAGTTATTTCTAAAACTAAAATAAGTGAATCAACCAAATATATTCTTTTATATGTACTTGACATTCATTAACACTGTGTCAAACCTCCAAACCAACAGAAAATAGTTGATTCATTTTATCTCAAATACTACACACTTGACCCCATTTAAGTTCATTGACTAGATCTTTGAATTTAACTACTTGTAGGAAATTTCAGTTCTCTATTGTTGAAATCCATCACTTGAGATTATGATAGATGTTCAGTCCTAGACACATTAGTATAAGAAACTAAGACTATGCTGATTTATTATTCAGTTGTATGCACCGGAGAGCTGTATGCTTGTGTATAATCAGTTAACCAAAGCACGTTTGGAAAGTACTGTATATCTAGTACAGTGTTAAGTGTGAAGCAAATTAGGGAGGAGTTAGAATACACGATCCCTATTACTTATTCCAAATTCAGACTTAAATTGAAGAAAGTAGGGAAAACCACTAGACCATTCAAGTATGACCTAAATCAAATCTCTTAGGATTATACAGTGGAAGTGAGAAATAGATTCAAGGGACTAGATATGATACAGTGCCTGATGAACTATGGGTGCAGGTTCATGATATTGTGCAGGAGACAGGGATCAAGATCATCCCCAAGGAAAAGAAATGCAAAAAAGCAAAATGGCTGTCTGGGGAGGCCTTAGAAATAGCTGTGAAAAGAAGAGAAGCGAAAAGCAAAGGAGAAAAGGAAAGATATAAACATCTGAATGCAGAGTTCCAAAGAATAGCAAAAAGAGATAAGAAAGCCTTCTTCAGCGATCAGTGCAAAGAAATAGAGGAAAACAACAGAATGGGAAAGACTAGAGATCTCTTCAAGAAAATTAGATATACCAAGGGAACATTTCATACAAAGATAGGCTAGATAAAGGACAGAAATGGTATGGATCTAACAGAAGCAGAAGATATTAAGAAGAGGTGGCAAGAATACACAGAAAAACTGTACAAAAAAGATCTTCACGACCCAGATAATCACGATGGTGTGATCACTGACCTAGAGCCAGACATCCTGGAATGTGAAGTCAAGTGGGCCTTAGAAAGCATCACTATGAACAAAGCTAGTGGAGGTGATGGAATTGCAGTTGAGCTATTTCAAATCCTGAAAGATGATGCTGTGAGAGTGCTGCACTCAATATGCCAGCAAATTTAGAAAGCTCAGCAGTGGCCACAGGACTGGAAAAGGTCAGTTTTCATTCCCATCCCAAAGAAAGGCAATGTTTGCAAAGAATGCTCAAACTACCTCACAATTGCACTCATCTCACATACTAGTAAAGTAATGCTCAAAATTCTCCAAGCCAGGCTTCAGCAATACGTGAACCATGAACTTCCTGATGTTCAAGCTGGTTTTAGAAAAGGCAGAGGAACCAGAGATCAAATTGCCAACATCTGCTGGATCATGGAAAAAGCAAGAGAGTTCCAGAAAAACATCTATTTCTGCTTTATTGACTATGCCAAAGCCTTTGACTGTGTGGATCACAATAAACTGTGGGAAATTCTGAAAGAGATGGGAATACCAGACCACCTGACCTGCCTCTTGAGAAATCTGTATGCAGGTCAGGAAGCAACAGTTAGAAGCGGACATGGAACAAAAGACTGGTTCCAAATAGGAAAAGGAGGACGTCAAGGCTGTATATTGTCACCCTGCTTATTTAACTTATATACAGAGTACATCATGAGAAACGCTGGACTGGAAGAAAGACAAGCTAGAATCAAGATTGCCGGGAGAAATATCAATAACCTCAGATATGATATGACACCACCCTTATGGCAGAAAGTGAAGAGGAACTAAAAAGCCTCTTGATGAAAGTGAAAGTGGATAGTGAAAAAGTTGGCTTAAAGCTCAACATTCAGAAAACGAAGATAATGGCATCCGGTCCCATCATTTCATTGAAAATATATGGGGAAACAGTAGAAACAGTGTCAGACTTTATTTTTCTGGGCTTCAAAATCACTGCAGATGGTGACTGCAGCCATGAAATTAAAAGACGCTTACTCCTTGTAAGGAAAGTTATGACCAACCTAGATAGCATATTCAAAAGTAGAGACATTACTTTGCCAACAAAGGTTCATCTAGTCAAGGCTATGGTTTTTCCTGTGGTCATGTATGGATGTGAGAGTTGGACTGTGAAGAAGGCTGAATGCTGAAGAATTGATGACTTTAAACTGTGGTGTTGGAGAAGACTCTTGAGAGTCCCTTGGACTACAAGGAAATCCAACCAGTCCATTCTGAAGGAGATCAGCCCCATGATTTCTTTGGAAGGAATGATGCTAAAGCTGAAGCTCCAGTACTTTGGCCACCTCATGCGAAGAGTTGACTCATTAGAAAAGACTCTGTTGGTGGGAGGTATTGGGGGCAGCAGGAGAAGGGGACGACAGAGGATGAGATGGCTGGATGGCATCACTGACTCGATGGACGTGAGTCTGGGTGAACTCTGGGAGTTGGTGATGAACAGGGAGGCCTGGCATGCTGTGATTCATGGGATCGCAAAGAGCTGGACATGACTGAGGGACTGAACTGATCTGATTGCTTATTCCAGTTTAGACATCTTTGAGAAAAGTATAGTGTCTAGAATGAAATCAGTGGTTTGTTTCAACTACATGATGATTCACCTATGCTGGGTTCATTTCTGGTAGTCATACTTGGACATTCATCTAGGTGCTAGAACTGTGTATGTAGAATAAAGAGGACCTCAGTAGGTGAGAGTTGTCATTGGCATGTATGGAAGAAAGACTGTACTTGTTTTGTGTGATAGAGAATATAACTGGGACCAAAGAGTTGGTAGATGTTACACAGAAAATGAATTCACCTTAAGAACATTTTTTTTTCCTAACTGCATCTGTTGTGGAGGGTTGAGTTATTCATACTTCTCAATGATGGCACATTGACATCACTGCTGTTTGCAAGGCCCATACTTGTTTATTTTTACCTATTTCCATTTCTCACCCCCCAAAGTAACTGTTCTAATCTTTTAATGTTTAAATCTGTGCTTATGCGCAGTCATGTCTGAATCTTTGTAGCCCCATGGACTGTAGTCCGCTAGGCTCCTCTGTCCATGGAATTTTCCAGGCAGGAATACTGGAGTGGGTTGTCATTTCCTACTCCAGGGGATCTTCTCAACCCAGGGATCAAATTTGCATCTCTTGCATCTCCTACATTGACAGGTGGATTCTTTACCATTGGTGCCAGCTGGGAAGCCCAATGTTTAAGTGTACTTATAAAGTGTGTTTTGTTTTTTTTCTGTTTTTGTTGTTTTGTTGTCATGTATTTTTAGTTTACATAAATGGTACTGAGATAAAGGTCTTCTATTTAATGTTCTTTTTATTTGATTTTTAAGTTCTATATAACTTGCTTTATGTATGTCTATTTTGTCATTTCTAAATGCTCCATATACTCCATAATGTACATCCAACACATTTTACCTATAGAATACCAAGTAATGCACATCCCAATCACCTTTAACAACATTGAAGATAATAAAAGCCTTTTGTACTTACTTTTGTGAGAGCATATATCCTGGCTTACACAGTGTCTGTGTACTTAGTTTGACTAAGTAGTTCCAAATTGCCCTCAAGTATGGCTCCTTACATGAACAGTGTGTGACAGATCCTGAAGTGCAAGGGTTAGCAAACTTTAACTGTAAAGGATCAGATAGTAAATAGTTTAGGCTTTTCAGGCCACATAAAGCATTTTTAAAAAATTGAGTTATACTTTACTTAGAATACTTGAAATTATCCAAATAATTGTAGGAAATTTTAATTCTCTACCATTTGCTGAAATTTATCACTTGATATTATGATACATTGGCTTTATTCAATGTATTTCCAGTACAGCTAGTAAGCATCAGGTGTACAATATAGTGATTCACAATTTCTAAAGGTTATACTCCACTATAGTTAAAAAGAAATATTGGCTATAATCCTTGTTCTGTACCGTTGTGTTTATTTTATACATAAAAGTTTGTACTTCTTAATATGCTAACCCAGTCTTGTGCCTCCCCCCTTCTCTATGCCCACTCAGATGAAATCAGATCAGATCAGTTGCTCAGTCGTGTCCGACTCTTTGCGACTCCATGAATTGCAGCACGCCAGGCCTCCCTGTCCCTCACCAACTCCCGGAGTTCACTAGACTCATGTCCATCGAGTCAGTGATGCCATCCAGCCATCTCATCCTCTGTCGTCCCCTCCTCCTCTTGCCACCAATCCCTCCCAGCATCAGAGTCTTTTCCAATGAGTCAACACTTCGTATGAGGTGGCCAAAGTACTGGAGCTTCAGCTTTAGCATCATTCCTTCCAAAGAAATCCCAGGGCTGATCTCCTTCAGAATGGACTGGTTGGATCTCCTTGTAGTCCAAGGGACTCGCAAGAGTCTTCTCCAACACCACAGTTCAAAAGCATCAATTCTTCGGCACTCAGCCTTCTTCACAGTCCAACTCTCACATCCATACATGACCACAGGAAAAACCAGAGCCTTGACTAGATGAACCTTTGTTGGCAAAGTAATGTCTCTGCTTTTGAATATGCTATCTAGGTTGGTCATAACTTTTCTTCCAAGGAGTAAGCATCTTTTAATTTCATGGCTGCAGTCACCATCTGCAGTGATTTTGGAGCCCAGAAAAATAAAATCTGACACTGTTTCCACTGTTTCCCCATCTATTTGCCATGAAGTGATGGGACCGGATGCCATGATCTTCATTTTCTGAACGTTGAGCTTTAAGCCAACTTTTTCACTTTCCACTTTCACTTTCATCGAGAGGCTTTTTAGTTCCTCTTCACTTTCTGCCATAAGGGTGGTGTCATCTGCATATCTGAGGTTATTGATATTTCTCCTGGCAATCTTGATTCTAGCTTGTCTTTCTTCCAGTCCAGCGTTTCTCATGATGTATTCTGCATATAAGTTAAATAAGCAGGGTGACAATATACAGCCTTGACGTCCTCCTTTTCCTATTTGGAACCAGTCTGTTGTTCCATGTCCGCTTCTAACTGTTGCTTCCTGACCTGCATACAGATTTCTCAAGAGGCAGATCAGGTGGTCTGGTATTCCCATCTTTTCAGAATTTTCCACAGTTTATTGTGATCCACACAGTCAAAGGCTTTGGCATAGTCAATAAAGCAGAAATAGATGTTTTTCTGGAACTCTCTTGCTTTTTCCATGATCCAGCGGATGTTGGCAATTTGATCTCTGGTTCCTCTGCCTTTTCTAAAACCAGCTTGAACATCAGGAAGTTCATGGTTCACGTATTGCTGAAGCCTGGCTTGGAGAATTTTGAGCATTAGTTTACTAGCGTGTTAGATGAGTGCAATTGTGAGGTAGTTTGAGCATTCTTTGGCATTGCCTTTCTTTGGGATTGGAATGAAAACTGACCTTTTCCAGTCCTGTGGCCACTGCTGAGTTTTCTAAATTTGCTGGCATACTGAGTGCAGCACTTTCACAGCATCATCCATCATCTTTCAGGATTTGAAATAGCTCAACTGGAATTCCATCACCTCCACTAGCTTTGTTTGTAGTGATGCTTCCTAAGGCCCACTTGACTTCACGTTCCAAGATGTCTGGCTCTAGGTCAGTGATCACACCATCGTGATTATCTGAGTCGTGAAGATCTTTTTTGTACAGTTTTTCTGTGTATATTTGCCACTTCTTCTTAATATCTTCTGCTTCTGTTAGATCCATACCATTTCTGTCCTTTATCGAGCCCATCTTTGCATGAAATGTTCCTTTGATATCTCTGATTTTCTTGAAGAGATCTCTAGTCTTTCCCATTCTGTTATTTTCCTCTATTTCTTTGCATTGATCACTGACGAAGGCTTTCTTATCTCTTCTTGCTATTCTTTGGAACTCTGCATTCAGATGTTTATATTTTTCCTTTTCTCCTTTGCTTTTTGCTTCTCTTCTTTTCACAGCTATTTGTAAGGCCTCCCCAGACAGCCATTTGGCTTTTTTGCATTTCTTTTCCATGGGGATGGTCTTGATCCCTGTCTCCTATACAATGTCACAAACCTTATTCCATAGTTCATCAGGCACTCTATCTGTCAGATCTAGTCCCTTAAGTCTATTTCTCACTTCCACTGTATAATCATAAGGGATTTGATTTAGATCATACCTGAATGGTCTAGTGGTTTTCCCTACGCTCTTCAATTTAAGTCTGAATTTGGCAATAAGGAGTTCATGGTCTGAGCCACACTCAGCTCCTAGTCTTGTTTTTGCTGACTTTATAGAGCTTCTCCATCTTTGGCTGAAAAGAATATAATCAATCTGATTTTGGTGTTGACCATATGGGGATGTCCTTGTATAGAGTCTTCTCTTTTGTTGTTGGAAGAGGGTGTTTGTTATGACCAGTGCATTTTCTTGCCAAAACTCTATTAGTCTTTGCCCTGCTTCATTCTGTATTCCTAGGCCAAATTTGCCTGTTACTCCAGGTGTTTCTTGACTTCCTAGTTTTGCATTCCAGTACCCTATAATGAAAAGGACATCTTTTTTGGGTGTTAGTTCTAAAGGGTCTTGTAGGTCTTCATAGAAGCGTTCAACTTCAGCTTCTTCAGCGTTACTGGTTGGGGCATAGACTTGGATTACTGTGATATTGAATGGTTTGCCTTGGAAAAGAACAGAGATGATTCTGTCGTTTTTGAGATTGCATCCAAGTACTGCATTTTGGACTATTTTGTTGACCATGATGGCTACTCCATTTTTTCTGAGGGATTCCTGCCTGCAGTAGTAGATATAATGGTCATCTGAGTTAAATTCACCCATTCCAGTCCATTTAAGTTTGCTGATTCCTAGAATGTCGACATTCACTCTTGCCATCTCTTGTTTGACCACTTCCAATTTGCCTTGATTCATGGACCTGCATTCCAGGTTCCTATGCAATATTGTTCTTTACAGCATTGGACCTTGCTTCTATCACCAGTCACATCCGCAGCTGGGTATTGTTTTTGCTTTGGCTCCATCCCTTTATTCTTTCTGGAGTTATTTCTCCACTGATCTACAGTAACATATTGGGCACCTACTGACCTGGGGAGTTTCTCTTTCAGTATCCTATCATTTTGCCTTTGCATACTGTTCAAGGGGTTCTCAAGGCAGGAATACTGAAGTGGTTTTCCATTCCCTTCTCCAGTGGACCACATTCTGTCAGATGTCTCCACCATGACCCGCCCTTCTTGTGTTGCCCCACGGGCATGGCTTAGTTTCATTGAGTTAGACAAGGCTGTGGTCCTAGTGTGATTAGATTGACTAGTTTTCTGTGAGTATGGTTTCAGTGTGTTTGCCCTCTGATGCCCTCTTTCAACACCTACTGTCTTACTTGGGTTTCTCTTACCTTGGGCATGGGGTATCTTTTCACGGCTGCTCCAGCAAAGCACAGCCATTGCTCCTTACCTTGGAAGAGGGGTATCTTCTCACTGCCACCTTCAACGTGGGATAGCTCCTCTAGGCCCTCCTGCGCCCGTGTAGCCACGGCTCCTTGGACGTGGGGTTGGTTCTCCCAGCCACCGCCCCTGGACTTGGGCGTGGGTTGCTCCTCCCGCTCGCCGACCCTGGCCTCGGAAGCGGGGTAGCTCCTCTCGGCCGTTCCTACGCCGTTGCAGTCTGGTACTCTCGGCCGCTGCCCCTGACCTCGGACGTGGGGTAACTCCTCTTGGCCGCTGCCCTTCGGGCATGGGGGTCCTCCAGCTTCTGTCCCTGACCTCGGACATTTGTTCTCTGTGAGTCTGTTTCCTTTTTGTTACATTAACTAGTGAATTTTATTTTTTAGATTCCACATAAGTGATATCATATAGTATTTGTCTTTCTCTAACTGACTCATTTCACTAAACTTAACACCCTCTATGTTTATCCATGTTGTTTCAAATGGAAAAATCTTATTCTTTTTTATGGGTGAGTGGTAGTCCATTGTATAAATGTACACCACATCTTCTTTATCCATTCGTCTATTAATGGGCACTTAGGTTGTATCCATGTTTTGGGTATTGTAAATAATTCTGCTATGAACATGAGAGTGCATGTAAGTTTTCAAAGTAGTGTTTCTGTTTCTTGGTTGTACACCCAGGACTGGAGCTGTTGGGTCATATTGTAGTTCTATTTTTACTATTTTAAAGAACCTTCCTTAAAATAGTACTGCTTTCCACAATGGCTACATCATCTTACATTCCCACAAACAGTATGCAAGGGTTCATATTCTCCACATCCTCTCCAACATTTGTTTGTGATCTTTTGTTAATAGCCATTCTGACAGGTGTGAGGCAATATCTCATTGTGGTTTTGATCTACATTTCCCAGATGATTAGCAGTGTTGAGCATCTTGTCATGTACCTGCTGGACATCTGTACATCTTTGGAAAAAAGTATATTTGGGTCTTCTGCCCAGTTTTCAGTCAGGTTGTTTGTTTTATGTTGAGTTGTATGAACTGTTTGTATATTTTGGATATTAACCCCTATTGGTTATATCATTTGCAAATATCTTTTCCCAATCAGTAAATTATATTTTCATTGTGTCGATGGTTTCCTTTTCTATGCAGAAACCTTTAAGTTTAATTAGGGTCCAGTTTTTTTTTTTTTTTTTTGCTTTTGTTTCCTTTGCCTGAGGCGATAGATCCAAAAAAAAAAAATCGCTGTGATTTATGTCAGACTATTTTGCCTATATTTTCTTCTTGGAATTTTATGTTTTCAGGTCATACATTTCGGTATCTAATCCACTTTGACTTTATTTTTGTATACAGTATAATAAAATGTTTTAATTTCATTCTTTTACATGTGGCTGTCCAGTTTTCCAACTGCACTTAATCAAGACACTGTCTTTTCTCCATTGTACATTCATACCTCTTTTTTCTTAGGTTAACTGACCATATAAGCATAGGCTTGGGATTCCCTGGTGACTCAAACAGTAAAGAATCTGCCTGCAATGTGGAAGACCTGGGTTCAGTCTCTGGTTTGAGAAGATCCCCTGAAGGAGGGCATGGCAGCCCACTTCAGTATTCTTGCCTGGAGAATCCCTATGAACAGAGGAGTCTGGCAGGCTATAGTCCATGGGGTGGCAAAGAGTCAGACATGACTGAGTGGCTAAGCACAAGCAGAAGCTAATTACTGAGTTCTTTACTCTGTTCCATTGATCAGTGTTTCTATTTTTGTATCAGTAACAAAGGTCAGTCTAGTCAAGGCTATGGTTTTTCCAATGGTCATGTATGGATGTGAGAGTTGGACTGTGAAGAAAGCTGAGTGCCGAAGAATTGATGCTTTTGAACTGTGGTGTTGGAGAAGACTCTTGAGAGTCCCTTGGCCTGCAAGAAGATACAACCAGTCCATTCTGAAGGAGATCAGCCCTGGGATTTCTTTGGAAGGAATGATGCTAAAGCTGAAACTCCAGTACTTTGGCCACCTCATGCGAAGAGTTGACTCATTGGAAAAGACTCTGATGCTGGGAGGGATTGGAGGCAAGAGGAGAAGGGGACGACAGAGGATGAGATGGCTGGATGGCATCACTGACTCGATGGGCATGAGTCTCAGTGAACTCTGGGAGTTGGTGATGGACAGGGAGGCCTGGTGTGCTGCGATTCATGGAGTCGCAAAGAGTTGGACACAACTGAGTGACTGAACTGAACTGAACTGAACATATAATTAGCTCAGTTGGGAAAGAATCTGCCTGCAGTGCAGGAGACCTGGATTCGATCCCTGGGTTGGGAGGATCCCTGGAGAAGGAAATGGCGACCCACTCCAGTATCCTTGCCTGGAAAATCTCATGGACAGAGGAGCCTGGTGGGCTGCAGTTCCTGGGGTCGCAAAGAGTTGGGCATGACTGAGTGACTAACATATTATTTGAATTACTGTAGCTTTGTAGTGTAGTCTGAAAACAGTGTGCATGATACCTCTATCTCTGTTCTTTTTCAGTGTTGTTTTGGCTCTTTGGGGTCTTCTGTGTTTCCATACAAATTTTAAAACTATTGGTTCTAGTTCTATGAAAAATGCCACAAGTATTTTGATAAAGATTGCACCAAATCTACAGATAACCTTGGGTAGTATGATCATATTAACAATATTAATTCTTCTAATCCATAAACATGGTATATCTTTTTATCTATTTGCATCATGTTCAATTTCTTTCATCATGTCTTATAGTTTTCCAAGTATAGTTTTTTTTTTTTTTTTTTTTTTTACCTCCTTAGGCAGATTTATTCCTAGGTATTTTATTATTTTGGTTTCAATGATAAATGGGGTCTTTCCTTAATTTGTCTTTTAGTTCATTGTTAGTGTATAGACATGCAACAGATTACTGCATATTAATTTTATATCCTGCAACTTTATCAAAGTAGTTTTTGGGTAGTGTCTTTAGAATTTTCTATGAATATATAGTATCATTAGTATACTATATATAGTATAATATATAGTATTATTTCATTGGTACACAGTGAGAGTTTTAGCTATTCCTTCCCAATTTGGGTTGCTTTTATTTCTTTTCCTGTCCAAATGCTGTAACTAGGACTTACAATTCTATATTGAGTTAAAAGTGGTGAGAATGGGCATCCTTGTCTTATTCCTGGTCTTAGAAGAAATGCTTTCAACTTTTAACCATTGAGTACGATATTAATTGTGGATTTATCATGTATGATCTTTATTATAATATGTTGATATATGTTCCTTTTATACCCACCTTCTGGAGAGTTTTTGTTATAAATGGATGTTGAATTTTGTCAAAAGCTTTCTCTGCATCAGTTGAGATGGTCATATGGTTTTTATTCAATTTGTTAATGTAGTGTATCACATTTGTAGTTCTTTTTTATTCCTTCTTTTGTTTTCTTGTGATTCCATGACTATTTTTAGTGTTATGTTTGGATTCCTTTTTCTTTTGTGTTTGTATATCTATTATGTATTTTTGGTCTGTGGTTACCATGAGGTTTCTGTATAATAGTCTGTATATATACATTATTTTTTAAGTTGCTAATCACTTAATTTCAAATGCATTTTAACAAGCCTGCTTTTGTACTGTCCTTCATGATTACTGTTGACATCATATTTTATATATAATTGTGTATTTCTTAACAGCTTATTGTAGGTATAGATAATTTTACTACTTTGTCTTTTAAACTTCTTACTAGCTTTGTGCATGGAAAGTTTACTAATAACTTCACTGGTATATTTGCCTTTATTGAAGGGTTTTTTTCCTTTCATAATTTTCATGTTTCTAGTAGTGGCTTTTTCTTTTTCACTTAGAGAAGTAGCTTTAACATGTCTTGTAAAGCTGGTTTGTTGGTGTCAAAATCTTGGCTTTGTTTGTTTTATGCTCTCTGAAGCAAATCTGAATAAAAACCTTACCTTGTATAATACTCTTTTGCTATAGTTTTTTTCCTTTTATCGCTGTAAATATATAGTGTCACTCTCTTCTGGCTGCAGAATTTCTGCTGAAAAGTCAACTTATGGGAACCTTATGGGAGTTCCCTTGTATGTTATTTGTTCCTTTTTTTCTTGCTGCCTTTAATAGTCTTTCTTTATCTTTAATTCATGCCATTTTAATTATAATGTGTCTTGGTGTATTCCTCTTTGGATTCATCCTGTGTGGGACTCTATACCTCCTGGACTTGGATGTCCAATTCTTTCCCCAGTTTAGGCAAGATTTCAGCCATTATGTCTTCAAATATGTCCTCAGCCCCTTTGTCTCTCTCTTCTCCTTCTGGGACCCCCATATTGCAAGTATTAGCAGATTTAATATTGTCTCAGAAGTCTCCTAAACTGTCTTCATTTCTTTTCCTTCTTTTTTTGTGTTCAGTGTCATTGATTTTTGACTACTCGGAATGTCTTTATCATTTACTCTATTGTTAATCCCTTCTAGTGTATTTTTCATTAAGTTATTTTATACATCTGTTTGGTTGTTCTTTATATTTTATAACTCTGTTAAACTTTCAATTTCTCCTTCTGTGCATCCATTCTTCTCTTGAGTTCTTTGACCACCTACAATAATTTTCCCAAGCTCTTTCTTGGGTAGACGGTCTATTTCCACTTCACTTACGTCCTGTTCTGGAGTTTTGTCCTTTGTTTGGACGTATTACTCTGTCACCTTATTTTGCCTAACTTGCTGCTTTTATTTCTTTACATTTCCTGAAACTGGAGAAGTGGCTTTTGTAGGAGACAACCTATGTGTTCCAGCATCTCACTCCCCTCTCATCATCAGAGGTAATGTTCTAGGGTTGCCTCTTTGAGGATTTCTAGGTCCTTTTGTTGTGGCAGGCAGACTACTGTGGGCAATCTGGTAGGCTTTTTTGGCTTCTAGTCTAGTTGGTTGCCAGGTCCTGCCTTGTGCAGAGGCTGCTGGTCACTGTTTAATGGGGCTTGGTCACCACACAGTTGGCTTCATAACCCTGGAGGACCCTGGGACTAGTGCTGGATCACTGATGGGTAGAGTCAGGGTACAGGAGATCCTGGAGCTGGTGCCCACTCACTGGTAGATGAATCCAAGTCCTAGAGCTAGTGCCAGGCCATTAGTGGACAGGGCCAGGTCCTGTGTTCTGGCTGCAGGATCCCAGAGCTGGTTCAGACCACTGGTGGGTGGGGTCAGTTCCTGGCAGGTGGCTACGGGGTCCATGCTGTTCTGAAGCTTGTGTTAGTCTGCTAGTGGTTGGGGCTAGGGCCCAGCAGGACCCAAGACATAAAGTTTCTGTTGCATGTATTTTTGTTCTTCTTGTTCTTTTCTATCACCCATCAAAAATGTAAAATCCACTCTCATTGATTGTTAATAATTGGGCAAGGATTTCATTTGTCCTTCAGGCCATCCAGAGACCTAATCAACTCTCCCATCCCTGGCAACACGTGACAGATTATTCACTATTCTGACTTTGTTCAATGTAATGGATGTAAACTGAGAACTTACTATTTTAAGTTCACTTCTCTGATTATTAATCAGTTAGATAAACTCTTCAATTTTTTAATATTTTGATTTCCTCATCAGTATACTTCCTGTTTGGATAATTTGCTGAGTTTCTGTTGTAATTTCTATAGTTTCCTTGCTTATTTTCAGTAGTTCCTTATGTATTGGATATTGATAATTTTCAGTATTAAGCACTTTATCTTTTTCCAATGAGCTATCTGCTCATTAACACTGTCCATACAGTCTTTCATTGAATATAAATACTTAATTTTGAGTATTTTAACAACTTTTTAATAGGCCAAAATATAAACCAATGGAAGGGACCACCACAAAAGATAGTGATTTTCTGAAAACTGAAGTGTTTCTGAAAAGGCTGAATAGCCATTTGGCATCAATGTTATAGTGTAATATTTCAAATATTGGGTGTGTATGTGGACTAGATTATTAAGGCCTTTTCAACCCTGGGATTATTTGATACACATGAAGCAGTCTGAGAACAATATTTGGAAATAATAAGATTTGAAACAAAGAGGGGATATTAGTGATTCATCTAATCCATACTTCTCATTTTCCATGGTAAAAAAAACAGGTAGAATAGTGGAGGTGCTTGCTTAAATTCCCCATAGTTGGTGCAAGGTTGGATCAGAAATTCCTGCTTCATAGTCCACTGCTCTTTTCATTACCTGAAGATAAATTCTAAAATAAATGATTCAATAGTAAACACTTGTGGTGGTTCCAGAGGTGGGAGGATGTCACAGAGGTAGAAAAACTATGCAGAAAGGGATATCTACAAGTTTTCCTAGGATTACTGGTTCATGGTAAATGCTAATATGACTTAAACATGTATAATCTATTTAGTTGTCATTTACAGAAATTACTAAAGTCATTATCAAATTATGTGTCCTCCAAATTATTATATCTTTCCCATATACCCCCCTACCACCACACAGACTATTCTCTCTCTTCTCTCTAATATCAAATACTAAATACCACTGTGCCTTTCCAGCTCAGCTAGGACTGTGTAATGAACCAAAACATTGCAGAGTCCTTGACATTATGCCTTCTAGAGAGCTTCTAGGCTGGTGTCCAGCTGTTGTTGCCTGATACATATAAATAAGAAAATCAATCCCCTCCCACAGTATTCAGTAACAAATCCTTTCAGCATCTGTGCCCCATTTTCTACTCTAATGGGAAAGCTTGTGAGAAAACATGGAGTTGTTTAAATTCTGTGCCACCCTAGGTAAAATCAGTTCATTTGTGTGCAGTCTTATTTAGATCCACTTTGGCACTGCTAGAGGGATAGTATCTTTAGACATAGTTTCTTTTTATTCCAAAGATTGCAGACTTTGGGAGTTTTACATATTGGTAGACCACAAAATAAGATATTGTTGTTTAGTCACAAAGTCATGTCTGCTCTTTGCAACCCATGGACTGAAACACACCAGGCTCCTCTGTCTATGAGATTTCCCAGGCAAGAGGCAAGAATACTGGAGTGGGTAGCTGTTCCCTTCTCCAGGGGATCTTCCCAGCCCAGGGATTAAATCCATGTCTCCTGCATTGACAGGCATATTCTTTACCACTGAGCCACTAGGGAAGCCCCAGATAAGATGATGGGACCCTTATATAAGGCTGCATCAACTATGCCTAACAAAGCTTACATTGTTCTTATGTTGATATATGATTTTATGGCATTAGAAATTTTTATATTGGTAGAAGATAAGGGGCAAGGGATTGATAGGATGCCATTTATAGGCACACATGCATATTAGAAGTTTAGTTAAGATACTCTAGACTTTTTCCCTCAATAAAAATATTCCAAGAGCTAGCATATTTCCTTTTTTGAGCATAGTGGGAGATTTCCAGTTTTCTCTGAGGCCTTTTCCAGACTTGACAGCTAATAGAAGGGTACAAAGGTTACTTTCAAAATCTGCTCAGTTGTACTTCTTCCCTCTCATCTACCTTCCTGTGCAGTGTATCTCATGCTCCTGTACAAAAGTATGTATTTGGTGCAACTTAAGTACCCCGACTGTCCTGACAAGATATTCGGAGGCTGGCAAAGTAGTGACAGAAAAGAGTTCTTTATACTATGTCTTCTCATTTCTTAGGTTTGTCTGCTTTTAACTTAGGGACTGGCTGCCATGCTGAAGCTATTTCTATTCCCCATTTTCTTTCCCCATATAAAATACTATTCTGCATTAATAGCTTTTCCCCTCTGCTTCCCCTAGCACTACACCTGCTTCAGTTATAGTCTTTCTCTTTGTTGTTTAGCCTGAGGACACAATCTAAATACCCTGCTTATTTCTCTGCAAGAATATATTCCCTGGTTGAATGGAGAGGAGAGGAGAAAAGGGAGGGTGGAAGAAGGAAAGGGTCTGTCTTCATTTTACCTTCCTCAGGCAGCAAATCGCCTATATGAGAAGTCCTAGTAGGAAAGCATTACAGATATGTACACTGTCATCTCCCTACAGTAGTTGAACAATTTTAATTCGGTTCCATTTCCCCTCCAGAAGCTCAATAAACTAGTAAGTAACCATCAATTTTTGCCATATGGGGAAGTTACACAAGCAAATGAACTCTTTAGGGTCACTCAGACCACTTCTGCTGCTGCACATGGTTGACCTAAAGCATCTCATTCTACTCTCAAGGAGAGGGACACCAACTTGCCATAGTCCCCCATACTCTCCTTTAGGATTCGAACTCTGAGCTCTAGCTCATCACAGTATGAGTGAAGCCTAGATAAAGATTGAGATGATGACCAGGGACACAATAACAGGTACTTCAAAAAAGGCAAGATAGGCTACCAAAGTATAACATAATCACTTGCTGGTACTATAATAAATTAATATAAGATGTTAATTAGATAATAAAATATCAGTGGTGCTAAACATGACTCTGCAGGTTACCCTTCTATATACTTTTAAACTCTAACCTTAGGGGAAAACTAGAGAAGATAACAAATTTATTGAGGTACAGCATGTGTAATAACTAGAAATCTTGAAAAAAACAGAAGTGATCCCTTTTACTTGTATTAAGATATTAAATTGATATAAGAAACATAAAATATATGGTCCTTCCCAAACAACCCTAGGAAGAATAAATACTATTTTCCTGGCAGTTCACAGTGCTTTTCTTATCAGTATCCAACTTGTGCAAAAAGTCTATGTCTCACTATTAGGCTTCCTCTCATCATAAGAACTTGCTTGCGCATACTGGCATGGTTCAGCACACTCATTTATGAACGTGAGAGCGGGTCTTCCCACATTGGAAAACCTAAAAGAGTATTGGATGTAATATCAGTTGACTATCAGGTAAGTTGACCCAGCTATCAGTATTCAGTTAAGTTCAGTTCAGTCGCTCAGTCGTGTCCGACTGTTTGCAACCCCATGAATTGCAGCACACCAGGCCTCCCTGTCCATCACCAACTTCCAGAGTTCACCTAAACTCATGTCCATCGAGTCGGTGATGCTATCCAGTCATCTCATCCTCTGTTGTCCCCTTCTCCTCCTGCCCCCAATCCTTCTCAGCATCAGGGTCTTTTTCAATGAGTCAACTGTTCACATGAGGTGGCCAAAGTATTGGAGTTTCAGCTTCAACATCAGTCCTTCCAAAGAACACCCAGGACTGATCTTCTTTAGAATGGACTGGTTGGATCTCCTTGCAGTCCAAGGGACTCTCAAGAGTCTTCTCCAACACCACAGTTCAAAAGCATCAATTCTTTGGCACTCAGCTTTCTTCACAGTCCAACTCTCACATCCATACATGACCACTGGAAAAACCATAGCCTTGACTAGACGGACCTTTGTTGGGAAAGTAATGTCTCTGCTTTTGAATATGTTATCTAAGTTGTTCATAACTTTCCTTGTAAGCGTCTTTTAATTTCATGGCTGCAATCACTATCTGCAGTGATTTTGGAGCCCCTCAAAATAAAATCTGACACTGTTTCCACTGTTTCTCCATCTGTTTCCCATGAAGTGATGGGACAAGATGCCATGATCTTAGTTTTCTGAATGTTGAGCTTTAAGCCAACTTGTTCAGTCTCTTTCACTTTCATCAAAAGGCTTTTTAGTTGTCTTCACATTCTGCCATAAGGGTGGTGTCATCTGCATATCTGAGGTTATTGGTATTTCTCCCAGCAATCTTGATTCTAGTTTGTGCTTCCTCCAGCCCAGTGTTTCTCATGATGTACTCTGCATATAAGTTAAATAAGCAGGGTGACAATATACAGCCTTGACATGCTCCTTTTCCTTTTTGGAACCAGTCTGTTGTTCCATGTCCACTTCTAACTGTTGCTTCTTGACCTGCATATAGGTTTCTCAAGAGGCAGATCAGCTGGTCTGGTATTCCAATCTTTTTCAGAATTTTCCACAGTTTATTGGGATCCACACAGTCAAGGGCTTTGTCATAGTCAATAAAGCAGAAATAGATGTTTTTCTGAAATTCTCTTGCTTTTTCCATGATCCAGTGGATATTGACAATTTTATCTCTGCTTCCTCTGCCTTTTCTAAATCCAGCTTGAAAATCTGAAAGTTCATAGTTCACATATTGCTGAAGCCTGGCTTGGAGAATTTTGAGCATTACTTTACTAGTGTGTGAGATGAGTGCAGTTGTGTGGTAGTTTGAGCATTCTTTGGCATTGCCTTTCTTTGGGATTGGAATGAAAACACCTTTTCTTTTTTTAAAAAAAAAAAAAAAAAACACCTTTTCCAGTCCTGTGGCCACTGCTGAGTTTTCCAAATTTGCTGGCATATTGAGTGCAACACTTTCACAGCATCATCTTTCAGGATTTAAAACAGCTCAACTGGAATTCCATCACCTCCACTAGCTTTGTTCATAGTGATGATTTCTAAGGCCCACTTGACTTCACATTCCAGGATGTCTGGCTCTAGGTCAGTGATCACACCATCATGATTATCTGGGTCGTGAAGATCTTTTTTGTACAGTTCTTCTGGGTATTCTTGCCATCTCTTCTTAATATCTTCTGCTTCTGTTAGATCCATACCATTTCTGTCCTTTATCGAGCCTATCTTTGCATGAAATGTTCCCTTGGTATCTCTGATTTTCTTGAAGAGATGTCTAGTTTTTCCCATTCTGTTGTTTTCCTCTATTTCTTTGCACTGATCATTGAGGAAGGCTTTCTTATCTCTCCTTGCTATTCTTTGTAACTCTTCATTCACATGCTTATATCTTTCCTTTTCTCCTTTGTTTTTTCTTTCTCTTCTTTTCACAGCTATTTGTAAGGCCTCCCCTGACAGCCGTTTTGCTTTTTTGCATTTCTTTTCCATGGGGATGGTCTTGATCCCTGTCTCGTGTACAATGTCTCGAACCTGTCCGCAGTTCATCAGGCACTCTATCTATCAGATCTAAGCCCTTAAATCTATTTCTCACTTCCACTCTATAATCATAAGGGATTTGATTTTGGCCATACTTTAATGGTCTAGTGGTTTTCCCTACTTTCTTCAATTTAATTCTGCATTTGCCAATAAGGAGCTCATGATCTGAGCCACAGTCAGCTCCTGGTCTTGTTTTTGCTGACTGTATAAGAGCTTCTCCATCTTTGGCTGCAAAGAATATAATCAGTCTGATTTCGGTGTTGACCATCTGGTGATGTCCATGTGTAGAGTCTTCTCTTGTGTTGTTGGAAGAGGGTGTTTGCTGTGACCAGTGCATTCTCTTGGCAAAACTATATTAGCCTTTGCCCTGCTTCATTCCGTATTCCAAGACCAAATTTGCCTGTTACCCCAGGTGTTTCTTGACTTCCTGCTTTTGCATTCCAGTACCCTATAATGAAAAGGATATTTTTTGGGGTGTTAGTTCTAAAAGGTCTCGTAGGTCTTCATAGAACCATTCAACTTCAGCTTCTTCAGCATTACTGGTTGGAGCATAGACTTGGATTACTGTGATATTGAATGGTTTGCCTTGGAAATGAACAGAGATCATTCTGTCATTTTTGAGATTGCATCCAAGTACTGCATTTCAGACTCTTTTGTTGACCATGATGGCTCCTCCATTTCTTCTAAGGGATTCCTGCCCACAGTAGTAGATGTAATGGTCATCTGAGTTAAATTCACCCATTCCAGTCCATTTTAGTTCGCTGATTCCCAGAATGTCAGTGTTCACTCTTGCCATCTCCATTGAGCCAGTCTAATTGCAAAAGGGCTAAGGACTAGGAAAGGGAATTACTAGTGTATCTGCCCTCTGATGCTCTCAGTATTAGGAGTCATTTATTACCCCTGGGTCTTCTTCTCCCAGAGAAAAGTAATTTCTGTCTCTGAGGACAGTAAAGAGACAAGTGGTATGAAGAGTCATTGTTGGGATTTCTTTTCATGAAGATATTAAATATAATCATGAACGCTAGAGAAAGTAAATCAAACCTTGCTCTAGTTTCTTTCTTCATGAAAGTAGTGCAACACCCAGATAAGCACTTGTTGGTGAATATTTTTGTTTCTGTTCGCCATTGGATATTTCAGGGTATGAAGCAAAGAGGTGGTGATTTTCTTCCCCTTTATGAATTCAAATGAAGTCTTAAAGTTCTATCCCTATCTATATCAGTGGGATAATGCTCTGTTTTGGATTCATTAACTTCAAGGTTGACACTTCCAGTGAGCAGAGGCTGGAATTGGTCTAGAGATATTATCTTGAAATGTAGTATATATTGCTATCTGCTCATGGTGGATGAAAAGCCAGTTGCAAATATTTTACTCAGCTAGGTCACTATTTGCCTTGGATACTCATGGTTACAAAAAGCTAGATGACCTGTATCGGGTGTTTGTCATTGTAACGCCATGCACATTAAGTATTTATTGGTCAGTTAGTGTGTATGTATGGATGTGAGAGTTGGACTATAAAGAAAGCTGAGTGCTGAAGAATTTATGCTTTTGAACTGTGGTGTTGGAGAAGACTCTTGAGAGTCCCTTGGACTGCAAGGAGATCCAACCAGTCCATCCTAAAGGAGATCAGTCCTGGGTGTTCATTGGAAGGACTGATGTTGAAGCTGAAACTCCAGTGCTTTGGCCACCTGATGCAAAGAGTTAACTCATTGGAAAAGACCCTGATGCTGGGAAAGATTGAAGGTGGGAGGAGAAAGGGACGACAGAGGATAAGATGACTGGATGGCATCACCGACTCAATGGACATGGGTTTGGGTGGACTCTGGGAGTTGGTGATGGACAAGGAGGCCTGGTGTGCTGCGATTCATGGGGTCACAAAGAGTCGGGCACGACTGAGCAAGTGAACTGAACTGAGTGTTCTAGCACTGAAATCATGTGTTTTTTTTTTTTTTTTTTCTTCAGCACAGCATTTGATATAGCCAGAATAGATTATAAAGAAGTTTCTGTGCAGAATTATTTCTTTTAAAATATTTCCTCCATTGGCCTTTTATTCTTCTATTGGATACTTTGGTTTAGATTTAACATGTTGTTTTTCAAATCCTCTGAAGGTAATCAAGAAACCCTGGCTATCATAGACCAAGCATCTTAGTTGTAGTTGGTAGGAAACAAAAGCCAGAATTGGAGTTGTGATCAATGTAGGAGTGAGAGAACGAGTTGTAGTTGGACCAAGTTGCACCCTACATAGAGAGCAGAAGGAGAGGGCGGCCATTGAATAACCTTCTTTACCTCTTACTTTTGCTAATAACTTGCCTTTCCTGTGGGATAGAGAAGCTCTATGTAAGTTGGTATGACATTGAATTAAGGAATGTAAACTTACAGAAAGAAGCAGATTCAGTTACATTCAAGTTGAGGCAAAAAAAAAAAAAAAACACCATATTTTACTGTCAAGCATGTGTTGTTTGATTATGTATGCCACTGCTTTTCTCTTTTAATGTGGATGGTGTGAGAAAGTTCAGAATGTAGTCAGTTCTTGAAATGTCACTTTGGAAAAAGTATATGCCAAATAGTTCAGAGGCACAATTTAAAAAAATATCTATAATGCAATGATTGAATATTCTTAACTGGTCTGTCCCTTTTGCTTCTCGTTCCTTCAGGTAAGAATATGAATAAGTTAGAGCACTGAAATTGCATGCAGATTTTAAAGACACTGATGCATAATTTAATAGCATCTATTGTTTTTAAACACCAAGGCTCCACTACTAATTTTTTCATGGAGAAATCATTTCCATATTTGCCATTCGCAGAGAAGGCACAAGGTAGCCTCCATTGCAGTGCTTTTCATGAGGAAATGAGGGAATATATTAAGGAGAAAAGTTCTCATGAGTTTTATTTGTACCAGTCTGTCTATCTGCCTGAACTCTCACAGTTGAAAACTCCAGAAAAGAAGATTGTGGAGGGAGAAAGTTATGAAATATAGAAATGATTTTTTTTTCAGTAGTATACAATGTAGCCAGACTCTGAAGATTGGGAGTACTTGGAGTAGAGAGGGTCAGATAGCATATTCATGTGCTTTATGGTAGGCTTACAGTGTTGTTGAGTATTTCATAACAGCATGTTACCACCTTCTAGGATGATGTTGTCCTGGCTGTGAGAAACCACTTTCCCTGTGTTAGTGTTGACCACCAATACAGTTCAGTGTTGCCCTCCATTACAGTAGTATTGTGTAAGTGTAAGGCTCCATCCTAAGCCATTCAAAGTGGCTTGGAAATACAGATTAGCTGATATTTGAAAGTAGACTGGAATCATAACTTTCTTATTTAAGAAAACTATGTCACCTTCTTGAAGGATTACTTTCACTTAAAAATTCTTTTTTTTCCAATTTCTCTGTATAAATGAGTGTCATTATTCTTCTCTAATCTTGAAATAACTAATCTTTATATGTAACAGTCATTACTTTGGGTATTACTTTGAAGGTGCCTGTGTAATAATGATTGTACATTTTTAGATTTGATGTTCCAGAGCTACATCAATTCTTATTTTATAATATATAGTACTCAGGAGAATGAACTCTCCGGAACACAATGCAGTTTGGATTATAAGAGAAATTTACAGTCTTCCCTCGGTATCTGTGAGTTGATTAGGTCCAAGACCTCTGACAGATACCAAAGTCTGCAGATACTCAAGTTATATTAAATGACATAGTATTTGTATATGACCTACACACATCCTCCCATATACTTTAAATCATTTCTAGATTACTTGTAGCACTTAATGCAGTGTACATATTATATAAATAGTTGTAACTACAATGTAAGTGCTATGTAAGTATCTATTTGCTGGCATGCAACAAATTTCAGTTTTGCTTTTTGGAACTTCCTAGAATTTTCTGAACATTAAAAAAAATTGCTATTTAAATTTTTATTGGGGTGTAGTTGATTTAAAATGTTAGTTTCAGGTGCACAGCACAGTGAATCAATTATACATATATCCACTCGTTTAAGGTTCTTTTTTCTGAATATTTTTGTGTTGTGTTAGTCACTGAGTCGTGTCTGACTCTTTGTGACCCATGAACTGTAGACCACCAGGCTCCTCTGTCCATGGAGTTCTCCAGCCAAGAAGACTGGAGTGGGTTGCCATTTCCTTCTCCAAGGGGTCTTCCCGACCCAGGGATCGAACCCAGCTCTCCCACATTGCAGGCAGACTCTTTATTGACTGAGCCACCAGGGAAGCCCTTCTTGATCTGCAGTTAATTCTATGGATATAGAAATCACAGTTATAGAGGTTCATCTGTACATCCTATCTATTCTCAGAGTTTCTGTAAGAAAGTACTTACTGTGCAGAAGCCACCAGAATAGCTTATAAATGAGTACTTGAAAAGATCCCCAAGGCCTTTATCATTCATATTGTTGGATAACTGCCACCTTATTGTTGATAAGTAAAGGACAGTGTTCTTAGAGCAATGTTAGAAGTTTTCTTTACTTTAAAATTTAAGAGAACATTCTAGAAAATTAGTCATGTAATGTGTATTTAGCTGTTACTACATGATGGAAACAAAAGATGGGTACACTTACATGATTAGGAGGGAAGATGTTTTTGAATGTGGAATGAAAACTACAAATGGGAGAGATACCATACAGGGTATTTGTACATCAGTGTTTGAAATGGAGAAAGGTTCTCATGAAGAATAGAAATTGGAAGGTCAGAATTAGGCTTGAATGTTGAACTAAGCAAAGTGTTTTATTCTGTAGGCTGTGGGGAGCCATAGAATACCATCAGTAATTCACTTCCTTTTAGGAATGAAGCATTTCATCATTCCATTTACTATTATTTAATATGGAATGCAGGCACTTATTTGGAAATACAATGGTAGGTTAAATATTAGCATGAGAACTCATGATGATACACAACATTAAATTTTCTCTATATGAAATCACATACAAAGGATGAAATTGTTTCATGTTTCTTTATACTTGAGGATGGTAGTGAACACGTGATCTTTAGAAGTTGATACTGCTCATTATCATTTACTAATTTTTATTAAATTCCAACAATGTGCCAAGGGAAGTGTAAAACATACAATTTGGCAGGACAGTCCTTGGCATGTTTGATAACAATTGAATGTATTCCATGGTAAATTATAAAACTGTAAATGTCTTTGAGTTGTTTGTTCCTATTTTGGCTAGAATCATAAAAGTAACTTGTATCTGAGATTCAGAGCTTTTTGAGGACAGAAATTATGACATATTTCCTCTACTATACTAACATCCAGTACATAATTATGTGCCTGACACATACTGAAGGGCTCAAAGGAACTTACAGAATGAATAAATGAAGAAATGCATGCATGAATGGTATTCTGAACTTTTGTGATCCTCTCTAACGTGATTTCACCACCTTTTTACCTTAGTCATCCACTGGCATTTATACAATCTTATCATTTAAGACAGCAGTCCTCAGTCTTTTTGGCACCAGGGACTGGTTTTGTGAAAGACAGTTTTCCACTCACCAGGGGGGATGGTTTCAGGATGATTCAGGTACATTACATTTATTGTGCACTTTGTTTCTATTACTATTACATCAGCTCCACCTCAGTCATCAGGTATTAGATCCCCAGGCCCCTGATTTAAGGCAATGCATGATCCTGGTATGGATCTTGATCAAGAAAGACATTAGGAGGAAAATTGGTGATACTGGAGTAATATCTTCAGCTTAGATAATAGAATTGTATTCATTTTTGTGAATGAATACTTTGTATACAGTTTTGTGACCTGGATCATTGTACTTTGATTACAAAAGATGTTAGCATTTACAAAATCTGGATAAGGGTTCAGTTCAGTTCAGTTGCTCAGTCGTGTCCCACTCTTTGCAACCCCATGAATCACAGCACGCCAGGCCTCCCTGTCCATCACCAACTCCCGGAGTTCACCCAGACTCAGGTCCATCGAGTCAGTGATGCCATCCAGCCATCTCATCCTCTGTTGTCCCCTTCTTCTACCCCCAATCCCTCTCAGCATCAGAGTCTTTTCCAATGAGTCAACCCTACGCATGAGGTGGCCAAAGTACTGGAGTTTCAGCTTTAGCATCATTCCTTCCAAAGAAATCCCAGGGCTGATCTCCTTCAGAATGGACTGGTTGGATCTCCTTGTAGTCTAAGGGACTCTCAAGAGTCTTCCCCAACACCACAGTTCAAAAGCATCAATTCTTCGGTGCTCAGCCTTCTTCACAGTCCAACTCTCACATCCATACGTGACCGCTGGAAAAACCATAGCCTTGACTAGACGGACCTTTGTTGGCAAAGTAATGTCTCTGCTTTTGAATATGCTGTCTAGGTTGGTCATAACTTTCCTTCCAAGAAGTAAGCATCTTTTAATTTCATGGCTACAGTCACCATCTGCAGTGATTTTGGAGCCGCAAAAAGTAAAGTCTGATACTGTTTCCACTGTTTCCCCATCTATTTCCCATGAAGTGATGGGACAAGATGCCATGATCTTAGTTTTCTGAATGTTCAGCTTTAAGCCAACTTTTTCACTCTCCACTTTCACTTTCATTAAGAGGCTCTTTAGTTCTTCTTCATTTCTGCTATAAGGATGGTGTCATCTGCATATCTGAGGTTATTGATATTTCTCCCAGCAATCTTGATTCCAGCTTGTGTTTCTTCCAGTCCAGCGTTTCTCATGATGTACTCTGCATATAAGTTAAATAAGCAGGGTGACAATATACAGCCTTGACGAACTCCTTTTCCTATTTGGAACCAGTCTGTTGTCCCATGTCCAGTTCTAACTGTTGCTTCCTGACCTGCATACAGATTTCTCAAGAGGCAGGTCAGGTGGTCTGGTATTCCCATCTCTTTCAGAATTTTCCAGTTTATTGTGATCCACACAGTCAAAGGCTTTGGCATAGTCAATAAAGCAGAAGTAGATGTTTTTCTGGAACTCTCTTGCTTTTTCCATGATCCAGTGAATGTTGTACACAGGACTTATTTTTATTATTTTTTCAATGTTTGTTAAAGTCTTGAAATATTTCAAGATAATAATTTAAACATTTAAAGCAAAAATTAAAAGGAAACCACTTTTGACCTTAAGATTATATTAATATTACTCATGTCACTCCCCCCACCCCTGGTCTTATTCCTCCTTACACCCTCATTATAATCATTTATCCCTTGATTTCATGGTATTTTCCACATCTATCAGAATACTCTCTGATATCATTTACTTCCCTAGCAGGCTTATAAAAACAAGTCAACCTTTTAATGACATCTTTGCCTGGTTCCTAGAATTGACCAGATTTTGGACTTCTCACGATTACCGTAATGTCAATCTGCAAACTTGAGTACCTGACTTCCACCTTCTGTTCTTAGAATGCTAAGAGCTATTAAGGAATTAACAAACTTGCATGGTAAAATCTACCACTTATTACATTTAACTGAAGCTCTTCTAAGTGCTTTGTAATCCTTTTATTTATATTTTACTGATTTCCAGCTACAGTCTACTTTTTCTACAGTGCTCAAACACCCTTAATCCTGCCACATAGAGATAACTACAGTTAACCTTGTTGTTCAGTTGCTCACTCATGTCTGACTCTTTGTGACTCCATGGACTGCAGCAAGCCAGGCTTCCCTGTCCTTCACCATTTCCTGGAGTGTGCTCAAACTCATGTTCATCGAGTTGGTGATGCCATCCAACCATCTCATCCTCTGTGAGCCCCTTCTCCGTCTGCCTTCAATCTTTCCCAGCATCAGGGTCTTTTCTAATGAGTCGGCTCTTCGCATCAGGTGGCCAAAGTATAGGAGCTTCAGCTTCAGCATCAGTCTTTCCAATGAACACTCAGGATTGATTTCCTTTAGGATGGACTGGTTTGATCTCCTTGCATCCAAGGGACTCTCAAGAGTCTTCTCCAACACCACACTTCAAAAGCATCAATTCTTCAACATTCAGCCTTCTTTATGGTCCAACCCTCACATCCATACATGACTACTGGAAAAACCATAGTTTTGACTAGAGGGACCTTTGTTGGCAAAGTAATGTCTGTGCTTTTTAATATGCTGTCTAGGTTGCTTATAGCTTCTCTTCCACGCAGTATGCATCTTTTAATTTCATGGCTGCAGTCACCATCTGCAGAGATTTGGAAGGCCAAGAAAGTAAAGTCTGTCACTGTTTCTATTGTTTCCCCATCTAATTCCCATGAAGTGATGGGACCGTATGCAATGATCTTTGTTTTTTGAATGTTGAATTTGAGGCCAGTTTTTTCACTCTCCTCTTTCACTTTCATCAAGAGTCTCTTTACTTTCTCTTCACTTTCTGCCAAAAGGGTGGTGTATTGTTAATCTGTGTGTAATAAATTGATAGCAGAAACTTTCAAAATGAGTTTAACATCAAACTTGACATACTCTTTGTAACTTAGCTTCCTCAATAATATAAATTTGAGAATTTCTAATATTATCAAATATTACTGAGCATGGTAATTTTTTGTCACAAATAATGTTGCAGGGAATGTCTACATGTTTATGATACTTAATATAAATTCTCAGTAATGGAATAACTGGAAAAAAGTTAAAAATATTCCTTTTTATGATTTAACTGTTTACTTTGCCAAATTCTTTTTTAAGTTTGGACAAATTTGCATTCTTGCCAGCAATATAAGGACACGCCTATTACAGAGCAAGTGCATTATTATTTTTTAATTTAGTGTTCCCAAATTTAAAGAATGAACAACAATGATAATTAATATATTGAAAATTCATTCATTCTCTTGGTTAAAAATTTATTTTATATTCATTGGCTATTTGTCTATTTTACCTTTCCTTTCAACCCTTTTTTCTTTTTTGTCTGAAATTGCCTTCTATGTCCATAGTTTATTTTGAAGGAGCTTAGATGTGGGATAAGATGAGCAATGATCTAATACTTAATATGTTTCATATATATTTACTATGAAAGATAGAAACTTTTAGTCTATAATACATTATCTCTCCTAATTTTTTAGTTTGAGTTTATGATATTTCATATATAATTTTTAATGTTAGCATAGCTTTTAATATTTGATTTGTCTCTTTCATTCATATTTTTGTTTGAAATTAATATTTATGACTTGATATGAAGCACAACACATAATAGTATTTTTACAAATTTTTAAAAATATTTTTTCTCCACGGATTAAAATGATATTATTGAATGAACTTTAATAGATTTATAAGCTTCTGTCTTCATGAATTTTTCCTCTTTAAGTCACATGCCATAGGCTTTGCTATAGACTATTTAATCAATTATTTTTTTATATACTTTTAATATGTCCTAGTGCAAATATCCACTCAGTACTTTTAAAACCTTTGAGGAGTCTTACAAATGTAATCCTCCCTTGAAACATTTATAATTATTTTGAAAAGTTAAGGAAAAAATTCTTTTCATTAGTATGTTAACTTTGGGAAAGTTTCCATAGGTATGTTATAATACCATTCTCCTTCAGGAAAATGATGTCTTTCCATTAATTCTGTCTCATTTTATGCAACTCTGAATTTTGTAGTTTCTTCCACATAGGTTCTGTTATGTTTTGTGCTAAAGATTTATTTTTTTTATTTTTAATTTAGTTAATGATTTTGAGAAATTATCTCTAGTTTATCTTTTAAATCCTTTTTTGGGGGGTAGAGTTTGAATTTTCAATCGTATAAATTACTTTTCAGGCTTTTATCAAAGTCATATGTGATGATTTATACTAATAGACTACCTCATATTGAAACTTCATGTTGAAATTTCATAGCATGCCTGGACTAAACCTGGTCTTGGTATAATAAAAGTTTCATTGTTTTAAAAAAAATTTCCACATGTTAAAATTCACCCTTTTTAGTGATACAGTTCCTCAGATTTTTAACAATCCATACATCCATGTAATCATTACCAAAATAAAAATATAGAAGTTGGCTATCATACTAGAACATTTCCTCATATTTTTCAATCACCTTTCCCCACTCTCAACCTCTGACAAGCATTGATCTCTATCCTTCCTTGATAGTTTTGATTTCTCCAGAGTGACATATACATGTAACCATACAGTATATAGCTTTACAGTCTGTCACCTTTCATTTGAGCTTCCATGTTGGCTTAGGTGGTAAAGAATCAGCCCACAATGTGGGAGATCTTGGTTCAGTCCCTGGGTTGGGAAGATCCTCTGAAGAAGGGAATGATGATCCTCTGGAGAAGGGGATGGTACTCCACTCCAGTCTTCTTACCTGGGGAATTTCTTTCACTTAGCACATTGCATTTGAGATTCTTGCTGTTTCATGGAACCTTTCTGATCGGTTTAAATTACACAGATTTTTTTTTTATTTTTTATACGCATTTTTTCTATTCATTAAGAGGTTAATGGACATTTGGATAATGCCCTGATGTTTGAATTGTAAATAAAGCAACTAAAACATTTCTTATGCAGGTTTGTTTGGACTTACACTTTCGTATTTGTTACATAATACTTATAAATGAAATTGCTGACTAACGTGATGGTAAATATTTGACTTTATAAGGGACTGCCAAATTCCCAAAGTGGCTGTAATATTTTGCATTTTTCACAACAATGAACAAAAATTCCAGTTGCTTCACATCCTTGTCGATATTTTGTAATGTCAGAGTTTTTAAAAAATATATTTTAGTCATTCTTATCATGTTGTGGATGGCTTTATTTACTTACTGTTTTTGTGTTTTACATTTTTCTCCTTTGTTGTATATCTTATAATTTTAAGCTATGGAAGACATAGTAGGTGATAAATTGTAAAAACCACGGACTCAGCTCTGTTCCTTGGAAGAGGACTGGTTTTGTTTCACAAACCATTGTTGTGACTGGATTCAAACTTCTAAACCTGTCTCATCTCTGATGGATACCAGATAAAATCATCATTTAGTTTGTCTTTGAGACTAGTTGTGCTAGAGCACTTGGGGCCTCCTGTCCATAAGTATCCTTTTGTGTTTATCCAAGTTTGGGGCAGGTTTCATGCACTGATGGGGCTTCCCAGGTGGCACTAGTGGTAAAGAACCCACCAGCCAATGTAGGTGACTTAAGACACATGGGTTTGATCCCTGGGTCAGGAAGATCCCCTGGAGAGGGTCATGGCAACCCATTCCAATATTTGTGTCTGGAGAATCCCACGGACAGAGGAGCTTAGTGGGCTATAGTCCATAGGGTCGCAAAAGAGTCGGACACGACTGAAGTGAATTAGCACACATACACTAGCACACATACACTGATGTGAGGACTCAGCCCTCTGTATTTTCCTTCTTCCCAGAATTTGTCACCTTAATTTTCCAGCTATTTTGCTATCACTAAACTCCTCATCTAACATCTTAAGACAGGAAGAGTAAGGTTTTCTGCTACAACAAGCCACATGGTTCAGGAAGTGTTGTTGCTGTTCAGTCACTAAGTCGTGTCCACTACTTTGTGACCCCATGGACTGCAGGAAGCCAGGCTCCTCCATCCTCGACTATCTTCTGGAGATTGCTCAAATTCATGTGCATTGAGTTGGTGGTGCTACCTAACCATCTCATCCTCTGCAACCCCTTCTCCTTATGCCTTCAATCTTTCCCAGCATCAGGATTGTTCCCAATGAGCTGTCCCTTTGCATCACATGGCCAAAGTATTGGAGCTTCAGCTTCAGCATAAGTCCTTCCAATGAATATTCAGGGCTGATTTCCTTTAGGATGGACTGGTTGGTTCTCCTTGCCATCCAAGGGACTCTCAAGAGTCTTCTCTAGCACCACAGTTCAAAAGTATCAATTCTTCAGTGTTCAGCTTTCTTTAAGGTCCAACTCTCACATCTGTACATGACTACTGGAAAAACCTTAGTTTTAACTATACAAACCTCTGTTGGCAAAGTAGTGTCTTTCCTTTATAATATGCTGTCTAGGTTTGTCATAGCTTTGCCATGAAATGATGAGGAAGTGTGCCATGATCTTAGTTTTTTGAATGTTGAGTTTCAAGCAAGCTTTTTCATTCTTCTCTTTCACCTTCATCTAGAGGCTTTTTAGTTCTTCTTCACTGTCTGCTATTAGAGTCCTATCATCTGCGTATCTGAGGTTGTTGACATTTCTCTTGGCAATCTTCATTCCAGCTTGTGACTCATCCAGCCCTGCATTTTGCATGATGTACTCAGCATATAAGTTTAATAAATAGGGTGACAATATACAGCCCTGTCACACTCCTTTCCCAATGTGGAACCAGTCCGTTGTTCTATGTGTGTTTCTAACTGTTAATTATTGATCCACATACAGGCTTCTCAGGAGGCAGGTAAGGTCGTCTAGTATTTACATCTTTTTAGGAATTTTCCAGAGAAGGCAATGGCAACCCACTCCAGTGGGTTGCCTGGGTTGCCTGGAAAATCCCATGGACGGAGGAGCCTGGTAGGCTGCAGTCCATGGGGTCGCTAAGAGTCGGACATGACTGAGCGACTTCACTCCAGTTTGTTATGATCCACAAGTCAAAGGCTTTAGCAGAGTCAATGAAGCAGAACTAGATGTTTTTCTGGAATTCACTTGCTTTTCTATGATCCACCATATGTTGACAATGTGAACATTGGTTCCTCTGCCTTTTCTAAATCTACCTTGTACATCTGGAAATTCTTGGTTCACATGGTTCTAAAGCCTAACTTGAAGGACTTCTGAACATTACCCTTGCTCGAGTGTGAAATGAGTGCAATTGTACAGTAGTTTGAAAGCTCTTTGGCATTGCCTTTCTTTGGGATTGGAATGAAAATTGACCTTTTCCAGTCCTGTGGCCACTGCTGAGTTTTCCAAATTTGCTGGCATACTGAGTGCAGCACTAGCACTTTAACTGCATCATCTTTTAGGATTTGAAATAGCTCAGCTGGAATTCCACCCACTCCACTAGCTTTTTTCCTAGTAATGGTTCCTAAGGCCCACATGGAAGTGCCCTTAGACAAAAAGGTACAAAGACCCAAACAACACTATATGCAGTTTCTGTCTTTCAGTAATTGAATTCTGTTCAGTTTTTGCCTGGTTTAAAAAAAAAATGTTTTATTAGTTTACTTCTGGCTGTGCTGGGTTTTTGTTGCTGTGTGGGCTTTTCTCTAGTTGTGGTGAATGGAGCCTACTCTCTATTTGCGGTGTGGGGGCTTTTCATTGTGATGGCTTCTCTTGTTGCAGGGCATGGGCTCTAGGGCATGCCAGCTTCAGTAGTTGCAGCTCCTGGGCTCTAGAATACAGGCTCAGTAGTTGTGGTGCACAGGCGTAGTTGCTCCATGGCATGTGGCATCTTCCCAGACCAGGGATCCTACCAATGTCTCCTGCATTAGTAGATAGATTTTTTACCACTGAACGACCAGGGGAGCCCAGTTTCTGCCTTTCTGTTACTTCCCACTGTATTCAAATAGTTGTATAAAATTGTTTTTAGTCTTGCTCCGTATTTTGTAACTTTTGTATTCTATAGTGTTATTATGACTAAAGTGCTATGCCATTAATGGAAGCTAGGATTCTGTACATAGTTTTAAATTTCTTATACCTTTATTCCTAAGAAATTTTACTTGAATAGTTTTATATCTGTTGGTTTTTATCATCACTTATTCTGATACTTATTCTTATACAATATGCTACTGGAGATCAGTGGAGAAATAACTCCAGAAAGAATGAAGGGATGGAGCCAAAGCAAAAAAAATACCCAGCTGTGGATGTGACTGGTGATAGAAGCAAGGTCCGATACTGTAAAGAGCAATATTACATAGGAACCTGGAATGTCAGTCCATGAATCAAGGCAAATTGGAAGTGGTCAAACAAGAGATGGCAAGAGTGAATGTCAACATTCTAGGAATCAGCGAACTGAAATGGACTGGAATGGGTGAATTTAACTCAGATGACCATTATATCTACTACTGCAGGCAGGAATCCCTCAGAAAAAATGGAGTAGCCATCATGGTCAACAAAAGAGTCTGAAATGCAGTACTTGGATGCAGTCCCAAAAAATGACAGAATGATCTCTGTTCATTTCCAAGGCAAACCATTCAATATCAGAGTAATCCAAGTCTATGCCCCAACCAGTAACGCTAAAGAAGCTGAAGTTAAACGGTTCTATGAAGACCTACAAGACCTTTTAGAACTAACACCCCCCAAAAATGTCCTTTTCATTATAGGGGACTGGAATGCAAAAGTAGGAAGTCAAGAAACACCTGGAGTAACAGGCAAATTTGGCCTTGGAATACGGAATGAAGCAGGGCAAAGACTAATAGAGTTCTGCCAAGAAAATGCACTGGTCATAGCAAACACCCTCTTCCAACAACACGAGAAGACTCTACACATGGACATCACCAGATAGTCAACACCGAAATTAGATTGATTATATTCTTTTCAGCCAAAGATGGAGAATATATTCTTTTCAGCCAAAGATGGAGAAGCTCTATACATTCAACAAAAACAAGACCAGGAGCTGACTGTGGCTCATATCATGAACTCCTTATGCCAAATTCAGAATTAAATTGAAGAAAGTAGGGAAAACCAATAGACCATTCAGGTATGACCTAAATCAAATCCTTTATTATTATACAGTGGAAGTGAGAAATAGATTTAAGGGCCTAGATCTGATAGATAGAGTGCCTGATGAACTATGGACTGAGGTTCATGACATTGTACAGGAGACAGGGATCAAGACCATCCCCATGGAAAAGAAATGCAAAAAAGCAAAATGGCTGTCTGGGGAGGCCTTACAAAGAGCTGTGAAAAGAAGAGAAGCAAAAAGCAAAGGAGAAAAGGAAAGGTATAAGCATCTTAATGCAGAGTTCCAAAGAATAGCAAGAAGAGATAAAGCCTTCCTCAGTAATCAATGCAAAGAAATAGAGGAAAACAACAGAATGGGAAAAACTAGACATCTCTTCAAGAAAATTAGAGATACCAAGGGAACATTTCATGCAAAGATGAGCTTGATAAAGGACAGAAATGGTGTGGACCTAACAGAAGCAGAAGATATTAAGAAAAGGTGGCAAACATACCCAGAAGAACTGTACAAAAAAGATCTTCACGACCCGATAATCACGATCGTGTGATCACTCATCTAGAGCCAGACATCCTGGAATGTGAAGTCAAGTGGGCCTTAGAAAGCATCACTATGAACAAAGCTAGTGGAGGTTATGGAATTCCAGTTGAATTATTTCAAATTCTGAAAGATAATGCTGTGAAAGTGCTGCACTCAATATGCCAGCAAATTTGGAAAACTCAGCAGTGGCCACAGGACTGGAAAAGGTGTTTTCATTCCAAGCCCAAAGAAAGGCAATGCCACAGAATGCTCAAACTACCACACAATTGCACTCATCTCACACACTGGTAAAGTAATGCTCAAAATTCTCCAAGCCAGGCTTCAGCAATATGTGAATGATGAACTTCCAGATGTTCAAGCTGGTTTTAGAAAAGTCAGAGGAACCATAGATCAAATTGTCAACATCCACTGGATCATGGAAAAAGCAAGAGAGTTCCAGAAAAACATCTATTTCTGCTTTATTGACTATGCCAAAGCCTTTGACTGTGTGGATCACAATAAACTGGAAAATTCTGAAAGAGATGGGAATACCAGACCACCTGACCTGCCTCTTGAGAAATCTGTATGCAGATGAGGAAGCAACAGTTAGAAGTGGACATGGAACAGCAGACTGGTTCCAAATAGGAAAAGGAGGACGTCAAGGCTGTATATTGTCACCCTGCTTATTTAACTTATATGCAGAGTATATCATGAGAAACGCTGGACTGGAAGAAACACAAGCTGGAGTCAAGATTGCCGGGAGAAATATCAATAACCTCAGATATGCAGATGACACCACCCTTATGGCAGAAAGTGAAGAGGAACTAAAAAGCCTCTTGATGAAAATGAAAGAGGAGAGTGAAAAAGTTGGCCTAAAGCTCAACATTCAGAAAATGAAGATGATGGCATCTGGTCCCATCACTTCATGGGAAATAGATGGGAAAACAGTGGAAATAGTATCAGACTTTATTTTTGGGGGGCTCCAAAATCACTGCAGATGGTGACTGCAGCCATGAAATTAAAAGATGCTTACTCCTTGGAAGGAAAGTTATGACCAACCTAGACAGCATATTCAAAAGCAGAGACATTACTTTGCCAACAAAGGTCCATCTAGTCAAGGCTATGGTTTTTCCTGTGGTCATGTATGGATGTGAGAGTTGGAATGTGAAGAAGGCTGAGCGCCGAAGAATTGATACCTTTGAACTGCGGTGTTGGAGAAGACTCTTGCGAGTCCCTTAGACTACAAAGAGATCCAACCAGTCCATTCTGAAGGAGATCAGCCCTGGGATTTCTTTGGAAGGAATGATGCTAAAGCTGAAACTCCAGTACTTTGGCCACCTCATGCAAAGAGTTGACTCATTGGAAAAGACTCTGATGCTGGGAAGGATTGGGGGCAGGAGGAGAAGGGGACGACAGAGGATGAGATGGCTGGATGGCATCACTGACTCGATGGACGTGAGTCTGAGTGAACTCTGGGAGTTGGTGATGGACAGGGAGGCCTGGTGTGCTGTGATTCCTGGGGTTACAAAGAGTGGGACACGACTGAGCGACTGAACTGAACTAACTATTCTGATACATTTTAATTCTTTGATTCATTTCTTTAAATATTTTAGACAACCATGTTTCTGATATTAATATTTAAGTTGTTTCTGAATCTATTTCTTACATTTGTTTCACTCATGGTGCCTTGTTTCTTTGTGTGTTTTATTATTTTTTACTATGAGCTCAAAACTTTCAGAACATTTGGGAAATTTTTGATACCTGAGAAACAGAGTAGTCCAAAATACCTACCATCTTTCCTTTTTGAGCACCTATGGAAGTTTATTCTTTCATTAATGAGTTTACATTTGCACATTTGTTGTTTTACATGTTTGTTTCAGTTAGGATTGAGGTTGCAAGTTCAGGACAGAAAACTCAAAATTAGCGGCTTAAACATTTGATCCTATTTCTCACTGTATGAAAGTAGGTAAAAGAAAGATAGTCCAGGTTTATTATATGATTCCAATGCATCAGAAAAGTGACATCATCCTATATTACTCTCCAATCACCCTTAATCTATGTCTTCCACTGTATTGTTTAGAATAACTGGTTCAGTTCTAGCTATCTTGTCTACATTCCAGCAAGCAGGATGAAGAAGAAATAAAGAGAAGGCATATTCCCTCTATTTGCTCTCTGTGCTGTGCTGAGTCATGTCCAACTCTTTGCAACCCCAGTAGACTATAGTCCACTGGCGCCTCTTTCCATGGAATTTTCCAGGCAAGAACACTGGAGTAGGTTGCCATTTCCTATTCCAAGAGATCTTCTGGACCCAGGGATCTAGCACATGTCCTTTGAGTCTCCAGCATTGGCAGACAGATTCTTTACCACTGCGCTACCTAATGGTAGCTACTATTTATCCAGTGCTTACTAAGTGCTTTCCATGCATTGTCTCCTTTACTTCTTACAGCTATCCAATAATGCAAAAACTATTATTATTCTCTATTGCCCAGATGAGAAAACTGAGGCTAAGAAAAGTTAAGAGGATGATAGTTGAGTGTTCAGTTCAGTTCAGTCGCTCAGTCGTGTCCCACTCTTTGCAACCCCATGAATCCCAGCACGCCAGGCCTCCCTGTCCATCACCAACTCCCGGAGTTCACTAGACTCACGTCCATCGAGTCAGTGATGCCATCTCATCCTCTGTCGTCCCCTTCTCCTCCTGCCCCCAATCCCTCCCACCAACAGTCTTTTCCAATGAGTCAACACTTCACATGAGGTGGCCAAAGTACTGGAGCTTCAGCTTTAGCATCATTCCTTCCAAAGAAATCCCAGGGCTGATCTCCTTCAGAATAGACTGGTTGGAACTCCCTGCAATCCAAGGGACTCGCAAGAGTCTTCTCCAATACCACAGTTCAAAAGCATCAGTTCTTCGGTGCTCAGCCTTCTTCACAGTCCAACTCTCACATCCATACATGACCACAGGGAAAACCATAGCCTTGACTAGATGGACCTTTGTTGGCAAAGTAATGTCTCTGCTTTTGAATATGCTGTCTAGGTTGGTCATAACTTTCCTTCCAAGGAGTAAGCGTCTTTTAATTTCATGGCTGCAGTCACCATCTGCAGTGATTTTGGAGCCCCCCAAAAATAAAGTCTGACACTGTTTCCATTGTTTTCCCATCCATTTCCCATGAAGTGATGGGACCGGATGCCATGATCTTCGTTTTCTGAATGTTGAGCTTTAAGCCAACTTTTTCACTCTCCAGTTTCACTTTCATCAAGAGGCTTTTTAGCTCCTCTTCACTTTCTGCCATAAGGGTGGTGTCATCTGCATATCTGAGGTTATTGATATTTCTCCTGGCAATCTTGATTCCAGCTTGTGCTTCTTCCAACCCAGCGTTTCTCATGATATACTCTGCATATAAGTTATATAAGCAGGGTGACAATATACAGCCTTGATGTCCTCCTTTGCTATTTGGAACCAGTCTGCTGTTCCATGTCCACTTCTAACTGTGGCTTCCTGACCTGCATACAAATTTCTCAAGAGGCATCTCAGGTGTAGAAGATGCTATAATAGATAAGTGCCATAGGAATACATCCTGCACTGGCAGGCGGATTCTTTCCCAAAGATGGCTCTTAGAACACTTGGTTTCTGTCACTTCCTGAAACTAATTAACAGGAGAATACCTACCTCAAAAGAGGCTCAGAAATGCAGTTTTTATTCTGGAGGATGAGATGCTTACTAAAAATTGGTAGTATAGTATTAAATATGATGGAGATAACCTATATTTGGAGAAAATCAATAATCCCTCTCACAATGCCTCACCTAAACTACTATATAATAGCTCGATTGATTGAAAGGACATCTTGTTAATAATCTTATAGCCTAAAGAAGCAAGTATTCAATGCCTTCTTTATAACTTGTGCTCAGTTACTTTTTCTGAATGGATGACTGAAGATTGTTTTACAGGATTGAGTCCCTTAAGTTTTTCTGCCACTCCTAGTATTTTTGTATGACTTTGCTTCAAATGAGTTAACTTGTGAAACATTAAAATCCCCATGGTAGAACTTGCCTGGTGGTCTAGTGGTAAACGTTCTGTGCTTCTACTGCTGGGGGCATGAGTTTGATCCCCGGTCAGGGAACTAAGATCTTGCATGCCATGTTATGTAGCCAAATTATAATTACAAAATTAAAAATTAAGAAATGAAGAGTAGGCTACAAAATATAAAAACAACCCATCATATTGATGAACCCATGAATTGATATAATGTATTTGGCACATTTCTCTCAAGTCAGAGCTTTCTAAAGTTGTCCTTCATGTACTGAGGGATTTGGGGGAGGAAAGAGAAATGCAGAGGGGAGAAGTCAAGGATAGATAGGGAAATTGTAGGCAACTCCATTCTTGGAGGCTGAGTGGGTCTTCAGGACTTAGTATTTCCATTCCCTGGTTCAGAACATGCATAACAAGCTCTTCTAATCAAAGATTTATGGATTTACATCAAAGATTTACATCATTGTTTCTTTCAGATTTCGAGAGTATCATTTCTTTTAGACCCTTTCAGCTAACAGAACAAAGAAATATTTGTATGTATACTCATGTGCCATCTCTTTAATTGTTCAATCCAGGTAGACATGTATAACAATATCAGGATTGTTGACCTGTACCCTTCCGAGAAAGAACACTATCACCTAGATTACAGTTCTTTTTTGCTTTTAGTCTTGCAAACTCCATTCCTTTTCCAAGTTACTTAAGTCAGGGGATCTTAGTGAGATGGTTTCATACATTTGTAATATAATTATATTGTTTAGTCAAATTCTGCATTCCATTCTTGATGTCAAAAATTTTTTTAATATGCATACATTGATTCATTTTTTTGTGCTGTAAGGTTCTACGAGTTTTGACAAATATGTAGTATCATTTATTTACCATAACATCATACAGAATAGTTTCACTGCCCTAAAAAATCCTTTATGCCTAGAGAAGGAAAGGCAACCCAGTCCAGTATTCCTGCCTGGGAAATGCCATGGAAGGAGGAGCTTGGTAGGCTGTATTCCATGGGGTCACTAAGAGTCAGACACGACTGAGCGACTTCACTTTCACTTTTCACTTTCATGCATTGGAGGAGGAAATGGCAACCCACTCCAGTGTTCTTGCCTAGAGAATCCCAGGGATGGCGGGGCCTGGTGGGCTGCCGTCTATGGGGTCGCACAGAGTCGGACATGACTGAAGAGAGTTAGCAGCAGCAACCACATACAACACATCAGTGGCTCCTAGTTTGTGGTCTCTGGTTTAATATCTTTCTTGCCCTCTTAGCACTCTGCTCCACAGGGACACATGCCCCTGGGTCTGTTCTGTTCACCACAGTGTCTGGATTCAACAAATGGAAAAATAAAAGTAAAAGATGGACTCACCCTCCCAGTAGAGCACCAGGTTCAGAAAGAATACACTGACAAGGAGATGGCATTTTGTCACTCCCCACCTCTTTTTTGAATGCCCGCTGGAGATGTTGGCATTTCCCTTTAAACCCTACTACCAGTTGACCCCTGCAGACCTCCTTATCCTCTGCTCTGAAGTCATAACAGTGACCAGATGGAGGCTGGCTGGGGTGCCCTCTGTGATGTCATCAAAGGCCCAGCCCTGCCTGGGCCTCAGTCTCCAAGTGCCAGGAGCACACCAAGAGTACACTTCCTCTCAGCTCACTATGCGGTCGGTCTGTAATATGGTTCATTTTCTGGCCTACGTGTGTCTCCTTTTTAAGTTCCTATGTGTTTTATGTTCTGAGAGAAGCCATAGATCTCCCAGGGAAGGTGCCCTGTGGAAGGCACTTTCGATTTTTGCAGAATCAACCAGAGCATGTCCCAGGCTGGCTTGGGAGCAAGTCACACTGGCTTATTCTCCTCCTCCTTGTGTTGTTGGTGATTCTGAAGTTTCCAGGAAACAGTGACTGAAGGTCGCACTGTTTGTGGCTGTTGGGGCTGTTTATTAGGCTCTATGAGAAAGAAAAAGAGGCTTCCTCCTCCAAAAAATGTATGTTCGGTACCTTAACCCAGCTCGAGAAAGACCTTGTGAACATTGTATCCAGGATGTGGAATCTGAAACTTGCCGCTGCAACCTGTTGTAACTGAAAACGTCCCAATCTCGAGGTTCCTGCAGATGCACATAATAACATTACAATATCTGAGGTGTCGGAGAAGGCACTGGCGACCCACTCCAGTACTCTTGCCTGGAAAATCCCATGGACGGAAGAGCCTGGTAGGCTGCAGTCCATGGGGTCGCTAAGAGTCGAACACAACTGAGCGACTTCACTTTTACTTTTCACTTTCATGCATTGAAGACGGAAATGGCAACCCACTCCAGTGTTCTTGCCTAGAGAATCCCAGGGATGGGGGAGCCTGGTGGGCTGCCGTCTGTGGGGTCGCACAGAGTTGGACACCACTGACGCGACTTAGCAGCAGCAGCAGCAGCATATGAGGTATGAGGCGAGGAAGACCCTAATCGAGTGGATTTGTGTGTCAAAGTAGAAGAGGCGTAGTTGAGTATTGACAAACTGTATCCAAACTAATAAAAGTATTCTGAAGCAAAAGAAAAAGCCTCTGATATTTTTTATTTTCTCTACGGTTTTACCTTTTCCAGAATGTCGTGTAATTGGCATCATGCAGTGTATAACTTTTTCCAGACTACCTTATTTTACTTAATAGCGTTCATTCAGGTTTCATACATTTCTTTTTGTGATTTTATAGGTCACTTCTATTTATTCTTGAATAGTATTCTGTTATGTTGATGTAACATAGGTTTGTTTATTCATTCGTCTATTAAAGGACACTTTGATTGTTTCCTCTGTGTGTGTGTGTGTGTGAGAGAGAGAGAGAGAGTGAATTAAGCTGTTATAAAATTTCTGTGCATGTTTTTGCATGGGTATTAACTTCAAGTCATTGTGTTAACAGTCTAGGAGCATAATTGCTAGCTAGATCATATGGTATGACTGTGTTTAGCTATGTAAGAAATTGCTTCTGAATTGACTGTACCATTTTTCATTGCTACCCAGGAACAAAGAATGAGAGTTCCTGTTGTTTCTCATCTTTGCCAGTAATTGGTATTGTCACATTTTTGTGTTTGACCATTCCAATGAGTGTGTAATGGTATCACATTGTTTTAATTTCGTCAGTCTACTTTAAAAGATTATCTTATTTCCATATTTCCATTGTAGCATTTCCATTGTGTTTTATTACCATAAATTCTTCAGGTGCTTTATTTGCATTGCGTTTTATTACCATAAATTCCTCAGGTTTAAGCAGATCTGCTGAGGTTTAATGGAGAAGGCAATGGCACCCCACTCCAGTACTCTTGCCTGGAAAATCCCATGGATGGAGAAGCATGGTAGGCTGCAGTCCATGGGGTCGCTAAGAGTCGGACACAACTCAGCGACTTCACTTTCACTTTTCACTTTCATGCATTGGAGAAGGAAATGGCAACCCACTCCAGTGTTCTTGCCTGGAAAATCCCAGGGATGGGGGAGCCTGGTGGGCTGCATTCTATTCGGTCGCACAGAATCAGACACGACTGAAGTGACTTAGCAGCAGCAGCAGCAGCTGAGGTTTAAATAGATCTGCTGCTCACTGAAACTGCTACTGCTGTTTGTACCATCACTGAATAGTTAAAATTTTACATAATCTCTTTCTCCTTCTGCCTCTGTAACTTAGCTTGCCCTTGCAAAATCAAGATCATGTAGGTCACGTAGTCTCAGAAAGTGGGGACTTGCAATTCTAGAAACTGGAGTTTATTTCACTCACCCTTGTCCTGCTGTTTGCAATTGCCCAGCCCCTGCAAACCTGCTTAATCATGCCTGTCCAGGCCAGGCACCCCCTTCCCCATCTTGACTGCTGTTACTGTGCACACAAAAACCTTTAGTTTAAACCAGCCTATTAACAGCTAGTATTGCCCACTACAGTCTGTCTGTTAAAACTCTGTAATCCCTTTGTTGGAGGCTCAGAGCTTGGAGTGTTAACTCCTCTGGGCCACCAGTATAATAAATCTGGTTCTCCAACTCTCCGAGTGTGGTGCTTGGTTTCTGTAACACTCTAATAAGTTTTGCATGAATGCTCGATAACTTGAGATCGTGTATATTGGAAAAAAATTTATCTTTAATTGAACAACAGTGAGCACATTTTCTTTTCCTGAGTATTGCTTTGTTTAGTGCCTCCACACAAAAGTATGAGTTCAGCATGAACTTCTCCCCCCTGCTTTTTTGTTTGTTTGTTTTGATTTTCTTATATACATACTAGATGTTAACCAAATCTGTATTCGGACGACTTGCAGTTGTACATTTACTCTGAAGTTTTACTTACAAGCATTTATGTATTTTATCTGAATCTTGACTTTATTATGTGTCTTCTATGGTTTTGAAAAACTATATGCTCATTATTCAGGTGTTTTTATAGACTATGCCTCTTCTCCATTGAGATTCAAATGAATCCATTTATATACTGTTAGAAAGAAGAACTGAACTGAGAAAGAGGGAACAATCGTAAAATATGTTGATATAGTTACTGAAGAAAATATATTTTAAAAGGAACAATAACAGAATATTTGCTAGCAAAACTAATTTTCTCTCAGTGTATTTTGTAATTATGAATATCCAAATGGTCTTGCATGTAGTCTATAAACAGACAAGAAAAATTAGCAAGCACCTCAGTCAAACAGAGTTTCCCTTATAGCTCAGTCTGTAAAGAATCTGGCTGCAATGCAGGAGACGTGGGTTCAGTCCCTCAGTTGGGAAGATCCCCTGGAGAAGGGAAAGGCTACCCATTGCAGTATTGTTGCCTGGGAAATCCCAAGGACAGAGAAGCCAGGCAGGGTACAGTTCATGGGTTTGCAAGAGTCGGACATGACTTAGTGACTCAACCACCCACCACCGAAGAGTGGAAATAAGGCCATAAATTCCAACAACTATTTTCAAAGGGGTGTTGGATATAATACTTTTATTAAACCTTTCCAATTATAAGAAACCCTTGCATTTTTTCTTTTTTTTAAATAATTTTTAATTTTATAATTTTAATTATAAATTCACAGTAAGTTACAAAAAATATACAGGTAACTGCTGTCCATCTTTCCCTCCCTCTCCCAATGTTAACATCTATACACACCTATAGTACTTTCAACTGAAAGAAAAACACACAACCTAAAATTTGAGAGTTAAGTTTTATTTGGGCAAGTTACTGAAGACTATAGCCTGGGAGACCACCTCTCAGCTCTGAGGACCTTGTTTGGAGAGGGAAGGAAAGAGTCAGGATATATAGGAGGGTTTTTTTTTTTTTTTTTCTCATGGAAAAAAACATGCAGTGAAACATCCAAAGATTATTGCTAATTTTAAAGAACAGACATCTCAAGTTAATAATTTTAGTGCTTCCTATGTAGGTGGCTCAGATGGTAAAGCATCTGCCTACAATGCGGGAGACCCAGGTTTGATCCCTGGGTTGGGAAGATCTCCTGGAAAAGGAAATGGCAATCCACTCCAGTACTCTTGCCTGGAGAATTCCACGGATGGAGGAGCCTGGTAGGCAATAGTCCATGGGGTCGCAAAGAGTCGGACACGACTGAGCGACTTCACTTTCATTTTCTTTCATGTATGACAAGATGCAAGAATCTGGGTTCATTGAAATTATTTCCTAGATATAAATCTTAACTATCTAGAGCCATTATCCAAGGCATAGAATGCTTCCCATTTTATGTTTTGTTTTGTTTTGTTTTGTTTTCTGTACTGAATTCCCCTCACACTGTATCGATGGTCACTGACTGTGGTGACAAATGTCTTGATGCCTGTAGAATTGAAATGGCAGCATAACTCTTTGTTCACATAGAATATAAAAACCAGGAAACTAATATTGGTATAATCCTCAGTTTTTTCAGATTTATTAAGTTATACATACACTGATGTATGTATGTATGTGCATTCATGTGTTGCCACAGCTCTCTGAAATTTTGTCATATGTATCAGTCCAGTTCAGTCACTCAGTCGTGTTCCACTCTTTGTGACCCCATGATTGCAGCATGACAGGCCTCCCTGTCCATCACCAACTCCCAGAGTTCACTCAAACTCAAGTCCATCAAGTCGGGGATGTCATCCAGCCATCTCATCCTCTGTTGTCCCCTTCTCCTCCTGCCCCAATCCCTACCAGCATCAGAGTCTTTTCCAGTGAGTCAACACTTCGCATGAGGTGGCCAAAGTACTGGAGTTTCAGCTTTAGCATCATTCCTTCCAAAGAGCACCCAGGACTGGTCTCCTTTAGAATGTACTGGTTGGATCTCCTTGCAGTCCAAGGGACTCTCAAGAGTCTTCTCCAACACCACAGTTCAAAAGCATCAGTTCTTTGGTGCTCAGCTTTCTTCACAGTCCATCTCTCACATCCATACATGACCACTGGAAAAACCATAGCCTTGACTAGATGGACCTTTGTTGGCAAAGTAATGTCTCTGCTTTTGAATATGCTATCTAGGTTGGTCATAACTTTCCTTCCAAGGAACAAGCGTCTTTTAATTTCATGGCTGCAGTCACCATCTGCAGTGATTTTGGAGCCCCAAAAAATAAAGTCTGACACTGTTTCCACTGTTTCCCCATCTATTTGCCATGAAGTGATGGGACCAGATGCCATGATCTTCATTTTCTGAATGCTGAGCTTTAAGCCAATTTCTTCACTCTCCACTTTCACTTTCATCAAGAGGCTTTTTAGTTCATCTTCACTTTCTGCCATAAGGGTGGTGTCATCTGCATATCTGAGGTTATTGATATTTCTCCCAGCAATCTTGACTCCAGCTTGTGTTTCTTCCAGCCCAGCGTTTCTCATGATATACTCTGCATATAAGTTAAATAAGCAAGGTGACAATATACCGCCTTGATGTATTCCTTTTCCTATTTGGAACCAGTCTGTTGTTCCATGTCCAATTCTAACTGTTGCTTCCTGACCTGCATATAAGTTTCTCAAGAGGTAGGTCAGGTGGTCTGGTATTCCCATCTCTTTCAGAATTTTCCACAGTTTATTGTGATCCACACCGTCAAAGGCTTTGGCATAGTCAATAAAACAGAAATAGATGTTTTTCTGGAACTCTCTTGCTTTTTCCATGATCCAGCAGATGTTGGCAATTTGATCTCTGGTTCCTCTGCCTTTTCTAAATCCAGCTTGAGCATCTGGAAGTTCATCATTCACGTATTGCTGAAGCCTGGCTTGGAGAATTTTGAGCATTAATTTACTAGCATGTGAGATGAGTGCAATTGTGTGGTAGTTTGAGCATTCTTTGGCATTGCCTTTCTTTGGGATTGGAATGAAAACTGACCTTTTCCAGTCCTGTGGCCACTGCTGAGTATTCCAAATTTGCTGGCATATTGAATGCAGTAATTTCACAGCATCATCTTCCAGGATTTGGAACAGCTCAACTGGAATTCCATCACCTCCACTAGCTTTGTTCATAGTGATGCTTTCTCAGGCCCACTTGACTTCACATTCCAGGATGTCTGGCTCTAGGTGAGTGATCACACCATCGTGATTATCTTGGTAGTGAAGCTCTTTTTTGTACATTTCTGCTATGTATTCTTGCCACCTCTTCTTAATATCTTCTGCTTTTGTTAGGTCCATACCATTTCTGTCCTTTATCAAGCTCATCTTTGCATGAAATGTTCCCTTGGTATCTCTAATTTTCTTGAGGAGATCTCTAGTCTTTCCCATTCTGTTGTTTTCCTCTATTTCTTTGCATTGATCCCTGAGTAAGGCTTTCTTCTCTTTTCTTGCTATTCTTTGGAACTCTGCATTCACATGCTTATAACTTTCCTTTTCTCCTTTGCTTTTTGCTTCTCTTCTTTTTACAGCTATTTGTAAGGCCTCCCCAGACAGCCATTTTGCTTTTTTGCATTTCTTTTCCATGGGGATGGTCTTGATCCCTGTCTCCTGTACAATGTCATGAACCTCAGTCCATAGTTCATCAGGCACTCTATCTATCAGATCTAGGCCCTTAAATCTATTTCTCACTTCCACTGTATAATCATAAGGGATTTGACTTAGGTCATACCTGAATGGTCTAGTGGTTTTCCCTACTTTCTTCAATTTAAGTCTGAATTTGGCAATAAGGAATTTATGATCTGAGCCACAGTCAGCTCCCTTAGAAGAAATCGAGTAGCCATCATGGTTAACAAAAGAGTCTCAAATGTAGTACTTGGATGCAATCTCAAAAAATGACAGAATGATCTCTGTTCATTTCCAAGGCAAACCATTCAATATCACCATAATCCAAGTCTATGCCCCAACCAGTAACGCTGAAGAAGCTGAAGTTGAACGGTTCTATGAAGACCTACAAGACCTTTTAGAACTGACACCCAAAAAAGGTGTCCTTTTCATTATAGGGGACTGGAATGCAAAAGTAGGAAGTCAAGAAACACTATTAGTAACAGGCAAATTTGGCCTTGGAATACGGAATGAAGCAGGGCAAAGGCTAATAGAGTTTTGCCGAAAGAATGCACTGGTCATAGCAAACATCCTCTTCTAGCAACACAAGAGAAGACTCTATACATGGACATCACCAGATGGTCAACACTGAAATCAGATTGATTATATTCCTTGCAGCCAAAGATGTCATATGTATAGCTTCACATAATCACTGCCGCAATCAAGTTACATATTTTATTATCACCACAAAACACCCTCATTCTACCTTTTTGTAGCTATATACCTCATCCTTAACTCATTGCAGCCACTAAACTATTCTTCATCTCTGTAATTGTTATTTCCCAAATCTTAGAATATATAGTAAGATTTTATTTTATGAGATTATTATTTTTCTCATTTAGCATGATTCTCTTGAGGTTCATCCATTTGGTACAGATTGATGTACCAAAATTTATTTAACCATTCACCCATTGAAAAGTATTTGGAGAGTTTCCAGGTTTTGACTGCTATGAATAAAGTTTAATATATGATTTGCTTTAACATTTTTTTTTCCTTTGGAAGTAAAGTGCCACTTCCAACATGATCTTTGTGGCTTCAGATGTGAAATTTGCTGTCATTTGAGTCAGTGTTCCTTTATAGGTAACATGTCATTGTTCCTGATGTTCTGAGACTTTTTGTTTTTAGTTTTTAGAAGTCTAATTACGGTCTCTTCCCTGGTAGCTTGGATGGTAAAGCATTTGCCTCCAATGCGGGAGACTCGGGTTTGATCCCTGGGTCGGGAAGATCCCCTGGAGAAGGAAATGGCAATATGTCATTATTTTTGATGTTTTGAGACTTCTTGTTTTTGTTTTCAAAAGTCTAATTATGATGTCTCTTGTTATGTGTTTCTTTGGGCTTATCCTATGTGTGTTTGGCTCAACTTCTAGAATTTAAATTAAAATATTTCACCAAATTTTGGTAATTTTCAGCCATTTTTCAAATATATTTCAACTCCATACTCTCTCCTCTTCTTCTATGACTCCACTGATACAACTGTTAGATATTTCTTATTATCTTATATATCCCTGAAGCTCTGTTCATTTTTAAAATCCTGCTTTCTTCCTGTTACTCAGAATGTGTAAGCCCCATCTGTCCTCCAATTCACTGATTATATCTTCTACCATATCTACTCTACTATTGCACTTGGCCAGTGAATTTTTTTAAAAAGAAACACAGCTATTTTATTTTTATGTTCTATAATTTCCAATTGCTTATTTTTTATGACCTCTATTTCTTTAGGCTTTCTATTTTTTATGTTTGTTTCAACAGAATTTATAATTATTTATAGAAACGCATGTATAATGCCTGTTTAAAATCCCAGTCAGACAATCTTAGCATCTGTTTCATCATATTGTTGGTGTCAGTTATCATCTTTAGTAGTGTTTTTCATGCTTTTATATGATTAGTGATGTACAATTGTATCTTATACATTTTGTGTATAATGTTAGAAGTCTCTTGAACCCATTTAAATCTGTTTCAGCAGGAAGTCATCCTACTTAGGCTTTGCATGTAGGACCTTGCCTACTCCAGTGAGTTGTAGTTACAGCAATAATTTAATTTTCAGAACCTCTACATTTATTCTGATTAGCTCTATTTCTGGTTCCACTAGTGCTCCTGCCCAATTCCTGCATGTACTGCCTGATGTCCTTCAGTGTGACATTCAGGAATCTCTTGGCTTTGACTGCTGTCACTTTGTAGGATTAGTCTTATAAATCTCCCAGGTGTCTGACAGGAACACCTCTATGCTCTTATAGTTGTGGCAGATTGGGTTGCCACTGAGTCCAGTCAGAATTGGAGGAAGGGTCCCTGTCTGGCCCTGCTAATACTCTTACTGTGGAAGATACTGCTGCTGTTGCTCTGGGTATGGGAAAGGGATCCCACTCTTGCTGCATCTGTGATGGATTGAGTGCTCATTCATTTGGGTGTGCTATGTTAGATGGGTCCCTTATTAGATGCTGCTGCTGCAGAAGATCTGGCCGTTGCTTCCTCCTGACACTCCTTCTATGGCAGAACAGGCCACCTGACTCAGTGTATAGTGCTGTGCTTAATCACTTAGTTATGTCTGACTCTTTGCGACCCCATAGAATGTAGCCTGCCAGGCTCCTCTGTCTATGGGGATTCTCCAGGCAAGAATACTGGAGTGGGTTGCCACACCCTCCTCCAGGGGATCTTCCCAATCCAGGGATCGAACCTAGGTCTCCAGCATTGCAGGCAGATTCTTTACTGTCTCAGACACCAGGGAAGCACCAGTGTATAGTAGATATTGCTATCATTACTTCTGTAATTTTGTTTGAGTCTGCTGTTGCCATGTGTGATGTTATTGATGTCCATATTGGACCCTTCTGCTCCTGCTGTTGCTCTTTGGATCTGGCTAATGCTGTCCTGGGTGTTTCACATGGATGACATTGATACTGTTGTAGCCACGTGTTCTGGGAAACAAACTCACTTATAAGGACAATGCAGATAGTGAAGTGCAGTTTATTACACTGGCGGGCCCAAGGCAGTGTCTCCTCTTAGCCAAGGACCCTGGCCAGTTTTTGTGAAAACCTTATATACCCTAAGTGTATGTGCCCAAAGCCACCTCCCCTAATTCCCTGAAACTAGTCTGAACAAAGGAAAAGAAAGATGCAATCAAAGTTAACCTGTGGTTCATATGCCTTAAGCCTAGGTAGTTAACAGTGGACAGTTATCAATAGGCCTGTGGTCATACCCCAATAAGCATAATGGAATTTATGATTCTATTTGGTTACACAGATAATTAGGGTATTCTTTTAGGCAATGGAGAGTCTAGGTATGAGCCCTGGGGTTCTTCCATCCGGGGGGCCTGGTTTTCCAGTTGGTATGTCGTTTCCATAGATACTGGGCATATAGGTCAAAGTCCACACTCCGGCCCAAGATGGAGTCCTTCTTTCAAGATGGAGCCTATTCTGTCTGTTTCCTCCTTCAATACTGCTACTATGGTAGATTGGGCTGTGAACTGCCCTGAATGTAGGTTATGGATGGACCTCTCTACTAGGTCTCTGTTGAGTTACCTGTTTTGGGTCCTTTGGCAACACAAATCAGAATTTTCTTGTTGTCTTGTTTTTCTTCTGTGCTGATTGGAGTTTCAAATTGCAGCCTTCTCTAGAGCCCAGTCTAGAATATGTGGGAATTAAAAAGTAAAACCCATGAAACTCACTATCATGTCCTCGTGTTCTGAGATTTCTATACAGTTTGCCTTTTTCTTTCCATCTTTTAGGGTCATTTTATGATTGTCTGTTGAATTATTTCCAGAGTATTTAGAGGGGAAGAACAGGGAAAAGTGAGTCTGTGTCATCTTTTCCTGGAACTGGATGATGTATCTCTTTTTATGTTTAATGACAGTGGGATGAAGGCTGAAGTAAGGTATATAACACTAACCTACTAGCAATCATGTTGGAGCAAAATATTAAAAAATTAATTTCTGTTATCCTTTCTCCCTTCAAATTTAATACTAGAATTGTGAAGAGGATTAGAGATTTGACTTTTATCTCTTACTAATGAGGTATCAATTATAAGCAATATGGAATCAAGCTCACTGGGTATATTAGCTCCCTCTCAAAGAGCTATACATCAGTTATCATTACTGTAAGAGAATGGGGCATTTCTTTTAATTTTGAGATCTTTCTCATTATTTTTTATAGAGGGCCTTAATGATGTTTGCATTCTAGATTTTAATATTAAATTATGCAAAAAGAAAACATAATAATTCGGAAATTCCAGAAAAATTTGCCAGTGAACGCAGAGTGAACAATTATTTCAATGCCTAATGAGGCTTTTAACCCACGAAGTATCTAATAAATTTTGCCTACCATTTTGACTAACATGAAAAGACAGAGGACTTAATTAAGCATAGTATTTTTTGAAAGATTGTTGCTTCACTAAGCTTTCACCTTAGCTTCAGATTTCCTTATCGCTTGTGATACAATAAGGCATATATCTGTATATATTTGTTCTTTGTTCCTGGTTTCCTACAGGGACCTACCATCTAAAACCCTTGGAATCTCCTGAGTGATAAAGGTGACAGGAACGTCTTTTGTTATTCATAGCAAGCCCCATTCAACCCTGCCTGCGGTTATGCTAATGAAGTGACACTTGTTGGGCCGCTAGATAGCTTTAAGAATGGGGACTGTTTGCCAGAGGAACCAACATTGTGATTAGAGGTTTGAAGTTTTCCACCCAAGTGCCTCCTCAGTGGTAAAGAATCCGCAGGAGATTCAGGTTCAATCCCTGGGTCTGAAAGATACCCTGGAGAAAGAAATGACTACCCACTCTAGTATTCTTGCCTGGGAAATCCCATGGACACAGGAGCCTGGTGGGCTACAGCCCATGGGGTCGCAAGAGTCGGACATGGCTGAGGACTAAACCACAACCACCACCACCACCTGACCCCTGGACTTCAGAGAGGGGACAAGAACTGATGGTTGAGTTCAGTTTCCAATGGTCAATGATTTAAGCAATCTTTCTTACATAATAGAACCTCTGTCCAAACCCCTAAACGATGGGATTCAGAGAGTTCCCAGGTTACTAAACATATCCTAATACTTGGAGGGTGGCACACCTCAACTCTGCAGTGACAGAACCTCCTGATTTCAGGACCCTGTGGATCTCTTCATCTAGCTGTGCATTTCTATCCTTTCTAATATCTTTTCTTGTAAGCTGGTAATCGTAAGTAAAGTACATTCCTGCGTTCTATAAGCCATTCTATTAATTTCTTTAACTTGATGAGAGGGTTGTGGAAAGCCCCAGCTTTATTGATGAGAGGGTTGTGGAAAGCCCCAGCTTTATAGCTGTTAAGTCAGAAGTACAGGTGGCAACCCGGGACTTACAGCTGAATTTGGAGTTTGATAGGACTGTACCCATAACCTGTGGGTTCTGTGCTTAGTAACAGAGTTGAATAGAATCACAGAACACCAGTTTGGTGTCCAGAGAGTGGAAAATTGGTTGCTTTGAGGGAAAACTATTCATTTGGTGTCAGAAGTGGTGCTGGAAAACACTACAGGCCATAGACCCCTATGGTTTCCCTTAAATGCATGTAGATTTGAATTGCAGTTACTGAAATATAGTACAATAGTGAGAAGTGTTAAATAACTAGCTTTTATGTTTTCTGGGTTGTTTTGAATAGCATATGATCTTTTCTGGTCCTAAGACTTCTTATTCAAATGGGAAGTCCACATTAAAAAAAAAAAAAAAGAAAGAAAGAAAGAAAGAAACTTAAAGAATATATGCATTCTGAAGAGAATATATTCTAGGCTATGTTGTAAAGAGACTTCCTCTCATAAAAGGTATAAAATCATGTTTTATACCTTTCTGTGTTTTGAGCCCTTAGCCCACTGCCCTACCACTATAAAGTGCTCAATAAATGTTTGCTCCTGATATATAAATGAAATAATCATTCCCGCAAAGGATAACCTATACCCTCTGAAATGGAACAGATATACCACCACTCTGAGCTCTTTGCAGGAAGAATGCTTTTTACATGACAATTACAAGTAGTAGCTATCTGAGTATTTGTTAACCTTTACCATGAAAGTAGATTAAAACTCTCCAGAGTGTAATGAGTCCCTGTCCTACTTATTACAAATTTTCTTCATTTATATCACTACCTGAAATGACATTTTGCATCTTGCTCAATTGGAATAATTTGATCTAATGCACATTATCTTTCTTATGAATGATGATGGTTCTAGGGAAAGATGAAAGCTCAGTTATAGCAACAACATTTTATCAAATGTGCACAATATTGCCAAAAATGTTGCAAACAATAATTTAAAGATACTGTTTTATCCATTTTGAACTACCATATTATTTTTTCCAGGCTCTTTTCATCTTGTTATCTCAAAAACTGTGTGCCTGTTTTTCTATATAATGAATATCTCGACTCTATTATCCCTTTTTCTGACTTTTTAACTTCCCCGATTTGATACTATGCCTTATCTGCTATCTGAGCTGATGAGGTCCAAAGTTGGCTATAAAGGAGGTCATGAAATTGAGGTCTGCCATGGGGATATGTCCAGTCCTTATCACATCTTTGGTATTGTCTCTTGTCAAACCAGCTCCTTCTATTATGTTCTGGATTCCATAATATGGTTTGATTATTTCTTCTAATGTTCTCTTTGAATTAAAACCCGGTTCTCTACATGCTTGATTCTAGTTGGTTAACCACCAGATTTCTTGAATGGACCCTGATTGTGGCAATATACCAGGCATTTGTAGCCACTGCTTTCTATAAATTATTTGAAGAACACATGCTTCACCTGCAGGAGGCATCCTCACTTCCTAGAGATCTACTTCAGGTTCTAGAGCTTCCCCAGGATTTTCAATGCTTGATTGCCTTGCTTTTTTCATTAACATTGTATCTTTTATATACAGCCAAGGAATGGTAATACCTCTAAAACCTAATGTAAGTAAATGGAAACATCTACTAACAGCCTAGATTTATCCTAGGGAATATGAAGTACCTTCTCTCCATGTGATCGTTAGTTTTATGTGTCAACTTGGCTCGATTATTGAAATCATATATTTAGTCAAACATTACTGTAGATGTTTCTTTGAAAGTATTTTAAAAATGGGATTAACATCTAAATCAGTAGACTTTGAGTAAAGCATATTCTCTTCCACTATGTTGGTGGACCTCACCCAATAAGTTGAAGGCCTTAATAACTAAAGCTCAGCTTCCCCCAAAGAAGATGAAATTCTGCTACATATTGATTTTAGACTCAAACTGCAACTCTTCTCTGGCCTATTCTATTCCAGCCTTCTGGCCTATCCTGTGGATTTTGAACTTACCAACCTCAAAAGTCAAAGGAGGCAATTCTTTAAAATAAATCTCCCTCTCTATACATATGTCTATCTATCTAAGCTTTCTGAAATAATTGCTGAATTGTTGAGAAGGAAGAAACCACACTCTTTTATTTCCGTTTCAGTACTTCTAATGAAATGGATGATGATGACACTATTTTTAAAACTTTACAGTGTGCCACTTTGCTTTTAAAAGCACCAATTTTATGAGGTAAGGTAATATCACACTTTATAGATATAGAAATTGTGTCTTAGTTGTTACATTATTTTTCTCATTGCCACTCAGCTAGTGAATGCTGGATTCAGGTTTCAAACTGCGCTTTTTTTCAAAGCTCACGTTGTTCATTTTGACCCACGAATTGAACCTTGTATATTGCTGTATACAATGATTAAGTCACTTTGTCCCTTATTCAGAGGTCTTGGAAAGTGATAGGGATTTTTTTAAATTAGAAACAGATTTTTGTTTATATGTCATGAGAATTTTATCCTCTAAGGTTGGTCAAATTGTTACATACATATTTCATGTAAAAATCATGAACTGATGCCTAACCATAAGAATTAGGCAAGCTTTGGCTTGTGGTTTGCCTGAAATGGTCCTGGCTTTAGTACTGAAAGCCTTATAGGCCAGGAAACCCATCGGTCCTAGCAAACCAACCGAGTTGGTCACCTTAGGTTAATGAAAATAGTCCTACAGAAAGTAGAACAGTCAATAGAGAAGAGGCTTCCTTTGCAGTAAGTTAACCAAAATTTTATGAGTAATTTAAAACAAACCTTAGATACAAGTAAGTTACTTATTTCCTTAAAATTGGTCTATTAATATTTATTAAGATTTTGATATCATATATGGCTCCTTGAATTTTTACTGCCCTGAATTTCAAGTTTGTACAATTAAACATGTTTGCTATTATTAAATAAGTTGATTTTCCTTGTCAGTTATCTCATATGTCTAATTTGTAATCAACACATTCTTTTTTTCCATAAAAGGTAAACTTTGCAACTTCTTTCTAAAAATGTACAGTCCAATTGTTAGGGGAGGCACACTGATTGAAACCGCCCACTCTGGCCAGGTACCATAGTAACCATTTGCATGAGTTGTTTTATGACAGGAGATCCTGATAAGGAACCTGAAACTAATAAGCCACCACCAACCAGAAGAGTTTGGGAAAGGTCTAAAGGAGACACTGCGTGTCTGTCCACTTCCCAGAATCCCTCTCTCTAGCATCTATCTTGGCTGAGTGATGCGTGTGCCACCAGGAAAGACTCTGAATTAGAATAATTGGTCAAAGACCACCTGGAAACTAATCCCATCACCATAAAACCCAACATTGCGAGCCACACGGCAGAGCAGTTCTCCTGGGTTCCCTTACCCTACTGCTCTCCACCTGGGTGCCCTTTCCCAATAAAGTCTGTTGCTTTGTCAGCACATGTGTCTCCTCAGATAATTCACATCCGAGTGTTAGACAAGAGCCCAGTTTTGGGCCCTGGAAGGGGTTCGCCTTACTGCAATAAATGGCGACTCTGGTGGGGACTCTTCTTCACTGAGACTGACATCCTGACCACTCGGGGTACTCAGGGGCCAGCTTGCCTGCCAATGGACCAGACCCAGCAGCCGTAACTGGGACCCTTTCATCCCTGGTCTCCTCCTTATGTGGACAACTGGTCAGAGTGCCCCACCCAGTAAGGAACAAGAGACTTTATTGACCTCTCTCCCCTTCCCTCTCTCTTTCCTCTCCTTAATCCTTCCTATCCTTCCCCATTTTTCTAGTCCCCCGGTCCTGTCCTGGATGCAGGAATCTGGTCAAAGGGCCCTCAGCCTGAGCTGAGGATTGGAGACTGATCACTTCCTCTTGGCAGAGAACTCGAATTCTGGTTCTGGTCTGGTCTGATTTCTGGTAGGGCCAAGTTCCAGTCCTCCCTTCTCTGGAAGCCCAGGGAAAAGTCCCGTAACACCTGGGTATCTGTAGGTGGCAGGAGACGTCTGTAAGGCCACCCCTTTCTCCCCCCTCTCCCGCCTCCTCCCCCTTCTTCTTTCAAGCTGGCTTCCTTTCCTCCCTTTGAAATCTTTGATATTAGTACTTGGATCTGAAGTTCTGTGTCTCTATAGAAGGTTTTCTGAGAGACTGCATTTTTGTATATAAGGCTTCCCTGGTGGCGCAGAGGTTAAAGCGTCTGCCTGCAATGTGGGAGACCTGGGTCGGGAAGATCCCCTGGAGAAGAAAATGGCAACCCACTCCAGTATTCTTGCCTGGAGAATCCTATGGATGGAGGAGCTTGGTGGGCTACAGTCCACGGGTCGCAAAGAGTTGGACACGACTAAGCGACTTCATTTTCACTTTCACTTTGATGAGGACTGCCGGGTTTATATGTGTGTGTTTTAACTCTGAGTTCTGTGTTGTGATTTTTGATGGCCATTTTGCTTTGTCTGGCCACCATTTGGTTTAGACCTGCCGCCATTTTGTTAGAACTTGATTTTCTTTCCCTGTGCCTTGAGACCAGGGCTCTCAGGAACACTTATCTAGACCATCTCTAACTCCTGAGACTGAGGGAAAAGGGGAAAAAGATTTTTAAAATTTTTATTTATTTCAACTTTTTTTATAAACTAGTAAATTTTATATTGTAATATCTAATTCATGACTAAACTTAGAAAATGAAGCTAGATTATCACTGGTATTTATGCTCACCAATCTATAAAATGCTAATATAAAAGTTCCTGGCTGCTAAGGAAAAGTAGGAAGTGTGTTATCAGTTTAAAAAAAAAGGTATGAAAAAAGACTAAAAAGAGTTATGCATGATCAGGATTTTCTAAAATTGGATTACAATTAGTTAGATAAATTGATTTTGTTAGGAATGACACAGCAGAAAGAAAACTGGTTAGAGTCAACTAGGTCCAAGATGGCGGATCTGACTTTTACTAGACCTTGAGCCTTGGTATTTAGGCCTATTGTGACATATCAACAAGCTAAGTGATACACCCATCAACACTGACTAAATTTGACCAAATGTTCTAAACGCTTTTTAATTGATCTTTTTGATAAAACTTCCTAAATATAATTCTTTTGAAGTTATTTTGACCTCTAGCTAACTTTGGGGTGCTTCAGAGGGCCCCTGAAACATCCCAAAGATAGATATTAAACTGTGTTTATTTGGTTGGTTAAATTACATGAAAAAGATTATCAAATGAGTAATAAATCTGCTCATGTTATAATGTATGGTAAAATTACTAATATAGATATCCTAGAAATTATATGGAGTTCTTAACATTCTGATATGTCCTGGTATTCTAATGGAAAACCTAATGACTTCACAGAAGTTAAAAAAAAGGACTGAATGAACCAGCGAATATGCTTATAACTTTTATGGTTTCTATCTGAAAAATTACAGGTTTGAATCTTATGTTTTCAGAGAGTAGGGAAAACCTTCCTCTCAAACTAATTATGACAATACTTTTGTAAAATTAAACGTTATAAACAAAACAATTATATTTTCTCTGTATCTGACTCCTCCAAAAATTGGAAATTCTTAGGTTTCCAGTAAGTTTATCAAATGAGTTAGGAAGTTTAGCTCACAGGTACAAAAATCTCAAGAAATTTTTGAGACCTTAAAAAGGGAAGAATTCACCTAGATTTGTTAGGCAAAATCTGCGATAAGCCTTTGGTGTGAGTTTCCCAGCCCTGTTTTATTTTAAAAGTTCAGTCTGAGACACTATAAATGTTTCAGCAAAATAAAAAGTATATAATCAATTATGGTTATATAAATCATCAGACCAAAATTAGTGAGAACAGACCTATTTTGCAAACAAGCTAGTCTTAATTTGGTTATATTTTATTTGATAAAAATGAGGATAATCTTAAGGAGAAAAAGATGTTTCAATAAATGTTAAATCCCAGTTTGTTAATGGAGGTGTGCATGTAGTAAGACTCATTTCTTGGATAGTTCTTTGCTGTTATGTGATATTAATGTAAAATTCAATTTGAATTCTTAAAGAACACCCTAAGTTTGTTTCTGAAGCTTATCTCAGTGATCTATCTTTGGATGAAGATCAGATACCTCATGACCTGCAACCAGGACTGGAAAAAGACATAATTTAAGGGACTCTATCCAAACTGGATGGAAGGACTTTTTTTTATCAGGAGAAACTACACTACACCAGGATGAGAAGACAATGACATCAGAGGTAGACAGCTTCCCAAAGATGCTGGACCTGATTCGTATGATCATTTATGTTTTCTTGACTTCTTAGACCTTTGCATATAAATCAAATGCTTTTCTATCATAGACCTGATTCTATGCTAGTTTTAGAAATCAATCCAATTGTTGGGTTTGTGGCCAATTACCTGTGTCTAGTTCTGGGTTACCTTGGTAAATTTCTCTACTACAAGACTCTAACTGGTTGGCCCTGAGAAATTTACTTAAAAAAGATTATAGTCATATTCAGGTCACTGTGATATTACTAGATGGGATCCCCTCACTGGGCCAACTAATAATGCCTGCTCTGACTCTGGCCATAAATTTGAGCTTTTTTCTATTACTCAAGCTCAGTCAGAGCAACAAGAAAAGTTTCAGCAAAGGAAGAAAAAATCTCCCAGAATTATGGGATGGATTTATATAGATAAAACCAGGCTATGGTAATTTAGGTTTAAAGTCTCCTCTGTGTTGGAAACAATTAAATCATACTAAGGATAATCAGTCTAGTAACACTAGAAAACTGGGCTATGTGCCTTATAGACGGTGGTGCCAATATATAATTTCCCTGGAAGATAATAGATTCTACAGAGCTGACTAAGTCAGATGACCTGAGATACATCTGAGATGACTGGGCTATATCTAATGGAAGCTCTTAACTTAAGTATTACTTGTGACTTGACTAATACTGCTGGCTATGTTATTTGTATTTCACCTGTTTTATAAAATTGTTGTTTCTTACACTGTCAAATGTGTGTCTGAGACCTCTAATGGAATAATATATAGTCCCATATGAGATCGATGATGGTAATGGTGTAACTCTAGATATGGGAAGAAGCAACAAGAGGAAATATTTTCCTGGACCAAGAAGCTAGTAAGACAGGTGGTCCAGAGAATTTTGGATACTGTTTTATGGCCTAGTCCAGTAACAGCACATTGAGTAGCCTGTCAACAAAAGCTTTGCCAAACCTGAGAATGAACATTCTCAGCACCATGGGATAAAATGGTCATGAAATGCCCCCCTCAAAATCATGGTCAAGTTTATGAGCAAAAAGGGGCTCTGCCAACTGAAGACTGACACTTGCCACCTACATCTACAAAGATTAAATCATGGCCGCTGCAACTGCTGACTTTCAACGCCCCTGAAAGGAGTTCAGGGTGAAAATCAGGAATGAGGCACTCTGTGCTCTGGGAAAAACTGGCAGAACAGGCCTTCAGATAGTTAGATCTTTTCAGGAGAAGATTTTTTGAGTCCCAATTCTTGCATCTTCTCATACCTAGAGAAACACTGATGTCATTAATGGTGAAATCTGCTTTGGCTGTTAAGGAAAAGTTTACAATTAAAAGTCAAAATAGAGTAGCTATGGTTCAGATATCCTGGGAAATAACTAGGTGATGCTATGGGTGTACTTTCAGATTAGACTTTGTATTGCTAAACACTTGAGTTTTCTGAGTCATGTCAGGCTTGGATGCCACCATTTTCAAAACAATGTCTGCTGGAAGCTAGTAACTGCAACCTTACTTTTTGTAAAACTAGGCAACTGGCTACCTGGCTATAAGTCTCCCTGAAGTGCCAGGTCCAGACTGGGTTTCAGGCCTATTCTTCTAAAAAGAAATGAGATTTATTTTGTATACTAAATTCAAGTTATCACTCCTCCAACTACTTCTAACTGGGTCTGTTACACCAAAATGGCAGACCAAGAGATTGAGATTTTAATTATACAAGACTCAGATCTAGAACCTGGAACTCAGAAATACTTCCAATTCAGTGTCTATACTCCAAGCTGAGGCAGTCCTATGCTCCATTTTGACAGGAAGTTATCACAGTCATAGTTGCCTATTTCCCTAAATTAAAACTTGAGTAGAACTCTGTGGGGCTCTGGAGTAGAGATCAATTCTGTGTTCTCCATTTCTTGTCTGTAGGATATATGCTTCATTCAGCCTCCTTGACCTTCCCTGAGTTCCAAAGTGTGGATTCAAACAATTGCTAATCAGGGAAGGGAGGGGATACAGAAACAGGAGAAACAATCAAAGGTTGGTACAGCCTCCAGACAGAGTCCTGGTTCCTACTCAAAGAAATATGCATAACAGTGTCTTTGAGCCCCCACCCAGGTGGAGGATGGTAACTTCAGACTGAACACAAGATTCCTGGAGCACAGCTCTGTTGCCTCACCACCAACCAATCAAAAAGGGTCACAAACCCTGCAACCCTCACCCCAAATGTTGCCTTCTGTTTCCGGGGACCAGAGATGACCATCCTGTTAGGTCTCCTGTTTGGCCCTTGTCTATTTCATCTCTGAGAGGGGCCAACAGTTTCAAACTAAATTGCTGTTACTACAAGGGTGGAAGCTGGTTTCAGATGTGGAACACCCCAACTTAGATCAGGTATAGAGAGATGTCTGCTCTGCTAGGCAGGCCTATGCCCATGCACAGCAGGAAGAAGTTACAGAAGAAAAATACCTCTGCCCCAATTCCTAAGAAGTATCTTGAGTATGAAGTATCTCGGGGGGAGTTGTTAGGGGAAGCACACTGATTGAAACCGCCCACCCTGGCCAGGTACCATAGTAACCATTTGCATGAGTTGTTTTATGACAGGAGATCCTGATAAGGAACATGAACTAATAAGCCACCACCAACCAGAAAAGTTTGGGAAAGGTTTAAAGGAGACATGCGTGTCCGTCCATTCCCCAGAATTCCTCTCGCTAGCATCCATCTTGGCTGAGCCATGCGTGCGCCACCAGGAAAGACTCTGAATTAGAATGATTGGCCAAAGACCACCCGGAAACTAATCCCATCACCATAAAACCCAACATTGTGAGCCACACGGCAGAGCAGTTCTCCTGGGTTCCCTTACCCTACTGCTCTCCACCCGGGTGCCCTTTCCCAAGAAAGTCTGTTGCTTTGTCAGCACATGTGTCTCCTCGGACAATTCACATCTGAGTGTTAGACAAGAGCCCAGTTTCGGGCCCTGGAAGGGGTCCGCCTTCCTGCAACACAATGACCCTTGACCTTTCTAGAATTTTTAAAATCTCATTTTAATTTCGGCATTTAGGCGTCTCTGGATTTGTTTACTATTTCCAGGTAATGGATTCCTTAAAAACAAAATAACGTTTGGGGAATCCAAAAGCATGAAATTCATTAGTCTGATAAAGCACCAGACTATGTACACAGACATAACATCAGAACAGCTAAGCTGAAAACTAAAACATTCAGTAAATAAATTGGTTGTTTTGGCAAAACTCCAAGGAACAATGGATATTTTGGGTTTGAACATTTTCCCTCAGTTTAATCTGGCCAAAGACACAGAAAAAAATACATTTTAGGTAAGTTGTAATTTTATGATAGAATTTCTTTACTATCACAACCTGAATTTCCTTAAAACTCTGGATATTATAACACAATGATGGGGGAATAAATTTGATCTGGTGGAAAGTGAAAATGAAGAAGAAGAAAAATTTGCCTTGAAAAACTTTTTTTCTTAGTTCTTTCCATTTGTACTTGCACCACCCTTACCATATTGATTTATCCATGAGGAAGATCTCTGAATATGAGGAAGTTTTTCCTTTTTGTCAAAGGCTTCCTTTTATTGTGCTCTGCTGCCTACTCCATGGTGTCCCTATGTTCCGTCAAATACACTTATATGTGGTTGTTGTTGCTGTTCAGTCACTAAGTTGTGTCTGACTATTTGTAACTCCATGGACTGCAGCATACTAGACTGTTCTGTCCTTCACCATCTCCAGGAGTTTGCTCAAATTCATGTACCTTGAGTCAATGATGCCTTCCAACTATCTCATCCTCTGTACCCCCTTCTCCTTTTGCCTTCAATCTTTCCCAGCATCAGGAACTTTTCTAATGAGTCAGCTCTTCCCATCAGCTGGCCAAAGTATTGGAGCTTCAGCTTCATCATCAGTCCTTCCAATGAATATTCAGGGTTGATTTAGGATAGACTGATTTGATCTCCTTGCAGTCCAAAGGACTCTCAAGAGTCTTCTCCAATACCACAGTTCAAAAGCATCAATTCTTCAGTGCTCAGCTTTCCTTATGGTCCAACTCTCATATCCACATATGACTACTGGAAAAATCATAGCTTTGACTATATGGATCTTTGTCAGTAAAGTGTTGCCTCTGCTTTTTAATATGCTGTCTGGATTTGTCATAGCTTTGTTTCCAAGGAGCAAGTATCTTTTAATTTCATGGCTCCAGTCACTGTCCACATTGATTTTGGAGCCTAAGAAAATAAGATCTGTCCTGGCTTCCAATTTTACCCCCATCTATTTGCCATGAAGTAATGGGACTAGGTGTCATTGTCTTAGTTTTTTTAATGTTGAGATCAAGCCTACTTTTTCACTGTCTTTCACCTTTATCAAAAGGCTCTTTAATTCCTCTTCATTTTCTGCCATATACTTACATACAGCCCCATAATACCCAAAACTCCTCTAATCCCAAAGTAACCCTTCCAATGCCATGCTATATTATGCATCTTCCTCTGGCAAAGAGTTGTCAGCTCTATGTATTACAGCCAGTCCTATCTTCTATACTATGCTAGACTCTTGAATTATCCTTCTGATGATATTCCATGCTCTGTCTGTGGACTATCACAAAAGAAGAGAATGCTTGAACATTTTGTAGGATTTGCTCAGACCACATAGCAGAAAGGATTCTAGACAATGGAAACAACATACATAAGACAGTAGAAATAACAGAGAAGACTATCACTGGAGCATAGACATTGAGATGACAAGTGTCATGAAAAGAATATGTAATTTTAATTGAAAACAGTGAGTAAAATGTACATTTCAAGAAATGTCTAATTTGGGAGATACTTAAGAGTCAAGGATCTTTTATTCATAGTTTTCCTTATCACATCTTTTGTGCCTACAAAAATAGAGAGCTCCATTCAAATCTTCATCTGTTCCCCAAAGAACTTTTAAAGACCCTTTTAATAAGTAACACTTTCTTTGGAATGTGGATTTCTTCATCCATAAGGGCTATTGTTATATATTTTAAGGGCAGAAAATCCTGGAGGTTGTTTTTGAGCTTGCTTCCTTGAAAATACCTGGATGCTGGAGATAGTGTATTTTGAAGGGAATAGTAAAGTAGAATTTTTTGTATATATTTCAGACCTCATTTATAATCTAGATGCTACTTGAGCTGGTGTCAAGTTTGCATGAAATTAAATTTAGGAAAGCTCAACTTTAAGAAATATGAATTTCTTCCTGCATCAAGTAGTTAGATGCTGGGCAGGAATTAAAAATGGCCATTTTCCCATGGAAACTAATGACACTGATGAGAGTTTTTTCATAATTCTGTACATCAAATATGTACAGATGATTTAAGGAGCTGAGGTTAGATTCAATGAATCTTATAAAAAGGAAAGTGGAAGGTCTGTCATATGAGAAAGCATCTAATGGGAATTTGTTACTTTCTGACTTAGGGCCAAATTCAGATTTTTAAGTATGTCTGCAAAAGTTATCCTCATAGAAACTATGTTTTCAACAGGGTGATAAAACATAGTTTTAAAACATTTTAATTTAAAATAATAGAAAACTATATAGTATATTCTGTGAATAACCTGGGGTTTAAATGCTTAAGTTTTCAAATCAAATTATATTTTATTGTTGAATTTAAAGATTCAGGTTTTAAAATAAAGATTATAGTGGTTTCCATATACTTTTAATTCATATTTTATGTGATATATTAAACTATTTGAGGAAGATTATTATTCCATTTGATAAATATGTTGTAATGTAAGTTATAAAATGGAACAAATATCACTAGTACCTCCCAGTATATTCTAAAATATGAAGTTGTTTTATGTAATGGGGATTGTATACAGAAGGTAAAACTATTTACTTTTTCCTATATTACAGAATATCTAAAGTTTAGATCAGACGGTCCTTTCATCAAAGGTTCTCTGCATTAAAAAACTGAGTTTTTAAGTTGTTTGCACATCTCTTGTCATTTGACATTTTCAACAACCCTACAAAATAATTAGTATTGATATGGTTGATCACGGATGAGGAAATTCTTGAAGGAATGCTGGAATTCCAATTCTGGAAGGAATTTCATTATCTAAAAGTATATGGAAGTGGACTAAAAAATAACCTTCAGATCTTGTCTGGTGAGCTCTCTGTATCTCACCTGATGTAACAACTTTTCTATAAAAGTACAGAAAGAAACCAGAAAGTTGGTGACAGCTATTCTTACACATTATAATATGCAGAAACAGTAATAACAAAAATATAACAGGGCAAGAACAAAGGCATATGTTTCCTAGAAATAAAGTTCTGTTGTGGAGAGAATCAAGGAGGGATGAGAAGGAGAGAGAGAAAGAGTCCTGAGAGCAGTTTAGTCAATTGGTGTGTGTCAAGAAACCAGGTGAAGTGGTAAAAAATTATTCCACTTCCAAATACCAGAATTGTATTAAGTGATTGCTGTTGAAAGTGAGTTTGAGATGGAAACTGTGCATATCAACCAACCACCAAAATTGATTTTATAAAGTAATTTACTTATAAATCAAATGAGTAGACGACAGCCTTAAGGACATCCACGGTGGCTCAGATGGTAAAGCGTCTGCCTACAATGTGGGAGACCCGGGTTCGATCACTGGGTCAGGAAAATCCTCTGGCAAAGGAAATGGCAACCCACTCCAGTACTCTTGCCTGGAAAATCCCATGGATGGAGGAGCATGGTAAGCTACAGTCCATGTGGTCGCAAAGAGTCAGAAACAACTGAGCAACTTCACTTTCTTTCTTTCTTTATAGACTATCAAATAGATCCAAATAAAGCTTTACTTTAGGAAAGGAAAAGCAGAGATAAAATGTAATAACTATAACCACAAGCACTTCTGGTTTATGGGAACTATATAAACAAAGAGAACAGGAACACAAATCCACAATTTCAAAGAAAGCATATTTATTTTAAAAATAAATGGCCAACTAAATAATTATCAAGACATTTCTAAAGATGTTTAGCATTCTCAATAGATTGCAAGGAAGAATGTTCTTTTGAAAAAAGGTGTAGAAAATTATGGGAAGAAACAAGCTTAGATGTAAATGAAAGTGGCTGAAAAGGGAAGAATTGCAAGAAAACTATACTGTCATGATCAAATTAACATCCACATCGAATTGAATAATGGAAATAATTAAGGCTGTCAAAAATCATTTGTCCTATAAATGATCAGAATAAAACACTATCTCATACAACAGAAGAAAATTACAAAGACAAAAAAAAAAAAAAAAACAACAAACAAAAAACAACAAGCTATAAGAAGATATACTTTGCATATAAGTTAAATAAGCAGGGTGACAATACACAGTCTTGATGTAATCCTTTTCCTATTTGGAACCAGTCTGTTGTTCCATGTCCACTTCTAACTGCTGCTTCCTGACCTGCATACAGATTTCTCAAGAGGCAGGTCAGGTGGTCTGGTATTCCCATCTCTTTCAGAATTTTCCACAGTTTATTGTGATCCACACAGTCAAAGGTTTTGGCATAGTCAATAAAGCAGAAATAGATGTTTTTCTGGAACTCTCTTGCTTTTTCCATGATCCAGCGGATGTTGGCAATTTGAACTCTGGTTTCTCTGCCTTTTCTAAAATCAGCTTGAACATCAGGAATTCACAGTTCACGTATTGCTGAAGCCTGGCTTGGAGAATTTTGAGCATTATTTTACTATATGCAGAGTACATCATGAGAAATGCTGGGCTGGAAGAAGCACAAGCTGGAATCAAGATTGCCAGGAGAAATATCAATAACCTCAGATATGCAGATGACACCACCCTTATGGCAGAAAGTGAGGAAGAACTAAAAAGCCTCTTCATGATGGTGAAAGAGGAGAGTGAAAAAGTTGGCTTAAAACTCAACATTCAGAAAACAAAGATCATGGCATCTGGTCCCATCACTTCATGGGGAATAGATGGGGAATCAGTGGAAACAGTGTCAGACTTTATTTTTTGGGGCTCCAAAATCAATGCAGATGGTGACTGCAGCCATGAAATTAAAAGACACTTACTCCTTCGAAGGAAAGTTATGACCAACCTAGATAGCATATTCAAAAGCAGAGACATTACTTTGCCAACAAAGGTCCATCTTGTCAAGGCTATGGTTTTTCCTGTGGTCATGTATGGATGTGAGAGTTGGACTGTGAAGAAAGCTGAACGCAAAGAATTGATGCTTTTGAACTGTAGTGTTGGAGAAGACTCTTGAGAGTCCCTTGGACTGCAAGGAGATCCAACCAGTCCATTCTAAAGGAGATCAGTCCTAGGTGTTCATTGGAAGAAGTGAAGTGAAGTCAAGGTCGCTCAGTTGTGTCCGACTCTTTGCGACCCCGTGGACACCAGGCTCCTCCGTCCATGGGAGTTTCTAGGCAAGAGTACTAGAGTGGGTGGCCATCTCCTTCTCCAGGGAATCTTCCCGACCCAGGGATCAAACCCACGTCTCCCGCATTGTAGACAGACGCTTTACCATCTGAGCCACCAGGGAAGTCCATTGGAAGGACTGATTAGAAGTCCACTGGAAGTTCATTGGAAGGAATGATGCTAAAGCTGAAACTCCAGTACTTTGGCCACCTCATGTGAAGTGTTGACTCATTGGAAAAAACTCTGATGCTGGGAGGGGTTGGGGGCAGGAGGAGAAGGGGACGACAGAGGATGAGATGGCTGGATGGCATCACTGACTTGATGGACGTGAGTCTGAGTGAACTCTGGGAGTTGGTGATGGACAGGAAGGCCTGGCGTGCTGAGATTCATGGAGTCGCAAAGAGTCGGACACAACTGAGTGACTGAACTGAACTGAACTAATAAGATAATTACAGAGGAAAGGGAAAGAGAATTGTGATATAATCTAAGACGTGTTAGTATTCCTGAGGAAGAAATAGAAACAGTAGAAATAATGACTTCATTTTTTAAAATACGAAATGAAAGAAATGTGTTTACAGATTGAAGCTCTCACAATTTTCTTTGCAAAATAAATGGAAACAACTATATTAATACACAGTCTTGGAAATTAATCACAAAGTAAAGAATATATCCTACCAGTATCCAAGAAAACGTCATAGTTTGCTATATTAAGAGCCATATATATGGTGATCTTCATGGGTGCTGAAAACATTGATAAAATTCAATATCCATATTAACGTAAAAATTCTTAGCAATGGTATAAAATGCTACTGACAAAAGTGAAGTATGAATATAGTTGTAAAAATCCTAAATAAAACATTAGATAATGGAGTCTAGCATTATGTGTAAAGGACTAATGCACCATAACCAATATGGTTTATTCCAGAAGTTCAATAAGAATTCTAGGTAATGAAATCTATTAATAAAAATCTTAACAGAAATAGTTCAAATGACAGATAATCCTTATCTTTATCATGCAGAAAAGATCGTTGATATAAGCCAACATTTATTCTTGAAAGAGAAAAAACCTAGAAAACTAGAAATAGAAATTTGTCACAGTATATTAATATATGCCTCCAACTAACAGCCTGAATCATATATACTGTTGAAATTCTAATACAGCCTGAATCATATATACTGTTGAAATTCTAATATAATCATAAGGTATTAGGTAAGTCTTCTGCAAGTATACTTAATTTTTTTTATCATTATATCAATTTAATATATTAGAACATAAGTAGGAAAGTAAAATCATGGTTTTTGGAGTGAAAAAGCAAATATATAATTATATGCAGATGTGTTTAACTGAAAAACTCAGGGCAAAAATAACTTTAAAATAGGTATTGTACAGTGCCTGGTAATATATGCACATCAGTTTATCTATAAAATTCAATAATCAGTACATAAAATTAAAAATCATGTTTGCCATGATACATATGCAATATCTAGAAGTAAAAATATTTTATAGTATCTGTCTATATCTGGAAACATATATCTCTTAATATATACAGCTTTACTAAATAATTCAGTGGTGAATACAAAATTATATTTATAGATAGAATGATTCTGTATGGAAAATATATCCCTTCTCACCAAATTAATCTATGTAACTGGCTATGCTGCTGCTGCTAAGTTGCTTCAGTTGTGTCCGACTCTGTGCAACCACATAGATGGCGGCCCACCAGGCTCCCCCATCCCTGGGATTCTCCAGGCAAGAACACTGGAGTGGGTTGCTACTTCCTTCTCCAATGCATGAAAGTGAAAGGTGAAATTGAAGTTGCTCAGTTGTGTCTACCTCTTTGTGACCCCATGTACTGCAGCCTACCAGGCTCCTCTGTCCATGAGATTTTCCAGGCAAGAGTACTTGAGTGGGTTGCCATTGCCTTCTCTGGTAACTGGCTATAATTTCAGTCAAATTTCAATGGATGTTTTAATTGACAAAATTATTGTGATTCAAAAGGTCTGCATGATATAGCTCTTTCCTTCTTCTCCTATCTCATCTTGGTATGCTCTCTAGGCATACTGCTTATTTGTTGCCTCAGGCCTTCATAAATTCTGTTTTTTCTGTCTGGAATATTCTCCTCTCAACTTTCTACATAGGGCTTTTATTCATCCTGCAGTTCACAACTTGAATCATACCTTTTCAATGAGAGATGTCCACGAGATATATATCTATATATATACACACATACACACACACATATACAAAATTATATATATATATATAGTAATTATCTGTATATAGATGGTTATTAAAGGCATGGAGTTGGATATTATTCAGTGTTGTAGAGAGAGAAAGGAAGGTTAAGAGTATAAGCTCCTTGAAGGTAGGGCTTTTTTATTTTAACCACTTTCTCTTCAGTCTCTATAATAGTGCTTAGCATATAGAAGATGTTTAATACATATTTCTTGAGTGCAGAAAAAAGGGCTTAGGAAAAAAAATATAGTCAAAAGCATTGAAAGAAAGAGCAGAAGATGAGCCTATAATGGCTATCAGAAGATGAGCCTATAATGGCTATTAGAAAATAGTACCAAAATATATAGGAAGAAAACCATTCATGAATGATATCAGAGAAGCTCAGAGAAAGAATATTTTAAAAAGAATAAGCCAAGCTAAATACTATTAAGATATCATCAAGATACAGACTCAGAAGCATCCATTGGGTTTAGTGGCACATAGGTCATTGTTGTTCTCAGTAAAAGAATGTGATTTAACATAGGGGGCAGAAGCCAGACTGAAATGGGTATATAAATAGGAAGTAAGAAAATGAGGTTGAAGGACACAAACCATTCTGAAAGAAAATGTATAGTAGCTTAAGCAATAAGTGAACTGAGGATAGAGTAGAAGGTTATATATGACAAAATAAGGAGAATCAGGGAAAGAGGATTTCAGTAGGGTTATAGAACATTGACAAAGTAGGACACTGTAAAGTCTGAGTAAACTATTTAGAATTATGTATTAAAGAGAATGTTAAGAGAGAATGTTTTTGTTTGAAAGAAATAAAAGTTTTTAATGGAAATAGTATCTAACTTAGTAACAGATAACCTGGAGTTTAGTTCCAGACCACTAACCTAGGCCACTACTTTTCTTTCTTTCTTTTTTTTTTTTTAACTGATTGTACTTTTATTCTTAAATAGGATTCCATTACATGGGTATGGCACAGTAGGTTTTTTCCCCTGTTAACAAACATTGGGTTGTTTCAAGTTTTTTTTTTTTTTTTTTTTAACACAGCAAATGATACTTTATTTCTGGTCATTGGGCTGCTGTCTATGGGGTCACACAGAGTCGGACACGACTGAAGCGACTTAGCAGCAGCAGCAGCAGGATATTCTAAGGGTTTTTGGAGGTTTGTGCCAGGAGCTTGGACTGGAATGAAGTACTGGAATTAATCCAATACACATTAATTGTTACAAATTACAGTATCACAGGTGGTTTGAAGAGTGTTTCCCTACTTGTATTCCCCAGAGCTCTATGTATGTATATTTTAAGCAGTTAGTCCAAAAAGCCAAACCCATTGGAAACTAGAGGTACAGCCAGTCCGTCTTCTTCACAGTAGGGTATCAGAAAGTCTTTCAAGTTTTAACAGTTTTGTAAATGAAGCTAATATGAATATTCCTGCACAAGACTTTTCAACAACATACATTTAAAACAAAAAGAAACATAGTTTATATACAATGTTACATTAGTTGCAGGTATATACTACTTTTCTAAATCTCAGTTTCTTCAACTGAAAATGATTGAATTGAATTCCTTTTAATAGCTCTTTTAATTCAGAAGGTCTTTGGAGCTTATAGGGGGTATTTCGTATAAGTGTTTAGGACTTCCCAGGTGTCACCGCAGTAAAGAATGCACCTGCCGAAGCCAATGCAGGAGACCCAAGAGATGTGGGTTCAGTCCCTGGGTTGGGAAGATCCCCTGGAGGAGGAAATGGCAACCCACTCCAGTGTTCTTGCCTTGGAAATCCCAACCTGACAGAGGAGCCTGTCAGGTTGCTGTCCATGGGGTTGAAAAGAGTCAGACATGATAAAGCACGTGTGCACACGTTCATGGCTTGGTAATAGGTTTGTTACAATAATAAAGGGCTTTTGGTCACCTTAAATAATGATCAGAAGGAACTGTAGCATGATTTGATGGGGTAAGACGTGAAGAAACACAAATTTCTTGTATTCCATTATTAGATACTGGAAGCAAGTGGTGATGTGCTCTTATTGTTGCTATCTCCCAATTTCTGTTTTGTAAAATTTATGTTCAATTGCAGAATATAGATTCAGTTGTAAGAAATACTTAATAATTAGTAAGACACTATGTTTGAAAATATTTAAGCAAGAGTTATATAATAAACAGTTTTTTGTAGTAATTCCAAATTCCAAATTTCTGGTAATTAAAATATATATCCTTACTATAAAATCATTACTACATATTTGATACTATGGTTTTAGTCCTTTTATCATTTTCTTTAGAGTAAAAAATAAGAAATTATTGCAGTATATTGAAAGTTTACTTTAAATTATACAAAATAGAGACAAATTTCTTAATAATGTTACCCAAATTTTAATTGTAGAATTACAGTAAATACTTTTCAATGGGAATGGAGAAAATAATTTTGCTAAGAGAACTGTATGGTTTGTTTTATTACCACAATGGTTATATAACAAATACTTTGCTAGATAATATGTGCCTTCTCTTGTGTGTTCAAGGATATACTGACTTCATTGCATCTTAAAGTTAGTTGCAACTTATGAGGAAATACTAAAGAAATTATAGAACATTGTTTAATTACCTTCATAGGGACTTGATTATATATATGGTTTTTATGGTCTATTTAAATGGATTTTGAAGAAAAATTGATAATGTTACTAAGATACCATTATTTATTTATTGTGTTAGCTTTTTTCCTTTTTTTAAACTTTTTATTTTGTATTGGAGTATAGATGATTAACAATGTTGTGATAGTTTCAGGTGAACAACAAAGGGACTCAGCGATACAGACACATGTATCATTTCTCTCCTAAACTCCCCTCCCATCCAGGCTGCCACATAACATTAAGCAGAGTTCCCTATGCCATACAGTAGGTCCTTGTTGGTTATCCATTTTAAATATAGCAGTGTGTACATATCAATCCCAAATTCCCTAACTATCCCTCCCCCCATCCTTCTCCCATGGTAACTATAAGATCATTCTCTGAGCCTGTTTCTGTTTTGTAAATAAGTTCATTTGTACCATTTTTTAAGATTATAAGTGATATCATACAATATTTCTCTTTAACTTCACTCAGTATGACAATCTCTAGGTCTATCCATGTTGCAGCAAATGGCATTATTTCATTCTTTTTAATGACTGAATAATACTCTATTTTTTATGTGTACCACATCTTTATCCATTCTTTTGTCCATAGACATTTAGGTTGCTCTCATGTCTTAGCTATTGTCAACAATGCTTCAGTGAACCTTGGGGTGCAATATCTCAGTTTCATTCAATTTTTCAGTATCTATGATTTGATATTCTTTACCCAAATTCTGTCTTCAGATAGTCACATATATTTGAAATTTACTTAGTCTTTGGTGGCTTCCCTTGTAGCTCAGTTAGTAAAGAATCTGCCTGCAATGCAGGAGACCTGGGTTCGATTCCTGGGTTGGGAAGATCCCCTGGAGAAGGAAATGGCAACCCATCCCAGTATTCTTGCCTGGAGAATCCCATGAACAGAGGAACGTGGAGGGCTACAGTCCATAGGGTCGCAAGAGTTGGACATGACTTAGCAACTAAACCTAGTCTTTGATTAGAATTTTATGTGATATAATAAAGTAAAGTTTCTCTTCATGATGTGCTGAACATAATATAGGCACCCAGAGTCATTAACTAAACTTGGTTATTTAGGGGACCTGATATTATGGGGATTTTAGGTTTTTGGTTTTTCTAGGTTTTGTTGTATTTTTATATTGGTTTCATTAGAATTTTATCTGCATGTAGATTAGCAGATGGAGAAGGCAATGGCAACCCACTCCATTACTCTTGCCTGGAAAATCCCATGGACGGAGGAGCCTGGTAGGCTGCAGTCCATGGGGTCACGAAGAGTTGGACATGACTGAACGACTTCACTTTCACTTTTCACTTTCATGCATTGGAGAAGGAAATGACAATCCACTCCAGTGTTCTTGCCTGGAGAATCCTGTGAACAGAGGGTTCTGGTGGGCTGCCGTCTATGGGGTCGCACAGAGTCAGACACGACTGAAGCGACTTGGCATGCATGCATGCGTTGGAAAAGGAAATGGCAACCCACTCCAGTATTCTTGCCTGGAGAATCCCAGGGACGGAGGAGCCTAGTGGGCTGCCGTCTATGGGGTTGCACAGAGTTGGACACACCTGAAGCGACTTAGCAGCAGCAGCAGCAGATTAGCAGACTCATGATTTCTATAAGGATTTAAAATTGATAATCATGTTCCTTATGATCATAAAATATTCTGATCTATTTGAGTAAAAAGTTCATACTCTTTAATCATTTTTTTTTAATTTGTTTATAGACTCCTGTGCGTAAGATAATTCTTAAAATAAGGATGTTAACTGCACTGGTTTAAAAACTAGCTCAAATTGTTTAAAAAGAAAATCAAATAGAATTCTGTGTATTTTTACATATATTTTGATAAATTAGAATACAGTGTGGTTGTAAAAAGAATAAGGCATATTTCTCTGTGTTGTTATTACATGATATAGTAAAGAGTTAAAAGAAGTAAGACCAAAATAAACAAACACTGTGCTGTTATTCCCCATCTGACCTCTGAGTCAGGCAAACTAAATACCCATCCCTCAGGCAGCCTCCAGACAGGGTAGAAAATTGCAAATAATTAGTCTTCTCTGTTTCCTTTGCTTTAAGGGAGGGAATTAGAAACTGGGCTCTTGCTTCCCACTGACTGTTTCTCTGTACTGGGATAGAATAAGGCAAGGGCCAGTAAAAATGCCAGAAAGTTTCCCATCATCTTGAATATGGCTTTTACTTTTTAAAATTTGTTTTAAACTGAAATATAGTTGACCTACAGTATTATGTTGGTTTCAGATGTACAACACACTAACATCATCTTTTTAGATTACTTTCCATACCAAGTTATTATAATAGTAACTATATTCCCTGTGCTTACATCTTTGTAACTTATTTTATATCTAGTGTTTGGTTCTTCCTAATCCCCTTTACCTATTTTGCGTCTTTGCCCTGCTAATCACTCATTTCTTCTCTATATCTGTGAGTCTGTTTCTAATTTGTTAAATTTGTTCATTTCTTTTGTTCTTTGGATTCTAGTATAAGTGAAAACATACAGAAAAACTTTACTTTTTCTTGATTGGCCATTTATTTTGTTGTAACTTGTAGAACACTGATTATTTTCCAAAGCTTCTATAAGGTGATTTAACCAACTTCTAGGGTATTTTTTTTTAATGCTTCCATGAGAGACTGAAGGCCTATAGCTTCCTAGTTCGCTATCTTGCTAATGTAATACCTTTCTCCTTTAATATTTAAAGACTTATTCTCAGATGCCCTTTTAATAATATACTTACAGCTTACAGTTGATATACTTTAAAAGTATAAAATAAAGTGTTTGGTGAAGGTGATACAAATGCTGAAAATGGATACCAGGCTTGGTAATGTCAATACAATAAAAATAGAACATAAGATAAAGATGGTATTCTCTACAATATTAAAAAGTGGTTTGTTTCAGGTGGGAGATGGGTAGAGAGGGACAGAAAGAGAGTCAGGCAGTCCATAGTTAAAGAAAAAGGGATGCTTAGATACGCCAGCCCCACTCTTGAATTTTCTGTTGTTTCCTCATATGAATTAATCAATTCTAAATTTTTCTTAATCTATTTTAAGTTGCTTTGCAACTAGAATCTTGGCTCTATATATTTAAGATAAACTAGTAATGTATGTGCAAATTGTGTATAGAAAAAAACAGCTTTTTTCTTAAACACATGTAAGTGGGCCTGAATAATAGACACACACAGATATGTTTCTGGATAGGAGATGCCAGTTCTTCCTAAATCTGTAAATTCACTGCACCATCTCTCAAAATTTCTAGAGAAGTATATTTTCATCACATCTTTTACTAGGAAATCACTAGAAAAACATAACTTTATGTTTTAAAATAAGCTCCAATCTGGTGTTAATTGTATTGTTTGCCATATTTCTTATACACTTGGGAATTTAGAAAATATTATGATAAAAAGTACACATAATTCAACATTTTATCAAGTGACAAGCTTAGCATAAGCATTTTTTAATCTGTAGCTTATAGTATGACTTCATTGATTCATAATTTACTATCTGTGAGTACATATAGATTTGTGTCTCTATAGTTTATTATCTGTTATTCTAGGTTGTAAGCATTATTTATGACTGCATTTTATACCTACTGAATTTTGGCTAGACTTCTGTCAGGGGACATTCATCTTTAAGGGATCCAATATGTTCGTCTTTTGTGTGCTGTTTCTCAAGGACTCTCTATTCCTTATCAGTTCCTGGGAAACAGGAATGAGCAGAGCTGCATGCAGTTCTCAGGATTGAAATCATGAGAAGGGGCACCTGCTTGGATTCCTTTCAGTGACTCCCTTCAGTGACCTTACTTAAATGTAATCTATTCAGTTATGCCCCTCTTACTCAGGATATGGAATGCTTTCTGACCCTTTGAAGATTGTTATTTGCTTGGCTTTGTTTTTGCTCAATTTTTTTTACTGCCTAAAACTGCCTTGTATGAAGATATATAAACATGCTTTTCTGCAAATAAAGCACCCTTGTTTCACTCGAGACTTGGGTCCCCTGCGTCCCTCTTCTCGTCGACTCCCGTCCCCAGGTCCCAGTCTACAAAGACCGTGACAGACTTCCACATGAATAATGGATATTTTAACCTATATGTATTTGCAGTTTCATGAGGCATGATGTTGTTATGAAGAATTATGATATTTCCAATGTGAAGAGAGAATGGACCTTTGCAAATTTGATTCAGCAGGAGAATACTCTTCATATTTTATTGTATTTCCATTAGAAAAATATGATTGGATAGAAAAGAAGCATGATCATTATCTCATGTCTGAGGCATTTCACAGTATGGGATCTGGCTGCCAAAGGATGCAATTCATGGCTACCCTTTGTATGAGAGCTGCTTCTGAGCAGCAAGCTATCCCTGGTAAGAATGTAATCAATCAAGATTGAAAAACTGCAGGGCTTCCTGACTGACTTAGCTTCTACTTTTAGACTTTTAGGAGAATATGTTCGAGCCTTTATTAGAGTCAATTTTTCAGTCTTGGATGAATTACATAATCTATGTGGGTAAATATCAGGAGGAGTAAGGCAAAACAACATTCCTTCTCAGCATGCATCTGTTATTTCTGGATCACTGGTGACATTTTTATTGATTATACATTCTCAAAATAACCTGTGGAATTAGAATGCTAGTAATTACTCTTTGAGAAGAAATCAATGTATATTATAAAACTGGGTGTCAAAGTGTTTGACTATCTGTTGAAACAGATAGATGTTGGAGAATTAATATGTAGGGTCTCTTTAGGAATTTTCTGCTAATGGTTTAGACTTAGATTCATTTACCTATAAAATGTGATCACACTCATCAGAATTCTTTGGTTTTCTGTCTTCATGTCACTCCTCTCAGGTGAGGAAAATGTACTAAATGTTTCAACTGAAAGCTTATATCATAAGATTTGTTAAAGCAAAGAATTCAGACAGAGTTGACATCCAGGGATCGGTATTGTAGACAAGTGAGTGCTAAAAGATGAGGCCCAGATATTATTTAATATAATCCTCTCATTATTTTATTTATATTTTAATTTTATCTGATCAATATTTCTTTCTCCTCTGAATTATTTTTTACTTATCCATTGTATAAACTGAGATAGGTCACATCAAGTGAATATGAAACTGTCCTGGATCCTCTCTGTGCTCAGGGATCAAAGAGATCAAAGCCTCGTATCCTCTTTTGGAGCATAGTATTATGCTGTTTCTTTAGCTTTCCACACACTGTTTTGTTGTTATTCAATGCTCTATAATTTGTGCTATCATATAATAGTGAATGGGAGAATGATACTCCATGATACATGCATGTATTATAGAGTAGCATAGAATTTTTACCCTTCAATTCAGTTTAGTTGCACTTTCTACCAACATCTGGTTGTTTAGGGAAATTAATTTTGCTTGAGCACAATGCTTAGCTAGATACTCTGCCAACTTCTTGTTATTAAACAGTTATTATATATTCAAACTAGAGGTTAGCTTTTCATCTGTCACTTTTGTCAGACTAATCTTAGAATGTCCCCTTTTGATAAGAAGGATTGCTAATTTCATGGTGATGAGAGGCTCTACAACCTCCAATCACAGTTCTATCCACTCCATTTCAACACTGCTGTTAGAATTACTTACATTCTACAATACTGTCGTTTAGCTTTTGAAGCAAAATAGCTAAATTGGGTGTGTTTACCTTTGTTCAGTCTATAGATTTTTATCTCAGCAGTTTTGGACGGTTTTGATGACAGAGTTCTAGTGTTGTTCTGGATGCAGTGCTCTTTCTTTTGCAAGCCGAAAACCAGACTCTTTGATGATATGCACTTTTATAACAACAAATGAGCCTATTGAAACTATGTCGCCTCAGGCAATACTTGCCTTCGATATTTACTTGAGTGATTGATTTAAGTGTGATTGTGCTTTCATGAAACTGATATTGTAGAAAGCCTGGTTGCTATGATGGACAACATTTGAGATTGGTTGCAGGCAAACATTCTCTGACTGTATCATTATTTCCTGTATTACTACCTGGCTGCTGGGCTAAGTCGATTACCACCTTCAAAGGTCAGCAGAAATGATATTTTCCCTTCACAAGTACCAAAATGTAGTGAATTACAGCTTCCCTAGGACAAGGAGCAGGAATAACAAAAACCTGTACATATTATTTATTGATCGCTTCATTTGCTTGGGTTCTTGCCTCAGCCTAAATGCCTAAGTATATAACTTTTTTCTTTTATCTAGTGCCTAGAAGAGAACTGTTGTGTTGTATAAATATCACCTGGTAGTGAAGAATATAGTTATTCCTCTGGAATGTGTTTGTAACCGAACAGTACATATTGTAATAAGTTAGATATGTCTTAGCCAAGTATTCCAAATATCTTGGGCTAAATCTTAAAAAAAAAAAAAAATCAGGTGAGAGATAGGAAATTAATTTCAAAAGCCATAAATTATTTCTTCTTTTTTTGAATTTTATGAAAAACATTAAATTATGATTGTTTCCCCTTCCCTGGTGTAGAAAAGTAGCTCAGGGAGTTTGAGAATTTAATGAGTCTATAGTCAGCCATTCCTATTATTTAATGTATATTCTTGTTTGTGAGGCAAGAGATAGGTGGGCCTCCCAAGGTAAAGCAATTAGAGATTCATTCCCTATGGACTGAAACTCCAAGAATAGAACAATTAAGGGAGGAGGCTGGGCCCTGCCCAGACCAAATATCTCTCATTCCCAAAGTCAAGAGACCTCCCTAACCACACATGCACAGAAAAGCTCCTTGACGGTCAAAGGGGAGTGGTGCTAACTAATACCACCTTACCAAGATACCTTCAGTGGAATCCATCTAGGCTAGGAGATGTGTGCACACACGTGGGAGGATCTAGAGATCTACCAAATATGGACTATGAACTAGGCAAATCAAAATGATTGCTAAAGGAAAACTGGAAGACATGCCTATATAAGTGATTTAAACTGCCAAGAAGGCACAACTCAGGGACTCTCCCTCTGAGTCTTCCTGAGTGTCTGTCCACACGTACTGTATGCTTTTTCCTCTTAATAAATGCTTTATTTGCTTCACTACTTTCTGTCTTTGTGGAAATTCTTTTCTGCAATGCTGAAGGGCCAGGGTCCTTGTCATTGACCATTGGTCTAGCAGTTAGAATTTGGTGTTCCCACCCCCGTGATACAGCTTCAATCTCTGGCTAGGACCCAAGCCCAGCTCCAAGTTGTTGTAGGTCAAGGCCACCCAAGATTGTTTGCATTATTATAAAATGTGTATTTTAAATGTATACATTTAATGTTTAAGTAAATGGTGCTTCATTATATATCACCTTCTTGTATTTGCTACCTAGGATCATGTTTATGCGTCTGACCTGTTGTTCTAAGTGATGCACAGTACTCCAGGGAATATCTCTACCATAATTTTACTCTAGCAATGATGAACTCTGATTCCTTCAATTTTCTGCAATCAAAAACAATCTGTCCCAACTTAAGAGCATAAGTGATAATTTTTGTTAGGAATATACACTCAGGAATGAAATAGTTTTTAGAATACATCATTTATGACAACTTAACCCATAGAAACAAATTGGAAGTTAAAGTTTTGTCAAGGATCTGCTGCTATAAAACCCTGTCTTTTGATAGGGAATGGGGTAGGTGGGGCTTCCCATGTGGCACTGTGCTATGTGCTGTGCTTAGTCATGCAGTTGTGTCCGACTCTGTGACCTCATGGACTGTAGCCTGGCAGGTTCCACTGTTCCTGGGATTTCCCAGGCAAGAATACTGGAGTGGGTTTCCATGCCCTCCTCCAGGGAATCTTCCCAACCCTGGGATTGAACCCAGGTCTCCTGAATTGCAGGCAGATTCTTCACCATTTAAGCCACCAGGGAAGCCCAATATCTATGTGTACTTTTAATTTATTACTTCTAAGTTCAGTCAGTTCAGTTCAGTCGCTCAGTCGTGTCCGACTCTTTGCGACCCCATGAATCAAAGCACACCAGGCCTCACTGTCCATCACCAACTCCCAGAGTTCACTCAAATTCATGTCCATCAAGTTGGTGATGCCATCCAGCCATCTCATCCTCTGTCATCCCCTTCTCCTCCTGCCTTCAATCTTTCCCAGCATCAGGGTCTTTTCCAATGAGTCAACTCTTCGCATGACGTGGCCAGAGTATTGGAGTTTCAGCTTTAGCATCAGTCCTTCCAATGAACACCCAGGACTGATCTCCTTTAGGATGGACTGGTTGGATCTCCTTGCAGTCCAAGGGACTCTCAAGAGTCTTCTCCAACACCACAGTTCAAAAGCATCAATTCTTCGGCGCTCAGCTTTCTTCACAGTCCAACTCTCACATCCATACATGACCACTGGAAAAACCACAGCCTTGACTAGGTGGATCTTTGTTGGCAAAGTAATATCTCTGCTTTTCAATATGCTGTCTAGGTTGGTCATAACTTTCCTTCCAAGGAGTAAGCGTCTTTTCATTTCATGGCTGCAATCAACATCTGCAGTGATTTTTGAGCCCCCCAAAATAAAGTCTGACACTGTTTCCACTGTTTCCCCATCTATTTCCCATGAAGTGATGGGACCAGATGCCATGATCTTAGTTTTCTGAATGTTGAGCTTTAAGCCAACTTTTTCACTCTCCTCTTTCACTTTCATCAAGAGGCTTTTTAGTTCCTCTTCACTTTCTGCCATAAGGGTGGTGCCATCTGCATATCTGAGGTTATTGATATTTCTCCCGGCAATCTTGATTCCAGCTTGTGCGTCTTCCAGCCTAGGGTTTCTCATGATGTACTCTGCATAGAAGTTAAATAAGCAGGGTGACAATATACAATACAAGAGAAGACTCTACACATGGACATCACAAGATTGTCAACACTGAAATCAGATTGATTATATTCTTTGCAGCCAAAGAAGGAGAAGCTCTATACAGTCAGCAAAAACAAGACCGGTAGCTTATTGTGGCTCAGATCATGAACTCCTTATTGACAAATTTAGACTTAAATTGAATAAAGAGGGGAAAACCACTAAACCATTCAGATATGACCTAAATCAAATCCCTTATGATTATACAGTGGAAGTGAGAAATAGGTTTAAGAGACTAGATCTGATAGATCTAGTGCTTGCTGAACTTCTAAGTTAGGTATCACATTTTATGGTGGGCGTTTATCACTTTGTTGGCTCATTAAATAGTGGACATTCAGTTTCATCTATCTCCCTAACACCACCGGTAACAAGACAAAGCATATACTAGTACAAGTCTTTTTATGAACCTATGTGAGAATTTCTTTATGTTATATACCCAAAAATCTAATTTCTGAGTCACAGGGTGTATATGTATATGCATATACATTTATGTACATATTACATGTATGATTAAATAGTGCTAGATTATTTTTTAAAATATCTCCACCAGTGTACTCTCCCACTAGCAGTAATTTAGAATTTGTTTTCCTACATCTCTGCCAATATGTGCATATCTTTCACTTTCTACATTTTTTTAGTCTAATAGTTACTAAGTGATATGCCAGTATCCTAATTGGCATTTCTTTGATTATTAATAACATTGAACATTACATAGTATTCTTGTTACTCTTTTTGGAATTCATCCTCTCAATGTTCATAGCCTTTGCATTTTTATGTATTTATATTACTATCTTTTTATTGTTGAATTTTAGGAGAATCACATATATTCTAGATGTGAATCCCTTGGTACTTTTAAATATTGCAAATAAATTCTCCTGTTCTGTCATCTTACTGTTTAACTTTGTTCATAGTTTCCTTCATTGAACAGAAATCAAATGATCAGATTCATAAATTTGGCTCTATTGTACATGCTTCTGAATTGTATTATAAAAAAGGCCTTTCCCAGGCATAGAGAACAAAAATATTTTCTTATATTTACTATGAGTAAATTTACATTTTTCATCTTCAATGAACCTATAATCTATCTTTTTAAGACTATTAATAGATATGGCTTAATATTCCTTACATAATCTAAACTATTCATTTTCCCCCCTTTTGATTGTGGTGTTAATTTTGTCACATTATGTCATATTTATTTTCTTATACATATGTGAATTATCTGGATTTCCTTAATTTTGTTCCATTGTAGTATTGCTTTAGTATGTGTTCTTATACCAGTACTACTCTGTTTATTACAATGATTCTGCAGTCTATTTAATATATCTGAAGGCAGGAATTCTTTAATTTCTCATCTCCAAATCGATTTGCCTACTTATAAATCTCTATTTTTCTATATGAATTTTAGTAATTTTTATTGTTATTAAAACACAACTACAATTTTTGTTGGAATTATACTTTATAGATTAATTTAGTAAAAAAAATATATTTTTACTATAGAGTCATTTCCTCCAGGAGCATGGTATGCTCTTCATTTTTTTTAGATTACTTCAGACCTAGTATATCCTAATTCCTAGATATTTTATAAGTTGTTACTGCTAATATGAACTATATCTTACGTTTAATTATATTTATTAATTCATTAGCACTGGTAAGTAATAAATGCTATTAATCTTTATAGGTTGTGCTTTGTCAAACTGATTTTCTTATTTCTAGTAGTTTGTATATTGCTTCTATTGGTGATTTGCTTAAATGATTGTAGCATCTGTAAGTAATGACATTTTAATCTCTTCTCTCCTCTATTAGTTTTTATCTTACTGCATAACAAGTTTCTACAAATTTAGTAGCTCAAGAAAACATTTATTATTTCAAAGATTTGTGCATTAAAATTCTGGCATGGCTTAACTGGTTTTGCTGATTCAAGTTTCACAAGACTGAAATCAAGATGTTGATTGTGATTACAGTGTCATCTGAGGCTTAGTGTCCTCCTCCTAGCTCATGTGAAGCTTGGCAAAATTCATTTTCTTATTGTTCTAGAGTTCATAGAATCTTGATTCTTCAAAGGCAGCAGGAGAGTCTCTGGCCTCTAGATATTTTGTTGAAGGAATTACTTGTTTTGATCAGGAACACTCAGGATCATCTCCTTTTGATTAATGCTAAATCAACTGATTGACCTTAATAACATCTCGGAATCCCTTCAACTTTGTCATACAACATAACATAATCAGGGTAGTGATGTTTATTAGATTCACAGGTTCTGCCCACACTCAAAAGAAGAGGGTTCAATAGGGCATAGGTCATTTCAGAATCATTTTTGCTTTCTGCCTACCATCTTTCCAACTTTAAATATTTCATACCTTTCTTTTTATTATTTTGGCTAGAACCTCCACTGCTATATTAAATACTGGTGCTGATGATGCAGATTCTTTCCTCAATCTTAAGATAAATTAAAACATTTCCATCAAATAAAAATTTGTTCAAAACCACAGTGAGATATCATATCACCATTGTGTTGATCATTTCACAATGTATACATATATCAAATCATTATGTTGTACACTTGAAACTAAAATAATGTTATTTGTCAATTATATCCCAGTGTTCAAGGTATAGGATTTTGTTAAATAACACTTACCAAGTAAGGGACAAATTCATCTATTTGAAGTTTGCTATAAGTTATTATCATAAGTTGATATTAGAATTTATTAAGTGCTTTTACTGCATTGATCAAGATAAACTTGTAGTCTTTCCTTTCTCCAGGGGATCTTCCCAACCCAGGGATGGAACCCAGGTCTCCTGCATTGCAGGTGGATTCTTTACCAGCTGAGCCATGAGGGAAGGGTACATTATAATCTCCAATTACTATTATTGCTATATCTTTTTTCTTCAGTTTTCTTTAATTTTTCCACTAAAGTATTTTTCTGTTCTGTAATCCATCCCAGGATCCCACATTGCATTTATTTTCTGTTTCTGCTTTGTTTCCTTTAACCTGTGACATTTTATCAATCTTTCATTTACCTTGACACTTCTGAGGAGTACCGGGTCAGTTATTTTGGAGAATATTTCTTATGCTTGGTTGTTCTGATGTTTTCTCATGATTAGATTAAGATTATGTCTTTTTTCAAGCATGATTCTCTGAAATGATGTTGACTTTCTCAGCACATCATATTAAATTGTTCAATGTGTAAATAGTCTTATTACTATTAATGTTTAACTTGATTGTTTGGTTAAGTTAGTTCTTGATGGATTTCGCTAGTGTAAACTTACAATTTCCCTTTTTGTATTAATGATTAACAAAAGTCTGGAAGAGATAAATTGAAACTACCAAAGCATCCTATTTTTGCTCAACTTTTTCCCACAGATTTTCACGTCCATTTCTGCAAAAATTACTACTGCAGTACCTGACTATTGGTAATCTTTTTTCCTTCTGTATTTGTTAATTGATATTTTTCTGTAAGAATGAATTATCCTTCTAGTCCACTTTGTTATTTATATTAGTATCACTTCCAAAGGAGTTTATTCTACTGGTTAAAATTTAGCTCTGCCATTATTCATTTTCTTGTTCAGTTGGTGTCAGCTTTGGTCTTTAGGATTTCTGTGGGTCCTTTTGACAATAACTTATTTTTTGGAGCACTTTTAAATTTTTTAACACTATAAGACATTCCGTGTGTTAAAAAAAATTAAAAAAAGAAATTGTACACAGAAGAACTGTACAAAAAAGATCTTCATGACCCAGATAATCATGATGGTATGATCACTCACCTAGAGCCAGACATCCTGGAATGTGAAGTCAAGTAGGCCTTAAAAAGCATCACTACGAATAAAGCTAGTGGAGGTAATGGCATTCCAGTTGAGCTATTTCAAATCCTGAAAGATGATGCTGTGAAAGTGCTGCAAATTTGGAAAACTCAGCAGTGGCCACAGGACTGGAAAAGGTCAGTTTTCATTCCAAGCCCAAAGAAAGGCAATGCCAAAGAATGCTCAAACTACCACACAATTGCACTCATCTTACACGCTAGTAAAGTAATGCTCAAAATTCTCCAAGCCAGGCTTCAGCAATACGTGAACCGTGAACTTCCAGATGTTCAAGCTGGTTTTAGAAAAGGCAGAGGAACCAGAGATCAAATTGCCAACATCCGCTGCATCATCAAAAAAGCAAGAGAGTTCCAGAAAAATAACTGTTTCTGTTTTATTGACTATGCCAAAGCCTTTGACTGTGTGGATCACAATAAACTCTGGAACATTCTGAAAGAGATGGGAATACCAGACCACCTGACCTGCCTCTTGAGAAACCTATATGCAGGTCAGGAGGCAACAGTTAGATATGGACATGGAACAACAGACTGGTTCCAAATAGGAAAAGGAGTACGTCCAGGCTGTATGTTGTCATCCTGATTATTTAACTTCTATGCAGAGTACATCATGAGAAATGCTGGGCTGGAAGAAGCACAAGCTGGAATCAAGATTGCTGGGAGAAATATCAATAACCTCAGATATGCAGATGACACCACCCTTATGGCAGAAAGTGAAGAGGAACTAAAAAGCCTCTTGATGAAAGTGAAAGTGGAGAGTGAAATAGCTGGCTTAAAGCTCAACATTCAGAAAACAAAGATCATGGCATCTGGTCCCATCATTTCATGGGAAATAGATGGGGAAACAGTGGAAACAGTGTCAGACTTTAGTTTTTGGGCTCCAAAATCACTGCAGATGGTGACTGCAGCCATGAAATTGAAAGACGCTTACTCCTTGGAAGGAAAGTTATGACCAACCTAGACAGCATATTCAAAAGCAGAGACATTACTTTGCCAACAAAGGTCCATCTAGTGTAGGCTCTGGTTTTTCCAGTGGTCGTGTATGGATGTGAGAGTTGGACTGTGAAGAAAGCTGAGCACCAAAGAATTGATGATTTTGAACTGTGGTGTTGCAGAAGACTTGAGAGTCCCTTGGACTGCAAGGAGATCCAACCAGTCCATTATAAAGGAGATCAGCCCTGGATGCACTTTGGAAGGAATGACGCTAAAGCTGAAACTCCAGTACTTTGGCCACCTCAGGCAAAGAGTTGACTCATTGGAAAAGACTCTGATGCTTGTAGGGATTGGGGGCAGGAGGAGAAGGGGACGACAGAGGATGAGATGGCTGGATGGCATCACCGACTCGATGGACGTGAGTTTGAGTGAACTCCGGGAGTTGGTGATGGACAGGGAGGCCTGGTGTGCTGCAGTTCATGGGGTTGCAAACAGTCGGACACAACTGAGCGACTGAATGGAACTGAACTGAACTGATAAGACATTCCAGGATCAGTATAGCTTTTCTTTTTCCAATACTAGAATTAATATTTCTAAGGAGAAAATTTTATTTTCTTGCATTAACACAATGTGATTTCTCAATGGTTAACCCATAGCCATATGAGAAACACACTTACTAACTAGATTTCAGAATTCATGCACATTCTCTTATTTTTATCCTCACAGCATCTGGCCAAGATACTGTTTTCCAGAGTTACTTAGATTAGTTCTCTTCCTCCTTATCCATTTCAGTGTTAGTAACTTATTTATTTTTAACAGAGGTAGATTCTTTTTGTTGTTGTTGTAGTTTTGTTTTGTTTTTACTAAAGGACAGAGGAGCCTGGCATGCTGCAGTCCATGGGGTCACAAAGAGTGGGACACAACTTAGCAACTGAAAAACAACAACAGTATTCCATTTTGTTTTTGTCTTACATTCTAGTTGGTTTTTAACTATTTTTTAGTATTAGAAGGTTATGTGAAACATTCAGATTGTATGATATAAAACAGTTACATTCAGAGGAGTGTCATACCCTCTGAATGCTTTCTACACTGTTGCCTTCCTCCTCTTACTTCTATCTTTTACCCTTTCAAGCCCAGTGGGTTTCCCAGGTGTCTCAGTGGTAAAGAATCCACCCGCCAATTCAGGAGACCTGTGTTGGGCAAATGACCTAGAGAAGGAAATGGCAACCCACTCCGGTATTCTTGGCTGAAGAATCCCATGGACAGAGGAGAGTGGTGAGCTACAGTCCAGGGAATCACAAAGAGTCAGACATTACTTATCAACTAAACAACAACCAAGCCCAGCACATAATACATCTCTTTAATGTCTTTTAAAAATTCTTTCTGTATTTATTTATTTTTTTACAAATGTATAGATACATGTGTATTTTATTACATACATTTTTTTCTTACTTAAAGGAAAATATTTTCCTCACAATTAGATGAGAATTGTGGAGTTTTGGAAGGGACAGCACAGAGGTGAAGTTACCTCTTCATCACCTTGCATTAGGGAATACATGATACCAATGTGATTTAGCACTGTTGAGGTGATGTTAACCTCAGTCATTTGGTTAAGAGTATCTGTCAAGTTTTTACTCTAAAATTATTAAATACTAGGTGTTCCCCTTTACATACTCTACTTTAAATAAACGTATTTTATAAAAGTTTTAGATTTACAGCAAAATTATGAAAATGGTATAGACTTCCTATAGACTCCATATCCAGGTTCCTCTGTAATTACATCTTTAAGTAGTGTGATGTTTCTATCACAATTAATGAGGCAATATTGATTATTATTAAAAAGAAGCCCTTACTTTTATTTAGAGCTCCTTAGTTTTTAGTAAATGCCCTTTCTGTCTTCCAGGATCACATCCAGGATACCACAGTACATTTCGTTTTCATGTCTCCTTAAGCTCTTCTTGACTGTGACAGTTGGTAAATTTTCCTTCCTTTTTTGTTATCTTGACTGTTTTGAGAAGTACTGGTCAGGAATTTTGTAGCCGATCCAATAATTAGGGTGTGAATGATGCTTTTCTCATGATGATACTGGGACAATGGGGTTTGGGGAAGAAAGACTATAAAGGTAAAATTCCCATTTTCATCAGATTATATCAATAGCACATACTACAAGATGACTTATGTCTCTGGTGTTAATCTCAGACACCTTGCTGAATTATTTTTTGTCATGTTTTCCAGTGGAGTGTTAATCTTCATTCTCCTTTTTGGAAAGAAGTCAGTCACTGCATGCATTTTACACTCAGGAGAGCCAGATTATGATCCATCTCCATGAGGGTGAAATAGCCACATAAATTATTTGGAATTCTTCTGCACAGGATATTTGTCTCTTCTCTTACATTCATTTATTTTAGTATGGATTCATGAATTTTTATACTTTGAGTAACAAATCCAATGATGTTTTATTAATTTTGCTCAAATTATTCCAGATTTGGCCACTATTATATATATTTTAGTTGGTTCCTGTGTCTCTTTGGCATACACCGTCAGTGTGTGTGTGTGGTGTGAAGTAAAAGTGAAGTGAAAGTTGATCAGTTGTGTTCAACTCTTTGTGACCCCATGGACTGTAGCCACCCCAGGCTCATTTATCCATGGGATTATCCAGGCAAGGATACTGGAGTGGATTGCCATGCCCTCCTCCAGGGGGTCTCTACTGAGCCACCAGGGAAGCCCATGTGTGTGAAAGAGAGCAAGTAAACAAAAGAGAGTGGGTGAGAGTGACAAAACAGTTACATTATTGCATATGTCCTATCCCAGCTCTATGATTATGTATTTTTCAAAGAGCCCTGTTTCCTTTTATTGGAGAATGCTTTTATTGTATACTAGGTTTGCTCATTGGTATGAGTATCATTGCTTCTAGTCCACTTAGCAGACAGAGCAAGGAAATACATGTTTTTATACCAACCCATGCATATACACATACCTATGGATGCTTTCTGTGTGTAAGTGTCTGGAATAGAACTATATTAAAGTTAAGCAAGAGTTCATAAGGGTTTCTTCAACTTCATCCCACTATCACATGCATATGTCTACACTTTGCCCCTTGCTGGTCTATAACCAACACAAAGGAATCTGATTTAACCATCTACTATTTTCTCAATTGTTCAGTTCCTATATACAAGGAGAGCAGTTTCAGAATTGTTAACCTGTTCCCCTCTATGAAACACCTTTATTAACTAGATTACAGTGCTTATACACTTTTTTTTTCTGTCTTTAGTTTCACTGACTCTGCTCATTTACTAAGTTACTTAGAATAGCACTTTCCCTCCACCCCCTTCAGTGAAGTTGTTCCATACATTTATAATAAAGTTAGATTATTTTATCACTGTCTGTCTGTTCCATCTTGGGATTTCCAACCTCTTAAAAGATTTTTCACATTTATACATCAAAGTTTAATATTTTTTCTATAAGGCATTATGAGTTTCAAAAAGTACATGATATCATGCATCAACAATTAAAGTTTTTTTGCCCATAAAAAAATTATCTGTGATTCCTCTATTCAGACCTCCCCACACTGAATCCATTAAAACCACTGATATATGTACTATCTCTAGAATGCCATATAAATGGAGTAATGCAATATGTAGCCTTTTAAAGACTTTTTTTTTTAAACTTAGTAATGTGGACTTAAGATTTTTCCATGTGTTTGTGTAGCTTCAAAGCTCATTTATTTTTATTGCTGAATAGTACTCCATTATACAGATAAAGCACAGCTTATTCATTCATGTATTGAAAGATATCTTGGCTGCTTCTGATCTTTAGAGATTTTAAATAAATCTGCTAGGAAAATTTGTGTTCAGGTTTTTGTGTGAACCTAAGTTTTCAAATTACCTGAAACCTAGGATCATCATTGCTGGATTGTATAAAATTATGTTTAGCTTTGTAAGTAATTGGCAAATTGTCTTCCAAAGTGATTTGAGTGTATTTGATCTTTAGCAGTGTAGTCTTATTGTTTTATTTTGCTTCTGGTATATTTTTCAAGGTTGACTCAGTTAATGAGTGAAGTTTCATTTCTTGATTTTATAAATATCTATTGATATTGCTGTTCTCTTATTAATTTTTTATGGAATTGAAGTGATTTACAAGATGTCTAGTTTAATGTTGCCCTTTAGTGTCAGTCTAGCAAAGTCCAGGTTCTTTAGTTTTATTTGCTGCTACTTTTCTCTGTTTACTTTGATTGTGAAGGGTTGTGAATGCCATGAATCTTTGATTTGAAGTGTATCTTATATTTTTCACGACACTGACATTAAAATTTCCCTTTATTCTTCTTTTTCCCTTCATCATCCTATTGCCATACTTCTTCCTTCCTTTTAGCCTTTATTCCAAGGGATTGTAAAACTCCCTTTAAATTTCACCTAGCTCTAAATTGCCTCTGGCCCTTTAAATCAAGTTTATTTAGAAACTTATTAACTATAGTTCAAACTCTGATCTGCCTGGATACTTTCCCACTGTATTTAAATTTAGGGTTGTATTAAACTTTTGGTACACATTGCAAATCACCCTTATGCCTCTTTGTTAGCCTCAGTACTAGAAAGTTACAGCCTTTGTAGCCTGCATTTGCTCCTCACAAAGTCCTGTAGCTGGCATATGTGTGGGATCATGAGTGTGTGATGGTGGGCTGAGTACTACTGATTTTCCCTCTTTTTGCTCAAGGTCATTTTGAAGTTTTAGTGTTCTCAGTCCTGAAATAATGCTGAGGTATAATTTTGCTGTAAAATGTTCATAGCTCTGAAATTATTTCATATAGTTTATAATTTGGGGAGTTGGTAACTGTATATCCTCTTAAGCTTCCTGGAAATTCCCGCTTTCTCTCTTTTTAATGTCATTGCAGAATACTGAATTTTCCAGAGATAATTATAAGATGGGCTTCCCTGGTAGCTCAGCTAGTAATAAATCCACCTGCAATGCAGGAGAACCCAGTTCGACTCTGGGTTCCAGAAGATCCCCTGGAGAAGGGATAGGCTACCCACTCCAGTATTCTTGGGCTTCACTCATGGCTGAAGTGGTAAATAATCTGCCTGCTATATGGGAGACCCCAGTTGAATTCCTGGGTTAAGAAGGTCCCCTGGAAAAGGGATAGGCTACCCAAGTATTCTTGCTTTGAGAATTCCATGGACAGAGGAGCCTGGCAGGCTATTATCTGTGGGGTTGCATAGCATTGGAGACAACTGAGTGACTTTCATTTTCAATTATAAGATAAAGTGTGTAACATAGAAGATATGAGTGGAAACCTTGGACTCAAGCCTGAATCATAGTTTTGGCTTCTCTTTTGGGAAAAGTTGAACTTGTTTAAGTCTATTTTATAATGCTATTGTGAGGATTAAGTATGAAAACAATATAAGAAGTGCCATGTGTAAAGTATGCTACATGTGGACAGCTATTGAGTATCACCAACTAAAAAGACAAGATAATAGAAATAATCAGATATTGTCATGAAAAGTAAAATCTGTCAAAGCCAAGTTTACTCTAGTAGATGTTCAACTGGAAAAAATGTAGAATAGGTTGAAAGAAAGAAAGAAAGTGAAATCACTCAGTTGTGTCTGACGCTTTGTGACTCTGTGGACTGTAGTCCACCAGGCTCCTCCGTTCATGGGATTCTCCAGGCAAGAATACTGGAGTGGCTTGCCATTTCCTTCTCCAGGGGGTCTTCCAGACCCAGGGATTGAACCAAGGTCTCCTGCATTGCAGGCAGATGCTTTAACCTCTGAGCCATTTTGCCACTCTAGGTTTTGTAATCAATATTTACATTAAAATTGATGAAGAAAAAAATTCAGAACCTCTTCTTATTTGGTTAATATTCTAGGAATTCTATAATTTTTGTGAAGTGCTCATTTACTAATTTCCAATAAATAGATAAAATTATTCCTACATTTTTAATCCTAAAGTATATGAAATCACGATTTTGCTCTACTAGGTTTTTTTTTTTTTTTGTACACTAATTTAATAAAACTAATAGGAATGTAAACTTTTCCTGTCCCATGTTTCAACAAAATGTCATTTTAACTTTCATAATAATTTTGAACAGAGTCTTCTGGCTATGCAATTTTTTTATACGAAGCATGTGCTGTGCTGTGCTCTTTCACTTAGTCGTGTCCGACTCTTTGTGACCCCATGGACTGTAGCACACCAGGCTCCTCTGTCCTTGGATTTCCTGGGCAAGAATACTAGAGTCCCATTTCCTCCTCCAGGGGATCTTCCTGACCCAGTGATCAAACCAGTGTCTCCTGCATTAGCAGACAGATTCTTTACCACTAGTGCCACCTAGGAAGCCCAAAATGAAATATAGTTGATGTTTCAGTTCAGTTCAGACGCTCAGTTGTGTCCGACTCTTTGTGACCCCATGGACTTCAGAATGCCAAGTTGATGTACAATATTATACTAGTTGCAAGTGCAACACGTAATGATTTAACATTTGCAAAAGTATGAAATGATCACCACAATATGTCTAGTGACCAGTCTAACCTCTGTCTCCATACAAGTTAATTAAGATATTATTACAATATTGCTTATGCTGTCTATCACACCCCATGATTTATTCATTATATAACTGGAGATTTAAAACTTAATCACCTTAATTAATTTCATCCACCCCTAACTCCTCCCCTCTGGCAGCCAATCACTTTTTTTCTCTGTATTTATGAGTCTGTCCCCTTTGTTTTGTTTTTTCTTTTATAGACGCTATATATAAGCAACATCATGTGTTATTTGACTTTCTCTGACTTATTTTACATAGTGTAATACCTTCTAGAAGCATTTATCTCATCATAAATGGAAATATTTCATTTTTATGAATAACATCACAATATACATGTATATTTACAAATATAAATACACACCCACCACACCTTCTTTATCCTTTCACCTATCAATTGACACATTCCTTGCATTCCTTGACTACTGAAGATAATAAATAATGCTGTAATAAACATTGAAGTACATATATCTTCTAAAACTAGTTTTTTAATTCTTTAGATAAATACCCAGAAGTGAAATTGCTAGATCATATGGTAGTTATATTCTTCATTTTTTGAGGAATCTCCATACTGTTTTACATAGTGGGTATACCAATTTGCAATCCCACCTACAGTACGTGACAGTTTCCTATTTTCCACATCCTTGCCAACACTTACATGTTCCTCTTTGATGATAGCTATTCTGACAATTGTGAAGAGGTATTTTATTATCATTATGTACATTATTACCAGTAATTGATCTGTTCAAACCTCAGATATGCAGATGACACCACTCTTATGGCAGAAATGAAGAACTAAAGAGCCTCTTGATGAAAATGAAAGAAGAGAGTGAAAAAGTTGGCTTAAAGCTCAACATTCAGAAAATGAAGATCATGGCATCCAGTCCCATCACTTCATGGCAAATAGATGGGGAAACAATGGAAAGAGTGGCAGACTTTATTTTTTGAGCTCCAAAATCACTGCAGATGGTGACTGCAGCCATGAAATTAAAAGACACTTACTCCTTGGAAGGGAAGTTATGACCAACCTAGACAGCATATTCAAAAGCAGAGACGTTACTTTGCCAACAAAGGTTCATCTTGTCAAGGGTATGGTTTTTCCAGTAGTCATGTACGGATGTGAGAGTTGGACTGTAAAGAAAGCTGAGCGCCAAAGAATTGATGCTTTTGAACTGTGGTGTTGGAGATGACTCTTGAGAATCCCTTGGACAGCAAGCAGATCAAACCAGTCCATCCTAAGGGAAATCAGTCCTGAATATTCATTGGAAGGACTGATCATGAAGCTGAAACTCCAATACTTTGGCTACCTGATGCAAAGAGCTGACTCATTTGAAAAGACCCTGATGCTGGGAAAGATTGAAGGCAGGAGGAGAAGGGGACGACAGAAGATGAGATGGTTGGATGGCATCGCCAATTCAGTGGAGATGAGTTTAAGTAAACTCCGGGAGTTGGTGATGGATAGGGAGGCCTGGCGTGCTGTGGTCCATGGGGTCATGAAGAGTCAGAGTGACTGACCTGAACTGAATTGGTCTGTTCATATTTTCTATTTTTTCCTGATTCCCTCTTGGGACATTATTTCAATGAACTTAACCATTTCTTCTATGTTGTGCACTTAATTGGTGTTTAATTTTTCATGGTGACCTCTTATGATGCTTTGTATTTCTCAGGTGTTAGTTGTAATATATTCTTTCATTTCTGATACTATTTATTTGAGCCCTCTCTTTTTTGCCTTGATGAGTTTGCCTGAAGGTTTATTTACTTTATTTTTTCAAAGAACCAGCTCTTAGTTTCATTTATCTTTTACATTGATTTTAAGGCTCTGTTTCATTTTATTCTGCTCTCAAATTATGACTGTTTTCCTTCTACTCAGTTTGGTTTTCTTTGTTCTTATCTTTCTAGTGTAAGATCTTATCTTACACTATCTTATCTTATCTTTAGGTGTTTATTTAGGTTATCTTTAGGTTGTTTATTTGAGACTTTTTTCCTTGTTTCCTGAGATAGACTTCCATCACTATAAACTTCCTTCTTAGGAATGCCCTTGCTGGTGTCTCATAGATTCTAAATCACTGTTTCCATTTTGATTTATCTTCAAGTATATATATATATATTTTTTTTCATATTTTGACTTCTTCAATGACCTAATCATTGTTTAGTAGCATATTGTTTCAGTTCAGTTCAGATCAGTTGTTCAGTCATGTCTGACTTTTTGCAACCCCATGGACTGTAGCATGCCCAGCTTCCCTGTCCACCACCAACTCTCAGAACTTACTCAAACTCATGTCCATTGAGTCGGTGATGCCATCCAACCATCTCATCCTCTGTCGTCCCCTTCTCCTCCTGCCTTCAATCTTTCCCAGCATCAGGGTCTTTTTCAATGAATCAGTTCTTCGCATCATGTGGCCAAAGTATTAGAGTTTCAGCTTCATCACCAGTCCTTCCAATGAATATAAAGGATCAATTTCCTGTAGGATGGACTGGTTTGATCTGCTTGCAGTCCAAGGGACTCTCAAGAGTCTTCTCCAACACCACAGTTCAAAAACATCAGTTCTTCAGTGCTCAGCCTTCTTTATGGTCCAAATCTCACATCCATACATGACTACTGGAAAAACCATAGCTTGGACTATATGGACCTTTGTTGGCAAAGCAATGTCTCTGCTTTTCAATATGCTGTCTAGGTTGGTCATAATTTCCCTTCCAAGGAGTAAGCGTCTTTTAATTTCATGGCTGCAGTCACCATCTGCAGTGATTTTGGGGCCCAAGAAAATAAAGTCTGTCATTGTTTCCATTGTTTCCCCATCTATTTGCCATGAAGTGATGGACCAGATGCCACAATCTTCATTTTTTAAATGCTGAATTTTAAAGCATATTGCTTAGCATCCCCAAATCTGTATTGTTTTGCAGTTTTTTTCTTATAGTTGATTTCTAGTCTCATACCATTCTCAGAAAAGATGCTGTATGTGGTTTTAGCCATTTTAAATTTATTGAAACATGATTTGTGAACTAGCGTGTAATCTATCCTGGAGAATATCCCATGTGCATATGAAAAGAATGTATATTCTGCTATGTTGGGATGAAATATTTCATATATATGTCTATATATAGAATTGGTATAGACTTTAAAGATTCAAGAGACAGTTTTCTATAACAGGTTAACCTGGGGTATCCTCTAATGCACATTAGGGAAGTCTCCTTACGTACAGGAAGGTTCCCTGGAGGAGGAAATGGCAACCCTGTCCAGTATTTTTGCCTAGAGAATCCCATGGACAGAGGAGCCTGGTGGGCCACACTCCACAGGGCCACAAAAAGTCGGACACAACTGAGTGATTAATACTATACACACACACATAAATATAAATTTTAAATCCATCTGGTCTAATGTCTAATGAGTCTTTTAAGGGAAATATTTTCTTATTAATTTTCTGTCAAGAAGTCTATCCATTGAAGTAAGTGAGCTGTTAACATTCCCTACTTTTATTGTGCTACTTTCACTTTCTCCCTTTATGTCTGTTAATATTTGCTTTATGTGTGTTAGTTGCTTAGTCGTGTACAACTCTTTGCGACCCAATGTACTGTAGCCTGCCAGGCTCCTCTGTCCATGGGATTCTCCAGGCACCAATACTGGAGAGCGTTGCCATTTCCTTCTCCAGGGTATCTTCCTGACCCAGGGATTGAACCCTGGTCTCCTGCATTGCAGGCAGATTCTTTATCATCTGTTCCACCAGGGAAGCCTGCTTTATGTATTTAGCTTCTATATTGGGCACATATATATTTACAATTGTATATTCTTCTTGAAATTGCCTTTTTATCATTATATATGGTCTTTGTCTCTTACTAAAATCTTTGTTTTAAAGTCTCTTTTGTCTGATACAAATATTTCTATCTCAGTTTTATTTTCACTTGAATAGACTACCTTTTTTCCTCTCCTTTCAGTCTGTGTGTCTTTGTAAATCTGAAGTGAGTCTCTTGTAGGCAACATATTATGTGAGTCTTATTTTTTTTTAATACATTCAGCCACTCTATTTTGATTAGAGCATTTAGTCCATTTACACTTAAAGAAATTATTGATAGGGATGTACTTATTGGCATTTTGTTAATTATTTTATGATTGTTTATGCAGGTTTTTTTTTTGTTGTTGTTGTTGTTGTTGTTCCTTTCTATTTTTGTTCTTCTCCCTTGTGATTTGATGACTATTCTTAGTGTTATGTTTGGATTCCTTTCTGTGTGTGTTTGTCTATTATAATTTTTTGGTTTATGGTTACCATGAGGTTCATGTATAACTATATATATGTGTACACACATTACACACACACACACACACACACACACACACATATATATATATAATTATATATATATGATTGTTTTAAGTTGATCTCATAAGTTTAAACTCATTCTGATACCTCTTCATTTTTACTCTGCCCCCAATCCTTAATGTTTTTGACATGATGTTTTACTGTTTATTGTGGATATAGATTATTTTACTATCCTTGTCTTTTAATCTTCCTAGTAGTTTTATAAGTGGTTGATATCTTGTTTACACTGTATATTTGCATTTACAAATGAGATTTTTCCCATCATAATTTTCATATTTCTAGTGGTGTTATTCCCTTTTTGCTTAGTGAAGTACCTTTAACATTTCTTTTAAAGCCTGTTTAGTGCTTTAAACTCTGAACTCTTCTTAGCTTTTTTCTTTTCTGTAAAACTCTCTCTGTCCTTCAAATTGGAATAATAGCCTTGCCAGTATAGTATTCTTGGCTGTAGATTTTTCCTTTTCATCACTTTGAATATATCATGCTACTCCCTTCTGGCCTGCAGAATTTCTGCTCTGAATTCAACCAAGAATACTATGGGAGTTTCTTTGTATGTAACTAGGTGCTTTCTTGATGCTTTTCAGGTTATTATTATTTTTTTTTTTTCCATTCCATTATAATACATGTTGATGTGAAACTCTTCGGGTTCATCTTATTTGGCATTCTCTGGGCTTCCTGGACGTGGATGTCTCTTTCCTTTCCAAGATTAGTGAACTTTTCAGCTAGCATTTCTTCAAATAATTTCTTTGCCCCTTCTGCTCTCTCTTCTCTTTATTAGATCCTTATAATGTGAACATTTGTTAGACTTGATGTTTCAGAAGTCTCATAAAATATCTTTATTTAATTTTCCTTTATTTTTTCCATTCAGCTTGGATGATTTCCACTATTGTCTTCCAGTTCACTGATCCATTCTTCTGTATCATTAAATTTACTGTTGATTCCATCTAGTGTATTTTTTACTTTAATTATTATATTTTTCAGCACTGCTGGTTGTTCTTAGTTTTTCCAGCTCTGTGTTACAATTTTCACTGTGTTCATATATTCTTCCAAGTTCACTGAGCATCTTTATGAGCATTACCTTGAATTCTTTATTGGGTAGATTGCTTATACCCACTTTGTTTACTTCTATTTTTGAGGGTTTTGTCTTATTCATTCATTTAAAACATATTCCTGTCTCCTCATTTTTCCTAAAACTCTATGTTTCTCCACAGTAGGTAGGGTGGTTACATTTCTCTCTTGGAGAGGTAGCCTTACGTAGGAAATGTCTTGTTAGGCCCAGCATTGCACTCCTCTCGGTCACCAGAACTATATGCTTTAGTTTGCTTCTTGTGTGTGCCCTTCTGCTTTAGTGGGGCTTACTACTGTGGACACAATGGTAGGTGGAGCTGCTCCCAGCCTGTTTGGTTCCAGGCCCTGTATCTAGCAATGGTTGCTGACCTGCTGGTGGGTGAGGTTGTGTCCTGGCATGGCTGGCTTCATGACCCATGGGATCCTGGGTGTGTTGCAGGCCTGCTGATAGGCGGGGCCAGGGTCCAACACAGTTGTGTAAATAGCTAGGGATGTTCTGGGGCTTGTGCTGTATTGTTGGTGGCTAGAATCGAGTCTCATGGTTGCCGATTGCTGGACTCCTTAGGGTCCAGGACTGGTGTGGGTCCTTTGCTTAAATTACTGTTTTTCCATATATTAGGGGAATAATTAAGGAATATTCTACAATTTTGCTTTTGGCTCACTGGTAATTTATCCATTAAAAATTTTTTTTTGCTCTCACAAATCCAAGTTTTGTATTAATATTGTAGAACTTTAAATTCATCTAATAATTATTTTGTAAATATTTGCTTTAGACAAAATTATAATACAGATGCAGTCAAACAGTTTCTTGATAGAAAGCTACATGGAGAAAAAATAAAAAATTAACTTTAAACAGTCAACCTTATTCTTCAAATTTACATATATTTTGATCTTTCCAAATAATATATGAATTGAAAAATTCCTGATCTTTTGAGAATTTAAATTTTGTGCATTATGGTTTTTCTAGATTACTTGAAGAACAATTTTTTCTGTATATACACAGCTACTTAGTAATGTACAATTTCATGAAAATACCAATTCTTAGTTTCTAAAAGGAAAAAAGCAAATATTAATGTTTAGCTATACCTGAACCAAAGTATTACTGCATAAATCAAAACATAAAAGGTTTTGAGACTTCCCTAGTGGTCCAGTCTTTAAGACTCCACCCATGCCACTCCAGAGGGCACAGTTTCAATCTCTGGTCAGGGAATTAAGATCCCACATGCTGTGTGGTGCAGCACCCTGCCCCTAATCCAAAATAAAAAATTTACAGCTCAAAACCATAATGTTTGACTTATCTGGTGTGTTTCATATAATAAAATTGATGTTACTAAATAGTCATGATTCTAATTAAAGGCTTTGTTGATTACTCCTGTGAAGATATAACAAAGTCTCAATGTGATGTGTTCTTTGAATGTAGCAAGAAGCAAGTAATTCTGTAAGATATTGCTAAGTAACTTCTTGCATCACAAGAGGAAATTGGCAGAACTCTGAAGAGAGTAATAGTGTTCTGTGATTTTTCCCTGCAGTCAGTTTCAATTCATGCTATCAGTGACCTCATGATATCTGCTTTGTGCCAAAGTTCTACCCTAAGCAAAACTCCCATAGGAGAAACCCATAGAAAAGCCTGAAAAAGGCACCTTTCAAATGAATGCATGTTTAATAATAAAATCACAACCATTTTGGCAGACCCATTGGGTCAGAGTTAGGGCTGGTAGACATGGTCCACAGAAATAAGTTGTAATTTACTGCCCCTTAGGTAGAAGCTTGTTGTACCTATTTATGTCTTTGTACTTTTCAAAGTTGTATTTTTTTTTTTTCAATTAATTGGAGCTGTGGTAAAGTAAAAGCCCTGATCTGATTTGCTGTTAGGCTTTTTGCTGACCTTTGAAAATGCCAAATAAAGAACTGCTCTGTAGGTCCAGTGGTTAAGATTGCTTCCATTGCATGGGGCACAGGTTCTATCCCTGATTGGGGAAGTAAGATCCCATATTACTTGCAGTGTGGCAAAAAAAAAAAAAAAAAAAAGCTAAATGAGAGGAAAAAATTGCAAAGAAAACCTGTGTACTGGGAAGCAGGTTGTGGGGAGCTACTGTCATGGAGGGTGAAAAGTCAGATATTTAGGTTCAGAACTTTACTACAGACCAGCAGTACATTTAAAAATACATTTTTAAAAGATATTAATAAGAATTCTGTTTTATTATGTTTGCCAAAGAAAATATTCTCTTTTAACTCTGGGAACTATGTTAACAACCACAATATTTAGCTAAATCTATGCAATATTTAGCTAAATCTATGTCACTAACTGCCTCAAATAGAACTACTGCATAAAATCAGAAACATACTCATTAAATATAGCTGAAAATGATATCATTAGCATGAATATCTCATGTATGAATTACTTTAATCCAAAGCAAAATAAAACCTTTTCTGCAAGCAATTTATAACATGCAAAATTTTATTGGTGCTTATTAACAAGAAATAAACCAATTTCAATTCATTGACTGACTTAAGGTCCCACTGATGCATTTAAGGTTTGAGCTTTCTAACAGCACCTTGCCCTATACTGAGATTTAAAAAAAAAAAAAAAAAATCTGTATTTTTTTGTAGCCTGAACTTGTACCTTATGGGTAAGCTGAATGTGTATTATAGAATGTCAACTTTTTAGTTAAATGTATCATATGTTTCAAAAGAGCAGCTGGCTATTTTTTCTTTGTTTTTCATTTGTAATGTCCTGAACACTGAAGAAATTTTTGAAAAAATTGCTCAAGGTAAAAACCAGTTTTCTTTAGGATATCTCTGAATATCCTTCACAACCAGACTCAGGCAATGGAGTTCTCTAAACCTTAATTCAAATATTCAATAATAGTTGATGTGAGTACAACCAAAATATATTTTAAAGCTAATAAAGAGTATAGTACATCTTTTGACTTGATTTTTACCTACATAAATATTTGAAGAAATGAAGTAGCAGATCCTTATTGGCTATGTCTTCAATGTCTAATAAATATTTCGGGGCTAGGAGATCTTGTTTTGGAATCCACATATTCTGGGTTTTTGTTAATTAAATTCAAATAATATGTGAATTTAGAGACAATGACATCTCTATTTTCCTTAACTTCTTCTAACTAAAAACTAACATTTCATTTGGAAGGCAGGCAACAGATCACTGCAATATTGGCAATGCATATTTGTCAACAATAAGAAAGAAAGTGAAGTCACTCAGTCGTGTCTGACTCTTTGTGACCCCATGGACTGTAGCCTACTAGGCTCCTCTGTCCATGGAATTTTCCAGACAAGAGTACTGGAATGGGTTGCCATTTCCTTCTCCAGTGTCAGCAATAGACAACACAGGTAATTTTGTGTCTCATAAAATTCACTATAACTAGAGTAAAATTAAATTAACCTCATCTTATTTCAAAATTTTTACCATTTTAGAGCTGATACTAGATCTTGTTATCCAGTGTGTTAAAATGAAGCAAGTATATTACTATAATATAAAATATATATATATATATATATTGATAGCTATATTTCAATATAACTTCTGTAATCTGTAAATGAGTATTTACAAATTAAATATTCATTTAAATAAATAAAGCTGAGCGCAAGAGGAGAAGGGGGAGATGGAGGATGAGATGGCTGGATGGCATCACCAACTCGATGGACATGAATTTGAGCAAGCTCCGGGAGTTGGTGATGGACAGGGAAGCCTGGTGTTCTGCAGTCCATGGGATTGCAAAGAGTCAGACTTGACAGAGTGACTGAACTATAATTAACTACATTAAACTTTCCTACTTCAAGTGGTTATTCTAAGGATATGGTGCTTAGAATCATCCCTGACACAAAGTATTTGCTATTGTCATCTGCTTTTAGAGATCTTCATCATTCTACTGAATATACAGAGCACGTTCCCAAAACATAACCACATAATGTAGGATGTAATATAGCAAAAATGAACAATGAAAGTGATAGTTATTTTAAGAATCCAAAGAAAGTGATAAATTAGAGTTGTATTTCTTTAGGATGACTTCATGGAGGTAAGAGATTGGCATTAGCTGGGTTTGATGGAGGAAATCCTATGGTGTCCTCAAACTTGTAAAGTTGGATTTATCACAGTGCATGCATAGGTGCGTATAAAACCTGGAATGGATTTTAGGACTACTTTGGTATCCCATGAGGTGGTATAAAAGCATGAATTATGTCATTGATGGTCTCAATATTTGCCTATGTGATTACTGTTGTTGCTCTCATGGAAAATTGATTTTGATCAAGAAAAGCAGTGTAGCAGCGTATGGAAAGCATAGGTACCTGAATCAGCTGGCCATGGTTTTAAATCCCACTTCTACAGTTTGATGCAAATTGCTTAATTTTTTTTACATTTTTTTGGCATAAGATTCTGTTTACTTGCTCATTCAGCAAATATTTATTATTTATTTTGCACCAGGTACTATGCTAAGTTCTGAAGATTAAACAAATAAGATACATAGTTAAAACTGAAACTGAAGTTGCTTAGTTGCGTCCGACTCTTTGCGACCCCATAGACAGTAGCCTACCAGGCTCCTCTGTCCATGGGATTTTCCAGGCAGTAGTACTGGAGTGGATTGCCATTTCCTTCTCCAGGGGATCTTCCCAACCCAGGGCTCAAACCTGGGTCTCCTGCATTGCAGACAGATGCTTTACCATCTGAGCCACCAGGGAAGATACATAGACCTACATGCAATTCAGTCTCTGAAAGAGAAAATTATAAAATTATACCTACCTCATAGGGTTGTATTGAAAATTAGAAGTGTTATAAATTCATGTTGTAAAATCATAAAATGTAAATACAGCAATATATTTAAATTCTATGGCATCACGTCTAGCCTATAGTAGGTCCGCAATAAATGGTAACTGATATTATTGTTACAAACTCTTAAAGGTATTTTAAAGATTCTCAAGTGATCCTAACATAGAGACAGATCTAGAGCAGTGGTTCTCAAACTAAATTGCAATTAGAATTATTTTTGGAGTTTATAAACTACTGATCATGGGCCCCACCCCCAGAAATTGATTTACTTGAACTCAGGAGTAGCCTGGGTGTTGGCTTTTTAAAAATCTCCTCAGGTAATTGTATATTGCAGCCATGGTTGTGCACAACTGAGAAAATACCAACTGCAAATCTGCCAAATATAATGCATTTGACTTTTTGTTTTCCTTTTCTGTCCTACATGTTCAGTGATAGTATTTATTAGAGATTTTGACAAATGCAACTTTATAATGACAAGACTTCTCATATAACATAAAATTGGAGAAAAATAAGGAAGATGTGCCTGTTCATTTACTTATTTATAGTGTTACAGGGATAGAATACATGGATTCTATACAGGTTTGATTAGCAGTGCTGGAGAGCATCTGCCTGTTTACACTATAACAGGGATTAAGGTGAGGGTGTTATGTTACTGTTGTCATCCTTGTTATCATCATTTCAGCACTGTTTATTGAGTTTTACAGCCAGAAACTAAGAAAGTGTGTGTGTATGTGTACACTTCTCATAACAACCCTGTACCTAATTTAATATTATTTCGAGATGAGTAAAAATATATTTATGATAAATAACTTGACCATATTTAGCAGCCTAGTTAATTGCAAAACCTGGATTTAAAACCAGTTTTGCCTGACTTTAAAACATGCATGCTTAGTTACTTTATACTGTCTAATAAAGAAATGATACTTTACCTATATTTTAAAGTCCTTTCCTTGTTATAATCAGAAATATTCCTTCATTCTCTTCTATGTCATCTGGCTTTGAAATTGTTGCTCTTCTAGTTTTCCAGTGTATATTATGCTTTCTTTGTGACACTTAGGCTGGCATTCATCTCCAATTTTATCTGATATTTAGTATCTGCTTTAATTCTTAAACAAATGTAAATATGATTATTCTATATTACAAATGGTGGTAATGGTGACAGCCTTCAAAATGACTTATGCCAGCACACCCCTGAGGCTCATATGTTGTGACTATCCCGAACTTTGTTGTTCAGATGCTCAGTTGTGTGCAACTCTTTGCAACTCCATGGACTGCAGCACACCAGGCTTCCCTGTCCTTCACCATCTCACATAGACTGCTCAAACTCATGTCCATTGAGTCTATGATGCCTTCTAGCCATCTCAGCCTCTGTTGCCCCTTTCTCCTCTTACCCTCAATCTTTCCCAGCATCAGGGAAGTCAGCTCTTCACATCAGCAAGTCAGCTCTTCACATCAGATGGCCAAAGTATTGGAGCTTCAGCATCAGTCCTTCCAATGTATATTCAGAGTTGATTTCCTTGAGGATATACTGATTTGATATCCTTGCTGTCCAAGGGACTCTCAAGAGTTTTCTCCAATACCGCAGTTCAAAAGCATCTATTCTTCAGCGCTCAGCTTTCTTTATGGTCCAACTCTCACATCCATACATGATTACTGGAAAAGTCATAGTGTTGACTATATGGACCTTTGTCGATAAAGTGATGTCTCTGCTTTTTAATATGCTGTCTAGTTTGGTCATAGCTTTTCTTTCAAGGAGCAAGTATCTTTTAGTTTCATGGCTACTGTCACCATACACAGTGATTTTGGAACCCAAGAAAATAGTCTGTCAATGTTTCTATTGTTTCCCCATCTATTTGCCATGAAGTGATGGGACTGGATGCCATGATCTTACTTTTATGAATGTTGAGTTTTAAGCCTGCTTTTTCACTCTCCTCTTTAACTTTTGTCAAGAGGCTCTTTAGTTCTTCTTCACTTTCATCCTTCACTAAGGATGGTGTCATCTGCATATCTGAGGTTATTGATATTTCTCCTGGCAATCTTGATTCCAGTTTGAACTTCATCCAGATCAGCAAAACCATTTTTTATAGGGTATTTCATAAAACACAGAAGATAACATATTGCTTTAGATACTTTAATGTATAATGAAGGCTTTGGGGATTTCTATTTACACTGAATTAAAGGAAGAGAATGGCAATTTAATTGTGGCAAGATTTGTTTATCCTATCCTTCTCTACTTCAGTATCAGCTATTTTAATGGTTTCCAGTGACACTAAGGGGCCAGTGACACTACCAGGCTCCTTCATCCATGGGATTTTCTAGGCAAGAGTACTGGAGTGGGTTGCCGTTTCCTTCTTCAGGGAATCTTCCCGACCCAGGGATTGAACCCAGGTCTCCCTCATTGTAGACAGATGCTTAACCGTCTGAGCTACCAGGGAAGTCCTTTCTAAAGGGTAGTATTCAAATTTAGTGGTATTCATTTTTTATAGAAAAATATGCTTAGAGAAGATCTTAAAATTGTTTATAACCCCTCTTCAATTAGATGTAACAGTTTAGAATTTTATGAGCATACTTGTCAAGTGATCTCTCTCTCCTTTTGAGGAGTATATGTGGAAACAGAAACAAAGAATATAAACAAACAGAGAAGACAAACAAACAAAGAATACAAACAAACAGAATATGAATGTTTCAGTAAATTCTAGGGATGGAAAAAGTTCTGTTCGTTATTGACTCCAATTCTATATACAATTGCTATTCTGGATAAATGATAGTGACTTCTTTTGTACGTTTAGGCTTCGAGATTTTTCCTAATCAAGCAGGGTAGGATATATAAATAGAAGTACACATATACACACATGCACACATCATACAGCACAGGCCTTCAGAATCAGATTTTGATCCTATTGGATCTGTAGTTGTCTAACTTCAAGTAACTTTGTTCAGTATCAGTTTTCTAATCTATAAAATGGAGATAAAATGCATCATTCAGTGGGTTAACATGAAAAGTAAACAAGACAAAAATACGTGTGTAGCAGATTGAAAAATATACAGTTCAAAAGTTGGTAACAGAATTTCTCTCATGAAAAGAATTGTCTTTATTTAGAAAAGTAAAGTACTTATTTAGGCTGGGTATTTTCCATTGATGGTAAATAATAAGGTAAGGCTCACTAAGTCCCTCCTCTTCAGGGTTTCTGGGAAGGAAAGATGTGATACTCTCAGTATGTTGGGGTGATCCAGTTGAGGTGAGTACCCCAACAGCTGAGGGCCTCTCTCACGCTCTCACTGGGGCTGGAGATCCAGGGTGCTCTTATTCCCCAGAGGCTATGTGGACCATGAGGCCCACTACTCTGTCTGTAGCCAAATTCACTGTCATACCAGGAAATGAGCTTGACAAAGTGGCTGTTAAGGGCAATGCCAGCCTCAGCATCCAGGGAGGAAGAGTGGGTGTCACTGCTAAAATTGCAATAGAAAACTTGGTTTTCAGTATAGCCTAGAATAGTCTTCAGTGAGCCTTGCAGTGCCTGCTTTACCTCTTCTTGATACCATCGTATTTAGCAGCTTTCTCCAGGAAGTGGGTCAGATCTACATCAGACACACTGGGAATGGAGACATGGAAGGCCATGCCAGAGAACTTCCCATTGAGCTCAGGACGATCTTGCCCCAAAGCCTTTGCAGTGCCAGTGGAAGCAGGGATGATGTTCTCAGCAGTTCGTCGTCCATCCCAGGACAGTTTCCCTTGGGGGCCCATCATGATCTTCTGGCTTGCAGTGATGGTATGAACTGTGGTCATGAGTCCCTCTACAGTGATACTGACCAGGTGTGCCAAGCAGGTGGTAGTGCACGTGGCATTTCTGACCATCTTGAGGGACCTGTACTTCTTATGGTTCATGCCCATCACAAATATGGGATATCAACAGAAGGGACAGTGATGATTAGCCTTTTGGATAACCCTTCATGTGAGCCCCAACCTTCTTGAAAGTAGTGAGGACACCAGTGGACTCTATAACATACTCAGTACCAGTGGCACTCCATTTGATATTGACAGAATCTTGCTCCTAAAAAATGAAAGTGGGCTTTCCACTGATGGCAAGCTTCCTCTTCTCAGACTGGACTGTGCCATTGAACTTGCCATGGGTGGAATCACACTGGAACATATAAACCATGTAGTTGAGGTCAGTGAAGCAGTCATTGATGGTAATATTCACTTTATCATAGTTAAACGCAACTGGTGAGCAAGTGCCCAATACAGCCAAATATGTCTTGGGCCCATGGCTGGCATTACATAAGGAAATATGGCTGGCTGTTGAATGGGAAGGGGCAGAGAGACTAAACTTTTTAGGTATGAAGATAAGGTCCTGAAACCAGGTTTAAGAAAAAGTACTCTTGCCTGGAAAATCCCTCAGACAGAGGAGCCTGGTAGGCTGCAGTCCATGGGGTTGCTAAGAGTCGGGCACGGCTGAGTGACTTCACTTTCACTTTTCACTTTCATGCGTTGGAGGAGGAAATGGCAACCCACTCCAGTGTTCTTGCCCGGAGAATCCCAGGGATGGGGAAGCCTGGTGGGCTGCCGTCTGTGGGGTCGCACAGAGTTGGACATGAGTGAAGTGACTTAGCAGCAGAAGCAGCAGCAATAGAAAATAATTAAAACTCTGCTTGAGAAGTGAATAGATTTTGTGGGTCATGGGGAGAAAGTAAAGAGATAATCAATTGAAATTATGGAATTCTAAGCTATGGAGGCTTCCCAGGTGGCGCTATTGGTAAGGAACCTGCCTGCCAATGCAGAAGACATAAGAGATGTGGGTTCAACCCCTGGGTCGGAAGATCCCCTGGAAAAGGGCATGGCAACCCACCCCAGTATTGTTGCCTGGAGAATCCCATGGACAGCGGAGCCTGGTGGGCTACAATTCATAGGATTGCAAAGAGTTGGACACGGCTGAAGTGACTTAGCACACAAGGTACGGAGAAGTGAAAGTGAAAGTGTATGGAGGAGTAGGTGGTTCCAAAAAGGCCCTTAAGAACATAAATAACTAATTTCAGTTCTTGCTGTTCTTGCCATGTAAGATTCTTCTACCTGCTCATGGTGGTGGTGGTGGTTTAGTAGCTAAGTCATGTCTGACTCTTGCAACCCCATGGACTGTAGCCTGCCAGGCTCCTCTGCCCAGGGGATTCTCCAGGCAAGAATACTGGAGGGGGTTGCCATTTCCTTCTCCATCTACCTGCTCATACCTTTAGTAAAGTATGCTACACACAAAAATGCCTGTTGTAAATAATTATTAATGATTTAGTACAGAGAAGAAGAAAATATTGGTATGATATTACAGAATAAGATTCAGATGTCAGTAAAATCAGGGCCTTAAAATCAGAAGTAAAAAAAAAAAAAAATAGTAAACCGCTAGAAGGACAGGAATCTTGGGGAGAATGTTCAGCTCCAAAGAAGGAATAATATATGCTTAAATTAATTTATCTAAATGTAGGTAAATGTTGGATTGTACTCTAGGAGTGACTGAACTAAAGTGAGAAAAAGAACGAATAGTTTCAAATATCACCTTTTGTTTTCCCATAATTGAAATTAGTTGGTCCCTCCTTCACCCTTCCAAAGGAAAATTCATATGCATGGCTACCACCTCTAGAACACTGAGTTTCTTGAAGGTAGAGGACATTCAATATTAATTGCTAGATTCCTATTGTTCATCAAGACTTAGCCTGAAATAGTTAAATGAACCACAGTGATGAAAAGCTGAATATAGTGCCCCAACAACATGAGAAGATAGAGAAAACCTGGACATATAGTATAGATTTACTTTGCAGACATTGTGGGCTTGGTTCCAGAATGAATATTGCAATATAGCAAGTCATGAAGCATGTTTCCCAGCACACATAAAATTTATGTTTATACTATACTGTAGTCTATTAAGTGTGTAATAACATAACAGATAAGGGGTTAATACCCAGAATATTCAAAGAATTTCTAAAATAATAACAATATTTTTCAAAATACTGTTAATATAAAGGGAAATTGGCAGCAAAACAAAACTATAATATTTGTTTTCTTCTATTTTGCATACATGCTTGCTCAGTCACTTCAGTCACGTCCAACTCTGTGCAAACTCATGGACATTAGCCTGCCATGCTCCTCTGTCCGTGGGGATTCTCCAGGCAAGAATACTGGAGTGGGTTGCCATGCCCCTCTCCATTCTTCTACCTTGTGAGACTGTAATTATTTGTGAAGGGAAATAATGCTTTTGAGAAGATGCATTTGAAGTGGTGAATACATAGTGTGTACTTGATTTACATTCCTTTCTCTACTGGGAAGGACGTAGTGTGGACTATGGCCTTTACTGTTTCTGCAAAAAGAACAAATCTTGCCTATTTAAGTCAAAGATATGAAATTCAGCAGTGAAACAAGTATAAGATTATGATCAGCCAGATTCTTCTTTATCCTTCCTTCAGTTCAGTTCAGTTCAGTCACTCAGTTGTGTCCGACTCTTTGCGACCCGATGAATCACAGCATGCCAGGCCTCCCTGTCCATCACCAACTCTCGGAGTTCATTCAAACTTATGTCCATCAAGTAGGTGATGCCATCCAGCCATCTCATCCTCTGTCGTCCCCTTCTCCTCCTGCCCCCAATCCCTCCCAGCATCAGAGTCTTTTCCAATGAGTCAACTCTTCACATGAGGTGGCCAAAGTACTGGAGTTTCAGCTTTAGCATCATTCCTTCCAAAGAACACCCAGGGCTGATCTTCAGAATGGACTGGTTGGATCTCCTTGCAGTCCAAGGGACTCTCAAGAGTCTTCTCCAACACCACAGTTCAAAAGCATCAATTCTTCAGTGCTCAGCTTTCTTCACAGTCCAACTCTCACATCCATACATGACCCCTGGAAAAAAACATAGCCTTGACTAGGAAATCCTTATTTTCAAGACTGATTTAGTTATTACAAAAATCAGTTTCTACTTTTTCATTGCATGTAGAATTTTAAGTGTGTGGTTTTTTTTTGTTTGTTTTGACTAAAGCTAAATATTTACCTATCCTATGACTCAGCTACTCTATTCTTTGTTGTTGTTGTTTCAGTTGCTACATCGTGTTGGACTATTTCTGACCCCATGGACGGTAGCCCGCCAGTCTTCTCTCTCCATGGGATTTCCCAGGCAAGAATACTGGAATGACTTGCTATTTCCTCCTCCAGGTGATCTTCCCTACCCAGGGATCAAACTCAGGTGTCCTGCATTGGCAGACTGAGCCACCTGAGAAGTCTGTTATTCCATGTACATATAAATCCCAGAGAAGAGAGGACATATATCCACTAAAAACAAGTACTGACAGCTTCTTAACAACTTTATTCATTGAAGGGCCAAACTGGAAATAATCTAATTGCCCATTAAAAGTATAATGTATAAATAAGCTGTGGTATACACTGTATAATGTTAAATAGTAATGAAAATAAAATACTTCATTAAAATACTTGAATATTAAAAATATAACTGAGTGAAAGAAGCAGCACAAAAAATAACATTGCATAATATTATTTTTTATGAAATTAAAAAGCTGGCAAAATTAATACATTGCAACTGAATTAAAAATAGTGACTTCTTCTGGGAAGGGTGTCTATAATGGGAAGAGAGGTATCTGGGATTAGAAGCACATGAAGGAACCTGATAGAGTATAGTTATTGTTCTATACCATCACCAGTATATGTGTCATAGGACTGTACAATAATATTGCTGTACTTCACTCACTTTCCAGATTTTACTCATTTTAAATTTTTAAAAAATTATGAAATGAAGCTCTGACTGAAAAACTTGGTAAATGTTGAAAGACTAGCAAATTTAAGACAATGAAAAACTTGCCAGATTTGAAGCAAAAATGGTGCCTGTCTGTTAATTTCATTCATATGCTCATACCTTTGATTCTGTGACAACCTGTTTTATTGATATTATTATTGCTATTTTTATATGAAATAAGCACATTTCTACCAGTTTTCATTCCCTCATAGGAAACTTTGTGTGGCATAAATAATAATAGATTCTGGTCTAGAAGATTTGAGTTTGAATACTTTTCTTCCATATACAAGCTGGTTGACTTTTACGCTATTTCAAAATTATAATTATTCTCATTGTGTAGACGGAGAAGGCAATGGCACCCCACTCCAGTACTCTTGCCTGGAAAATCCCATGGATGGAGCCTGGAAGGCTGCAGTCCATGGGCTCGCTGAGGGTCGGACATGACTGAGCGACTTCACTTTCACTTTTCACTTTCATGCATTGGAGAAGGAAATGGCAACCCACTCCAGTGTTCTTGCCTGGAGAATCCCAGGGATGGGGAAGCCTGGTGGGCTGCCGTCTATGGGGTCACACAGAGTCGGACATGACTGAAGTGACTTAGCAATAGCAATAGCATTGTGTAGAAGAGGAGAAAAAAATTCCTCTAATTAGAGTGCCTTAGGATGAATAGTATAAACATATTGATATTTTTTCCAGTCTTCTTTTTTTGTACATTATATTTTATTTAGCCATTATACTTTGTATTTAATGCTGTAATGGATTTCAATTTACATTTTTAGCATAATCACTTTGACATGTCACTCAGCAGCCATTGCAATTAATATTTTTGTGTCATATACTTCTATAACTACCATTTCAAAATCATCACATGACCACATTTTCTTTTTTCGCTTTTTGCAGAGACCTTAATATATTCTGATATTTTCTTGCTTATTTATATGTTTAATTTTATCTCTGACTCTCCCCATATGAATGTAATTTTCATGAGAGAGAATGCTTTGTGTGTCTAGTTCAATGTATGATACAGGTGTAAAAATATTTTTTTACCTATTTAATTTTTAATTACTTGCTAAAAAAATAATCCATTGACTAGAAATATATTTATCCATTCCTTTATTAGAAACAGTTGTAAAAAAACACTCTAATCAACACCTTATAGCTCTCTATTTTACAATATTTCACAGAAGTGAATAGATATATTTATATCATAGGGCATGAATTTTGAAATAAGCAAGTCAGTTAACTTTTAAAAATTTCAGTGTCATTTGTGAAAAAATATAAAAATTTATAGCAATATCATCGTCTGAGCTTGTTGAGATGTTTAAATGAGGTAATTGAAGGGAGGTACCTTGTAAATTCTACAGTAATATATTCATGAAAGAACTATTATTATATCTTGACAGTGCTTATGAGCATATATTAATTTTTATATGTGATATTTATTATGTAATTGAACTATGATACTGCAATATGGAAGAATCACTCAGGATACCACGCTTGAAGAAATCTTAACACTGCTGCCTAATAAAGTTATGGGTAGAGCAGGAGTCCATGTTATAAAGTAGTGTGTACTTCTTTATAAGAAGCACTAGAGTTTAAATACATGCTGTGTGTGAACAAAAGCCAAACTGATAAGATAGCTCTGTGTAACTAGTGCTGGTATGCGTACTAAGTCCTATGGCTTATAGGAAAGAGTAATAGGATGTTACTGTTGAGTCCATAGGAATGAGTGGGTAGGATTGGAATGATGTAGGAATAGGGAAATGTGATTATTTAAATTTTTGTTCACAGTGTTAGCTGAAAAATTATTTTTCAGTCTGAAATACTGAGAATTAGAAGGTTTGAATTAAAAATAATAGACATATTGGAAATAAAGTTGCTATGTACAAAAAAAATAACAGATGTATGTGAGAAATGAAGAGGAAAGGTTGACAGGTTTGGGTAACTTATCATTATATAAGGGATGAGCAAAATGAATGAGTTTCCCATCCTCATTTGAGAGAATCATTATGTTCAAGGGAAAATGAGGAAGTAACTAGGTAACTGAAGGGCATTCATAGAAATGTTCATAAGGCAATTTATATTAAGAAACTTGAGCTCTGAAGATCGGATAGGTCAAGTCTATATATCTAGAGAAGATAATTGAAGGTATGAGATGGAATTCACCAGGGTAAGTAATTTAGAACAGTAATTCCGTGGTTAGGAACTAAGACTTCAGTACATGCTCACATTTGGAGAAAACTTAAGGAAGGATAAAAACAACAGAGGTAAAGAAACAGTAATTCGAGAAGTAGCAGATGAAACTAAATAATGTAATATCTTGCAACCAAAAGAGTGAAAATAATCCAAAGGTAGTCTTAGACCAGTCAATCATCAGTGTTAAATGCTGCCTAAAATTTGAGAGTGAAAAAACTTGAGTGGATTTTGTACATATAACATTAATTACCTTCAACAAAACAGCTTTGGGGAATCATGGAGTTAGAAAAAAAATAATTCTGAGAAATTAAGAAGTGGATGAGTTATGGTTTAATGAACACACTTTCAGGATTTTCACCAGTTCAGTATCAAACTCAATTTGATCAATTTACTGGAGGAAACTCAACTCTTAAGGATTACTAAATGAACTTCTAATAGAGTGGTTTTTAAAAGCAAAGAGTAGCAATATATTTGTTAACACTAAGTAATAAAATTGCCAAGTGAAATAGAAGATTCCTATCAACTCATGTGTGTTATCTGTCTAGTGGGAAAATTAAGTCAATATTAGAGAGTTGTTTGATGAGCGATCAGTGCAGTATTTCAATAGAGAGTGTGTAAGATAGAATTACTCACTGTGGAAATAAAACTCTAGATAATGCAGAAAGAATGAGAGAGAAAACACTCAGGCAGATGAGTTCAAGAGCTCTATTAATAGATTGGCTGTACTAAAATTTGACTAACTGAAAAGTGCCATTTCTTCCAGTGCCAAGTTAAAATGAAATTGAGAAAATAGATCCTTTGACAAAGATTTTCCTGAGAAAATAATTGATTATCACTTTAATAAATACCAAGGTATCTGTTACAAACTTACATTCCTATAGTGCTATTTGAGTAGAAATATTCACACAAGTACACAGTTATACTGATATACAAATACACTCACATTCATTCATTCCTACAGAACAGCCATAGAAGAAAAGTCCTGAATCTTTGATCTGAATACCTTTATTTTTTTTTAATTTTATTTAATTTTTAAACTTTACATAATTGTATTAGTTTTGCCAAATATCAAAATGAATCCATCACAGGTATACATGTGTTCCCCATCCTGAACCCTCCTCCCTCCTCCCTCCCCATACCATCCCTCTGGGTCGTCCCAGTGCACTAGCCCCAAGCGTCCAGTATCGTGCATCAAACCTGGACTGGCATCTCGTTTCATACATGATATTTTACATGTTTCAATGCCATTCTCCCAAATCTTCCCACCCTCTCCCTCTCCCACAGAGTACATAAGACTGTTCTATACATCACTGTCTCTTTTGCTGTCTCGTTCACAGGGTTATTGTTATCATCTTTCTAAATTCCATATATATGCGTTAGTATACTGTATTGGTGTTTTTCCTTCTGGCTTACTTCACTCTGTATAATAGGCTCCAGTTTCATCCACCTCATTAGAACTGATTCAAATGTATTCTTTTTAATGGCTGAGTAATATTCCATTGTGTATATGTACCACAGCCTTCTTATCCATTCATCTGCTGATGGGCATCTAGGTTGCTTCCATGTCCTGGCTATTATAAACAGTGCTGTGATGAACATTGGGGTACACGTGTCTCTTTCCCTTCTGGTTTCCTCAGTGTGTATGCCTAGCAGTGGGATTGCTGGATCATAAGGCAGTTCTATTTCCAGTTTTTTAAGGAATCTCCACACTGTTCTCCATAGTGGCTGTATTAGTTTGCATTCCCACCAACAGTGTAAGAGGGTTCCCTTTTCTCCACACCCTCTCCAGCATTTATTGCTTGTAGACTTTTGGATCACAGCCATTCTGACTGGTGTGAAATGGTACCTCATAGTGGTTTTGATTTGCATTTCTCTGATAATGAGTGATGTTGAGCATCTTTTCATGTGTTTGTTAGCCATCTGTATGTCTTCTTTGGAGAAATGTCTATTTAGTTCTTTGGCCCATTTTTTGATTGGGTCATTTATTTTTCTGGAATTGAGCTGTAGGAGTTGCTTGTATATTTTTGAGATTAGTTGTTTGTCAGTTGCTTCATTTGCTATTATTTTCTCCCATTCTGAAGGCTGTCTTTTCACCTTGCTAATAGTTTCCTTTGATGTGCAGAAGCTTTTAAGGTTAATTAAGTCCCATTTGTTTATTTTTGCTTTTATCTCCAATATTCTGGGAGGTGGGTCATAGAGGATCCTGCTGTGATGTATGTCAGAGAGTGTTTTGCCTATGTACCTAAAGAAACTAAAGACCTATATATAGAAAACTATAAAACACTGGTGAAAGAAATCAAAGAGGACACTAATAGATGGAGAAATATACCATGTTCATGGATCAGAAGAATTAATATAGTGAAAATGAGTATACTACCCGAAGCAATTTATAGATTCAATGCAATCCCTATCAAGCTACCAACAGTATTCTTCACAGAGCTAGAACAAATAATTTCACAATTTGTATGGAAATACAAAAAACCTCGAATAGCCAAAGTGATCTTGAGAAAGAAGAATGGAACTGGAGGAATCAACCTACCTGACTTCAGGCTCTACTACAAAGCCACAGTTATCAAGACAGTATGGTACTGGCACAAAGACAGAAATATAGATCAATGGAACAAAATAGAAAGCCCAGAGATAAATCCACGCACATATGGACACCTTATCTTTGACAAAGGAGGCAAGAATATACAATAGATTAAAGACAAGCTCTTTAACAAGTGGTGCTGGGAAATCTGGTCAACCACTTGTAAAAGAATGAAACTAGAACACTTTCTAACACCATACACAAAAATAAACTCAAAATGGATTAAAGATCTAAACGTAAGACCAGAAACTATAAAACTCCTAGAGGAGAACATAGACTGAATACCTTTAGATAGCTATTCTCCATGACTTTCAGAAACTATTCAGCAGGATCAGGGCTTAGCTAGGACATAATGAAGTATGCTTAAAATTATAATTCTTACACCTATTTTTATATTCTGATTTGGGATATCTCACTACTGTCTCCTATTCGGAAATCCTCTGTTTAATTACATATGTATAGAAGTCAAGTTGTACTTCTAAATATTTTCTTCCCTTATGTTTGATTTCCCAAGCATGAGTCCAGCAAGTTCACGCAGACGTTAAGCTTCCTAAACTTACCATATGAGGTGCAGATTATATTTGAAGAGTCTGTATTCAAAGCTAAATTTACTCCATTTCATTATATTTAGACCATTATGCTTTTCTGAGTTTCTTTAGGCTTTGAGACTATATCTATCTATCTTTTATTTTAGCCAGGAATGAAAACATGTTTTTTTCTCTTTACACTGGCAAACATAATGTTAACAATTTAAAGGAACTGAAAAATCTGCAGAAAAAATGTATTCATGATATTACAGAGCATGTTTCAGTGGCACACTTTAGGTTGCATATAGACTTTACTTCCTTTCTCATTCCTTAACCTTCTATAGGCTGGATTCAAAACATAAATGATAGGGTGTTCCCTGGTGGTCCAGTGATTAGGGGCTTCCCAGGTGGTGCTAGTGGTAAAGAATCTGTCTGCAATTCAGGAGATGAAAGAGACACGGGTTTGATCCCTTGGTTGGGAAGATCCCCTGGAGGAAGGCATGACAAGCCACTCTAGTATTCTTGCCTGGAGAATCCCATGAACAGAGGAGCCTGGTGAGCTATGGTCTATAGGGTCCCAAAGAGTCGGACGAGACTGAAACGACTGAGCACACAAACATGCACCTACTCAGTGGTTAGCACTCTGCCCTTTCACTGCCATGGCCTTGGGTTCAATCCTTGGTTGAGTGAGAAACTAAGATCATGCAAGCTACATGGGGTGCCCCCCCCAAAAAAAAAGCAAAAACAAACAACAAAAACAAAACACATAAATGATAGGAATTGTCTGAGGGAAATAGGAGGAAACTCCACTGGGAAGGCTAATGAAAACTATAGATTCCAACCCCCCCAATCTTATTACTCATGTTCATGAGTGAATAGGTGAAGGATGGATACTAATTTAGTTCTGAAGATGAACTAATATCCATTTTCCTGGTGGTTCAGACGGTAAAGAATCTGTCTGCATTGCAGGAGACCCAGGTTCAATCCCTGGGTCGGAAAGATGCCCTGGAGAAGGGAATGGCTACTCACTCCAGTATTCTTGCCTGGAGAATCCCATGGACAGAGGAGCCTGGTGGGCTACAGTCCATGGGGTCGCAAAGAATCTGATGTGACTGAATGACTAACACTTTCACTTTCATGAACTAACAGATGAGCAGGTCTATAGATGAACAAATTTTGTTGTAGTCTCTAATCTCTCACTATCAAGTTGCCAAAGACATCTTAAGATCTTGATTCAGAAAATCTTCACTCAGTCTCAAACTGCCCTAATTTATCTTTGACTCAATCTGAGACAGATCCTGAGGTGTAATTTATGTTTCAGAGCTTTCCATGGGATCAGACCTAGTCTGGGACTACCTGAAGTACCATTCCTGCTTGACTTCTTTCCTTTCTCTTTACTGTTTCTGTTTTCCCTTCTCTTACTGTTTTCTCCCAGGAACACCTTCTTAATAAATGAATCTCTTAGTGTTCATTTTGGATACTACAAGCTAAGATATAACCATTTATTAGAGTCATCTGTGATGCTTCTTATGATTGTTGAATCTTGGCTCAATCCAAGGGGTGAAATCTACGTTTTAAACAAAAACAGTTGATAATGCTTATATACACAAAAAAATTTAAGAATCAATGGTCTGAATCATAATTATTAACAAGTTATGGGCAATTCTAAACATAGTTTTCTAATGCAGCCTACTGACTTTGTTTCTCTAAATGATCAACACCATTTTCCCTTGATATCTTTTTCATATCACTTCCCTGTAATATCCAGAATTACAAACATAAAATATTAAATACTTTCTTTGCAAAGTAAATCCCAAATGTCAATTAATTTATACAGATTTGAGGCTTTGAAATATATTTAATCTTGAATTTCTATATTTATATAAAGTTATGAAAAATGCTATAAAAGGTGAATAAATCTAATCATGATTGTGAATGTGCTTTCAGAATAAGGTTTAAATTCCCAAGGTTCCTTAATATTCAAGCTCTACAATGTAACATCAGTCTAACTACACTATCTTTGTATGTCAATCTAATTATCTATGTGTTACTTGGTGTTTTCTGAAAGAACTATTGATGATAATGACCTGAATTGTGTTTTTTATAAAATGTCTTCAACTATTACACACAGAGAAACATCAGCACCCATCAATTTCTTCAATGATGCCTTCAAATGTAGAAGGGTCATGTCTAAATTTGGATAGGATAGCATAATTCATGGGACTACAAGGTGTGTGACTCTAGTGGTGTGCTTTAGATGAGGGATCTTGACCTTCCACTAAGTAGGAATCATACATCATTGTGTAGAGTGGATCAGAAGGCACTTAGTTGACTTTAATTTACTAGCTCTTTTATTTCAATTGCTTAACCTTTATTTTTTGAGGGAGCAGGAATCCTTCATTCAAAAAGGTTTGAATTTTCATTTATAGTCAATATGTTTTATTGTACTAATCTCCTTCTAGAGCCTTGATTTTTGATCATATTTAAAAAAAATTTTTTAGTCCGTTGATGTGCTGAATTACATTGATTGATTTTCACATGTTCAACTAACCTACATCTGGACTAAACGTCACCTCATTATAGTGTATAATTCTTTTTTTTTTTTTTTTTCATTTTTGGGTTCGATTTGCAGTTTTTTGGTGAGTTTTTTTAATATGTAAATAAGCTATGTTGTTGAACAGTTTTTCTTTCTTGCAATGTCTTTCTGATTTCATTATTAGGGTTACTCCAGCCTTATAGGATGAGTTAGGAAATGTTTTCTCAGCTTATATTTTCTGGAAAATATTGTGGAGAATGAATATCACTTTTTCTTCAAATGTTATCACTTGAATATCAATTGAATGTCAAATGAATATCAAATGAAAATCACTTTTTCATCAAAAATTTCCAGTGAAATTGAGGCCAATGCTTTATTTTTTGAAAGGTTATGAGCTATTGATTTTTTCAAAGGTTATGAACTATTAATACATTTAAGTGTATTCATTAATACATTTATGTCTATTCATTAATACATTTAAGTCTATTCATATTACCTTCTCCTTGTGTGAGTTTTGATAGTTTGTGTCTTTCAAGGAATTGAAAGACAATTCATTTAAAGTATCAAATTTTTGGTCAGAGTGATTTATACTATTACTTAGTTATCTGTTTAATGTCTGTGAGATCAGCAGTTGTGGCCCCTCTTTTGGTTTAAACATTAGCAATGTGTGTCTTCTTTTTCCCTTGGGTAGCCTGATAAGAGATTTATCAATTTTCAAACTGATGTTCTCAAAGAACCAACTTTTGATGTTAACTGGGTTTTTTCCTTTATTGACTTCCTGTTTTCACTTTCATTGATTTCTGCTTTAAATTTTGTTCCTTCTTATTGCTTTTGGCTTAAGTTGTTCTTTTCTAGTTTACTGAAATGGAAACTCAGATTGTTGAGTTTAGATATTTTTCTTTTATGTTATATGCATTTTCTTTAGTCACTAAGTCATGTCTGACTCTTTAAAACCCTATGGACTGTAGCCCACCAGGCTCCTCCATCCATGGGCTTTCTCAGGCAAGTATACTGGAATGAATTACCATTTCCATCTCCAGGGGATCTTTCTGACCCAGGGATTTAACCTGCATATCCTGCATTGGCAGGCAGATTCTTTACCACTGAGCCACCAAGGAAGCCATTATATGCATTTGGTGCTATAAATTTCCCTCTAAACTCTGCTTTCTCTGCATCCCACAAGCTTGGATAACTATATTTTATTTATTTTTTTTAGCTCAAAATATGATTAATTTTATCCTGAAACTTTTTCTTTTAGCCACATGTTATATATGTATGTTATTTAATCTCCAAATATTTTGAGATTCCCCAGCTCTTTCTGTTATTGATTTCTGTGTATATCTTTTCTTAGATTCTTTTCCATTATAGATTATCACAAGATACTGGATATAGTTCCCTATGCTATACAGTAGGTCCTTATTGTTTACCTATTTTATATATAGTAGTGTATATCTGTTTATCTCAAATTCCTAATTTACCCTTCCCTCCCCTTTTTTCCTCTTTGGTACCATGTTTTTTTTTTTTTTTCCTATGTCTATTAAACTTTTTCTGTTTTGTAAATAAATTCATTTCTATAATTTTTAAGAGTCCACATTAAGTAGTATCATGTAATATTTGTCTTTCTCTAACTTATTTCACATATGATAATCTCTAGGTCCATGCATGCCTCTCCAAATGGCATTATTTAATTCTTTTTTATGGCTGAGTAGTACTTCATTGGAGAAGGCAATGGCACCCCACTCCAGTATTCTTGCCTGGAAAATCCCATGGACGGAGGGGCCTGGTGGGCTGCAGTCCATGGGGTCGCTGAGTCGGACACAACTGAGCGACTTCCCTTTCACTTTTCCCTTTCATGCATTGGAGAAGTAAATGGCAACCCACTCCAGTGTTATTGCCTGGAGAATCCCAGGGACAGGGGAGCCTAGTGGGCTTCCGTCTATGGGGCCGCACAGGGTCGGACACGACTGAAGTGACTTAGCAGCAGCAGCAGCAGTACTTCATTACACATACACACACACCGCATCTTCTTTATCCATTCATCTGTCAGTGGATATTTAGGTTGCTTACATATCATGGCTATTATAAATAGTGCTGCTATGAACATCGGGGTGCATGTATCTTTTTGAATTAAAGTTTTCATCTTTTCTGTATATATCCCCAGAATTGGGATTGGTGGGTCATATGGTAACTCTACTTTTAATTTTGTAAAGAAGCTCCATACTGTCCACCATAGTGGCTTCACACTAGCATTCACTCATAATTTTGTATTGTCTGTGGTTTTTGACAAATATACAATAATATTATTGCTCTAAAAACCACTGTGCTTTGCCTGTTCATCCTTCTCTCCCCTCTAACCCCTGATATATCTTTTATTGGTTCCATAGTTTTACCTTTTCCTGAATGACATGTAATTGGAATCATACAGTATGTAACTATTTCAGTTTGGCTTCTTTCACTTTGTAATATGCATTGGAGAAGACTCTTGAGAGTCCCTTGGACTACAAGGAGATCCAACCAGTCCATCCTAAAGGAGATCAGTCCTGAGTGTTCGTTGGAAGGACTGATGCTGAAGCTGAAACTCCAATACTTTGGCCACCTGATGCAAAGAGCTGACTCATTTGAAAAGACCCTGATGCTGGGAAAGATTGAAGGCAGGAGAAGAAGGGGACGACAGAGGATGAGATGGTTGGATGGCATTACCGACTCAGTGGACATGAGTTTGGGTAAACTCCGGGAGTTGGTGATGGACAGGGGAGCCTGGTGTGCTGTGGTCCATGGGGTCACAAAGAGTCGGACACAACTAAGCAACTGTTCATAGTAATATGAATGTGAGGTTCCTCTCTGTCTTTTCATTGCTTGATAGCTCAATTTTTTAATGCTGAATAATATCCCATTGTCTGGATGTACCACAGCTTATTTATCCATTTACCTACTGAAGGACATCTTTTTGTTTCAATGTGTTCTCACTTATACCTAAAATTGCTATAAATGCCCATTTGCAGGTATTTGTGTGGTCATAAGTTTTAAACTTATTTGGGTACATATCAGGAAATATGATTGTTGGATCAGATGGTAAGAATATGTTTAGTTTCATAAGAAACTGCCAAACTGTTTTCTGACATGACTGTACCATTTTGCATTCTCATTAGTAATGAATCCTGTTGCTCCATATCCTTACCAGCATTTGGTGTAGCCAGTGTAACAGATTTTTGCCACTAGAATAGATGTTTAGTGGTACTCCTTCACTTTGAACAATAATTTTATTGGGTATAGAATTCCAGCTTGTTTTCCTTTTTTAACACTTTAAATGTTCTAGTCCACCTTCTTCTTGCTTTTGTGCTTTCTGATGAGAAGCTTGCTGTAATTATTAGCCTTTTTCCTATATAAGTGATGTAGGTTCCCCTCTCCCCAACCAGTTTGGCTTCTTTTAAGTTTTTTCCCCATCCCCCCCCACCCCCACAATTTTACTATGATATGCCTACATGTAGCAGTTTTGGTGTTTTTATCTGCTTAGTGTTCTCTGCACTTTCTAGGTCTGTGGTTTTGTTTCTGTTGTTATTTCTGAAAAGTTTTATGCCTGTCTCCTTCTGGTATTCCATATATGCATATGTTTGATATTGTCCATTCGATCCATTAGATATTGTCCTGCAGGTCTTACATATTCCACACTGTATTTTTTCTTTATTTTTGTCCCTTTGCAATTCAGTTTGGGAAGTTTCTATTGACTTACCATTAAGTTCACTGATTCTTCCCTTATCTTGTCCAATCTACTTAAGAGCTTGTCATAGACATTCTCCATTTCTGTTAACAATGTTTTTGATTTTTAGCATTTCTTTTAAATTCTGTCTTAGAGTTCCTATCTCTCTGCATCACTCATCTGTTTTTGCATGTTGTATTTTTTCCAATAGATCCCTTAACATATTTATCATAGTTATTTTAATGCCTAGTCTGATAATTCCACAATCCTTGTCATATCTGAGTGTGGTTCTGACTCTTGTTTTGCTTCTTAAGAACTGAGGTAAGTAGGCCACTTGTGTAAGAATTGAAAATATTTACTATAGTTTTAGTTGGGAGAGACTCCCATCTCCTCTAGTGTCCTTATTTTTGTTTCCTCTCTTAACTTTGGAATCTGCTAAGTTGTCCTCTTATTTATAAAATGAAAGTATGTGTCTTATGTGTCTTTTCAGCTGTAACCTACTGTTATTGTACTGTTGCTATGCTGTCAAGATGCAGAAGCCTGTATAATCTTCCTATTTAAATCTCATTATTTTACTGGGCCTGTGCTTTGGCCTGTTATCCTCACAAATGGCTTTTTGTTTGTTGTTCTTATATATCTTCCTTTTTTCTCAGTTCCCCTTTGGGTGAGATGGAAAGATTAAAGGAGGCTAAAGTGAGAAGAATGCTATTTTCCTAGGGACATGGGACAGGCTCTGATAAAATCACAACCACTGAAAAGTATGCCTTTTTTATGAAGAACATTTGGGAATATTTCAAAATGATTACTTTTCTCATCTCCCTAGTATACTAAGAAATTTTTGTTTGCTTTTCACGCTAGAGGTAAAGACCACAAAAGTGTGGGGACCTCCCTAAGACTGTGAATCATAGGAGTTTCTTACTTTCACATTAGCCCACACTTGGCTTCCAACAATTGGTGAAATTCATCATTGAGATACAGCTACCAATTTAGTGGTTTCTGCTGCATTTAAGGAGATCTCAGCTGTGACTCACTGAATTTTCTTGTCTCTCCAGATTTCAGGACAGTGATTTGCTCTGTGACTGTTGTTCCCTATGGGTTCAAGAAAAAACGATTTTAATTTTGTTCAGCTTTTTTCTTGTTGTGAGGATAGTAGTGATTACTTCTAGCTCATTTCCACACAATGTAAATGTAAAGTTCTTTATATTTAGGACATGGCACTGTGAGTCTTTGCTTTTTGTAGTTGAGTTTATACTTTGATTAGATTCTGGCCTTCACTATTTGAAGGATGTGAGAGCTGATGAAATTTGTATTATTAACTTTCTCTTCTAAATAGAAAATGTCTTAATTCATGAACACCCATACCATAAAATATGTTTTAGCTGTATATAAAAGAAAAACCTAAAATAACAGAAATTTAAACATGATAGGAGTCATTTCCCTCTTGTGTTACCAATACAATATTGTAAAGTAATTAGCCTCTAATTAAAATAAATAAATTTAAATTAAAAAAAAAAAAAGAATTCTGGAGACAGGAAGCCCATAACTGACACAGAGATTCCTTGGGGACACAGAGATTCAATTTTTTTCTTGCTCCTATAGTTGCTTTAACATGTAATATCCAGCTGAGAATCGTTGATGGATGTCCAGCTATTAACCATCCTGACAAGAGTTTTCAGGAAAAATGAGGATATATGTCTTCCCCTCTTTTATAAACTATCAAAACTGTCTTACTCTCTAACTTCCATGTTGCAAGTGGAAAATAATTTTTTTTTTTAAATGGCAAAAAATAAACTTTTTTTTTATTTTTTAAATTTTATTTTATTTTTAAACTTTACATAATTGTATTAGTTTTGCCAAATAAATAAACTTTTTAGAGAGCTATCCACTTCCAAAATTCCCCAGAATTTATAGATTGACAGAAAGTCTATGACCACACCTCAGTGTAAGGTTATATGAGAAAGTTTTTTTTTCTGGGTGCATCGGTACCCAAACTAAAACAATGGTAGTTATTAAGTAAGGAAAGAGAATGTATATCAAATGGATAAATAATAGACCCTATCTATAAGATCAGGGTCTATTATTTATCCATTCTGTATGCAGGTCAGGAAGCAACAGTTAGAACTGGACATGGAACAACAGACTGGTTCCAAATAGGAAAAGAAGTTCGTCAAGGCTGTATATTGTCACCCTGTTTATTTAACTTATATGCAGAGTACATCATGAGAAATGCTGGACTGGAAGAAACACAAGCTGGAATCAAGATTGCCGGGAGAAATATCAATAACCTCAGATATGCAGATGACACCACCCTTATGGCAGAAAGTGAAGAGGAACTAAAAAGCCTCTTGATGAAAGTGAAAGTGGAGAGTGAAAAAGTTGGCTTAAAGCTCAACATTCAGAAAATGAAGATCATGGCATCCAGTCCCATCACTTCATGGGAAATAGATGGGGAATCAGTGGAAACAGTGTCAGACTTTATTTTTCTGGGCTTCAAAATCACTGCAGATGGTGACTGCAGCCATGAAATTAAAAGATGCTTACTCCTTGGAAGGAAAGTTATGACCAACCTAGATAGCATATTCAAAAGCAGAGACATTACTTTGCCAACAAAGGTTCGTCTAGTCAAGGCTATGGTTTTTCCTGTGGTCATGTATGGATGTGACAGTTGGACTGTGAAGAAGGCTGAGCGCCGAAGAATTGATGCTTTTGAACTGTGGTGTTGGAGAAGACTCTTGAGAGTCCCTTGGACTGCAAGGAGGTCCAACCAGTCCATTCTGAAGGAGATCATCCCTGGGATTTCTTTGGAAGGAAGGATGCTAAAGCTGAAAGTCCAGTACTTTGGCCACCTCATGCAAAGCGTTAACTCATTGGAAAAGACTCTGATGCTGGGAGAGATTGGGGGCAAGAGGAGAAGGGGACAACAGAGGATGAGATGGCTGGATGGCATCACTGACTCGATAGACGTGAGTCTGAGTGAACTCTGGGAGTTGGTGATGGACAGGGAGGCCTGGCGTGCTGCGATTCATGGGGTCGCAGAGAGTCGGACACGATTGAGCGACTGATCTGATCTGACCTGATCTACAAGACCCAAAATCAGTAGTACTTGAAAGCTAATATCAATATGACTTTTTAGAACTATGTCTCTAAAATAGAAAAGGATTTTAAAGGCCTAAACTTCTAGTTGACCTTATTTATATTGACTAGCAGGATAAAAACACAGGCCAAACAAATCACTGCTTAAAACAAATTTCTGATAGGTTTTGCTTTGAATTTATTGGGATGGAATAAATATGTTTCTATGATGGTTCATTTTCACACAGTGGCTTAATTATTAGGCAAAAACTGATCAGCAAAATGGTTGGGTTTTTGTAGGAAGAGAAGAAAAGTTACAGTGGGCTGCTGGCTTCCTTATGCAGGATGTTTGGGTTGGCAGAGACCAAGGAAATAGGGAAGCCATTGCTGCTTGGACTTTATACTTTTCATGTTTGTTCAACTATAGCAACTACAAAAATATTTTTTCCTAAAGGGAGTCAAGAATACTACTAGGCAGTTATTATCCAATTATTAAATTATTAAATTCAAATGCATCAATGGTCTCTGCTTCATTAATAGGTTTATCGCTCCCCAAATGGCCAATTCCTCTACAATTTGTTCAGGGTTAACTACATAACACATTTCTAAAAGAAGAATTAACTCACTAGTTTCATAATCTGAATGTTTTTTTCCTCATTCTCTATGTGATGCCACTTTAAATAAAACTGTGTAGTTATGAGGATTCAACTTATGCTGCATTTTGTTTGGGACAAGTAATTAGGTTTATAACATCCGGCTAGTTAATAGGGAATTCTCCAGTTTCCATGTTTGAACTGTAGTTCTTTGAAACTGAAGAAAAAAAACAGAGAAAACTTCCAGAATGTTGAAAATTCCTCTTTAAAGATAGTCAGGAGTTAAATAATGGCAATTTCTGTGGTTGAGAAAGAAAAAGAAATAGCTAATTATTTAAGTGGATAAAGTATTTGTATTTCCATATCCAAAGTATTGATAAATTATTCTATGTACAATATAAGAGGTGTATAACAAAATAAGATGTAAAGAAATTGATAATTTCTTTGAAATCACAAAAGATTAGCTCAATCAATTCTTTGTACATCACTGTGATGTTTGGGATTTACTGTGATGTCCCTGAGGTCCTGTAACTAGATATAAGTTGCCTTCTCAGTCATTAAGTAATATAAATTGTGTTCAGTGTTGCCTTACAGTGAAATGTCATTTTATTGAAAAAGGGTAATCCATATAAGGTATATATGGGAATTGTCAGCTAAATAGAAGAGCAAATGAACTGAATCATCCAATTAACCATTTAGACAAATGAAGATATATCTGGGTCAGAAAGGTACTCAGCTTACTCTCAGAAATCACTTAGGGACAGTTTGCTCACTATGTTGTGAATGAGCACTTAATACTTTTAGTGTCCCCTTAGATGACACAGTCCACGGGGTCACAAAGAGTCGGACACAACTGAGCAACTTCACTTTAGATGATACCTGAGCTATCTCAGCAAACTGTCGTTTCTCTATTTCTTGATTAGAATGACTAGAGGCTATAAGGAGTCATTTGCCCTGAATTTGCAGAGTATCTGACTATCATCTTTATTAGGGTAAGATAAAAAAAACAAAGTGAGTATTTTAATTTCCCTCTTATATTTTTCTGTAACCTTAAGCATCTCTTATCCCCTGTAGTGTAAGGAGAAATGGTTTACTCTTTTAAAATATAGCTAGGATTAAAATAAAGTCAAACAATATCCTTTTATATTTAACTTTTATGCTAACTTCTAAAACTCTAAATAAATAAATAGCAAACCAAACTTGGTATATGAGATTGGATGCTTATGAAAAATCAATGAAACAAAGTGGCAAAAAAATAAGTATTTTAAGGAGTTATCCCTTTACATTTTCCCTAGAATTTATAGGTTGCCAAAAGTAATAATTTTTTGATTGAGTTAGAGAAAATTATTTATCAATTTTTTTTTTACCAATTAAAAGCACATCTCTCAGATTCCTAGTACTTTAAATATATTTAATATAAATATAATAATTTAAATATATTTAAAGTACTAAGAATCTGAGAGATGTGCTTTTAATTGGTAAAAAAAAAAATTGATAAATAATTCTCTCTAACTCACATGTATACCTGTGGTGGATTCATTTTGATATATGGCAAAACCAATGCAATATTGTAAAGTTAAAAAAAAAAAAATATATATATATATAATCCTAAAATCCACTTCAAGTACTATGGGATCCTTTTGGTTTCTGGCTATTATGGACTGAATGCTTGTGTCCCCTTAAAATTTGTATGTTGATGTCCGAACCTTCACTGTGATGGTATTAGGAGGTGGGGCCTTTAGGAGGTAATTATGTTTAGATAAGGTCATAAGGCTGTGGTTCTCATGATAGGGTTAGTTCTCTTATAAGAAAAGACTAGAGCATTCACTTACTTCCACACACATTCATTCTCATATTCATTCATTCATTAATTCATGTCCTCTTTCTCTCTCTTTCTTCCTCATCTACTGCTATGTAGGAGCTTGCATGCATGTTATGTCACTTTAGTCAAGTCTGACTCTGCGACCCTATGGACTGTAGCCCATCAGGCTCCTCTGTCCATGGGGTTCTCCAGGCAAGAATATTGGAGTGGGTTGCCATGCCCTTCTCCAGGGCATCTTCCTGACCCAGGGATGGAACCTCACTTCTCTTAAGTCTCCTATATTGGCAAGTGGGTTCTTTACCACTAGGCCTACCTGGAAAGCCTCTATGTGAGGAGATGGCAGTCTAAAACCCAGGAAGAAGTTTTCTCACCAGGAACTGAATTGGCCAGCACCTTGGTTTAGGACATCCCAGACCCCAGAGCTGTAAGAAATACATGTCTATTGTTTAAGTCACCCAGTTTACTGTATTTTGTTAAAGGGACCCAAGGTAAGCAAACCTCCTGTTATTGAATATTTTTGCTTTCTAAACTGTTACACATGCTATATTGGAAGGAAAAGTTTTCTTGTATCTGATATATTTTTCTCATTTATTGAAAGTAAATGTCTTTCTGTGAAGTTACTCATATTGTCTTAACCTGGGTTTCTTCTAAATAGAACTTAGAACAAAGGCTTGCATGACATGCTTTTTGTTTTGTTTTGAAAGTAATCTGAGTTCTGTAGGATTGATTGAGTGCCTGTGGAGAAAGACATCTAGGACAGAGTAAAAGCAGTACTTGGTAGCCTAATGCTGAGGCCTATGGAAACTTCTGAAGCATCATATAGGATGCATTTCTAGAGTTTCTATGGCAGGGTAAGTGGCAAAGCTAGTGCAGGTGATGGAATTCCAGTTGAGCTATTTCAAATCCTGAAAGATGATGCTGTGAAAGTGCTGCACTCAATATGCCAGCAAATTTGGAAAACTCAGCAGTGGCCACAGGACTGGAAAACGTCAGTTTTCATTCCAACCCCAAAGAAAGGCAATGCCAAAGAATGCTCAAACTACCGTACAATTGCACTCATCTCACACACTAGTAAAGCAGTGCTCAAAATTCTCCAAGCCAGGATTCAGCAATACGTGAACTGTGAACTTCCAGATGTTCAAGCTGGTTTTAGAAAAGGCAGAGGAAACAGAGACCAATTGCCAACATCCTCTGGATCATGGAAAAAACAAGAGAGTTCCAGGAAAACATCTATTACTGCTTTATTGACTGTACCAAAGCCTTTTAATGTATGGATCATAATAAATGGTAGAAAATTCTGAAAGAGATGGGAATACCAGACCACCTGACCTGCCTCTTGAGAAATTTGTATGCAGGTCAGGAAGCAACAGTTAGAACTGAACATGGAACAACAGACTGGTTCCAAATAGGAAAAGGAGTACGTCAAAGCTGTATATTGTCACCCTGCTTATTTAACTTATATGCAGAGTACATCATGAGAAAGGCTGGGCTGGAAGAAGCACAAGCTGGAATCAAGATTGCCGGGAGAAATATCAATAACCTCAGATATGCAGATGACACCACCCTTATGGCAGAAAGTGAAGAGGAAGTAAAAAGCCTTTTGATGAAAGTGAAAAAGGAGAGTGAAAAAGTTGGCTTGAAGCTCAACATTCAGAAAACTAAGATCTTTTCATCTGGTCCCGTAACTTCATGGGAAATAGATGGGGAAACAGTGGAAAGAGTGTCAGACTTTATTTTTTGGGGCTCCAAAATCACTGCAGATGGTGACTGCACCCATGAAATTAAAAGACACTTACCCCTTGGAAGAAAAGTTATGACCAACCTAGGTAGCATATTCAAAAGCAGAGATATTACTTTGCCAACAAAGGTCCGTCTAGTCAAGGCTATGGTTTTTCAAGTGGTCATGTATGAATGTGAGAGTTGGACTGTGAAGAAGGCTGAGCGCCGAAGAATTGATGCTTTTGAACTGTGGTGTTGGAGAAGACTCTTGCGAGTCCCTTGGACTGCAAGGAGATCTGACCAGTCCATTCTGAAGGAGATCAGCCCTGGGATTTCTTTGGAAGGAAGGATGCTAAAGCTGAAACTCCAGTACTTTGGCCACCTCATGCAAAGAGTTGACTCATTGGAAAAGACTCTGATGCTGGGAGGGATAGGGGGCAGGAGGAGAAGGGGACGACAGAGGATGAGATGGCTGGATGGCATCACAGACTCGATGGACGTGAGTCTGGGTGAACTCTGGGAGTTGGTGATGGACAGGGAGGCCTGGCGTGCTGTGATTCATGGGGTTGCAAAGAGTCGGACATGACTGAGTGACTGAACAATAGATTAAAAAGTAGGATCTTGTTGCTTTATTTTTGTTATTTGATTTCTAGAGAATTAAGCATATTTTTATACAATTCTTGTCCTTTTGCATTTAAAAAATTCTGAAGACCATATTCTTTTCTTTTTCCTATAATATCTTTCTGTTGTACATTTATCTAATTTGTGTATTGATGTTTAAGAGCTTGGAAATAACTAGTAAATAAACTCTAAGCCCCCAAATGTGAAAGACCCTTGGTAAACAGACTTGGGACAATGACGGTTTACTACTGCTGCTGCTGCTAAGTTGCTTCAGTCGTGTCCGACTGTGTGCTACCCCATAGATGGCAGCCCACCAGGCTCCCCCATCCCTGGGATTCTCCAGGCAAGAACATTGGAGTGGGTTGCCATTTCCTTCTCCAATGCATGAAAGTGAAAAGTGAAAGTGAAGTTGCTCAGTCTGGTCCGACTCTTCGTGACCCCATGGACTGCAGCCTACCAGGCTCCTCCGTCCATGGGATTTTCCAGGCAAGAATACTGGAGTGTGTTGCCATTGCCTTCCCTGAGTTTACTACTAGTGCCTTTCAAATTGTACTGGGTAGGTTGTTACTTATTTCCCTGGGGCAGTCATAAAATAACACTGTTATAGCAAAGAACTCTGAACCATTAAACTTTAAAACAGGATTATGGTGAGAAGAGCACTCTTCCTATAAAAACTAAAAGAAATGCATTTTTAAAGTATCTACTATATTGATACTTCTAGAATATACTGTCATTAATTACTTGCAAATATTTTCTGATTCCTCTTAGATAATAGAATCAAAGTATTTGAATGAGACATGTTCATGCATATTACTCTAATTTTCCTCACTAGTTATCACCAAGGTAGGATATCAGTTGTGTTTGCAGATCAGGTTTATCAGTCATTTTCAGCACTATTTACATTATGTAGGCTTCCTTAAAGTCCATGTCATGGAACCATTTTCATTTTCTGCTCAAGAGCACTGTTTAATTTACATTCAATGTGTTCTGTTGTTCAGGATTTAGTCTCTTTCAGAAAATAGTTTCAACAGAGCACTTCCTGAGGCAGGAATTCTAAATTGCAGAATATCATTGAAGAAATTTAGACAAGTGACTGTTCATGAATTAAGCCCAGTATATAAATTATCTTTTGAGTAGAAGTTACAGAATGGCAAATTTTGGTTCAAAATAAAAATAATAGTTTACTAATTTTAACTGTTTAAAACTGGAAAATACTACTTCAAAAGACAGTGAGTTCTCAGTCACTGCTGCTGCTGCTAAGTCGCTTCAGTCGTGTCCAACTCTGTGAGAAATCACTATCAGTGTTCAGTGTCCAGAGATTCAGTTGTAGAGAGAGATCATGCTTGCCTAAACTTCTGTCTGTTCAAGGACAGAGGGATGGTTAGGAAGTTTGGGATGGGCATGTACACACTGCTATATTTAAAATGGATAACCAGCGAATCTGCTATATAGAATATGGAGTACTGCTCAATGTACTGTGGCAGCCTGGATGAGAGGGGTTTGGGGAGAATAGATACATGTATATGGTATGGCTGACTCACTTCACTGTTCACCTGAAAATAACACAACATTGTTAATTGGCTACATTGTTGTTGTTCAGTTGTGCAAATTCATGTCCAACTGTTTGTAACCTCATGGTCTATAGTACACCAGTTTCCTCTGTTCTCCACTACATTCTGGAGTTTGCTCAAATTCACATCCGTTGGGTTGGTGATGCTACCTAACCATCTCATACTCTGCCTCCCTCTTCTCCTTTTGCCTTCAATCTTTCCCAACATCAAGGTCTTTTCCAGTGAGTCAACTCTTCACATCAACTGGCCAAAGTATTGGAGCCTTAGCTTCAGCAACTGTCCTTGATTTCCTTCAGGATTGACTGGTTTATCTCCATGCTGTCCAAGGAGTCTCAAGAGTCTTCTCCAGCACCACAATTTGAAAACATCAATTATTTGGCACTCAACCTTCTTTATAGTCCAACTCTCACTTCTGCACATAACTACAGGAAAAACCATAGCTTCCCTAGAAAGACTTTTGTAGGCAAAGTGATGTCTCTGCTTTTTAATATTCTGTCTAGGATTGTCATAGCTTTTCTTCCAAGGAGTAAGCGTCTGTTAATTTTATGGCTGCAGTCACAGTCTGCAGTGATTTTGGAGCCCAAGAAAAGAAAATCTGTCAGTGCTTCCTCTTTTTCTGTCTGCCATGAAGTGATGGGACCAGATGCTATGATTTTAGCTTTTTTAATGTTGTGTTTCAAGCCAGGTTTTTCACTCTCTTTCACCCTCATCAAAAGTCTCTTTAGTTCCTTTTCACTTTCTGCTATTACAGTGGTATCATCTGCATATCTGAGGCTGTTGATATTTCTTCTGATAATCTTGGTTCCTGCTTGTGCTTCATCCATCCTGGCATTTCACTTAACGTACTCTGCATAGAAGTTAAATAAGCAAGGTTACAATATGCAGCATTGTTATACTCCTTTCCCAATTTGGAACCAGTCCAGTGTTCCATGTCTGTTTCTAACTGTTGTTTCCTGACCCACATACAAATTTCTCAGGAAGCAGATAAGGTGGTCTGGTATTCTCATCTCTAAGTATTTTCTACAGTTTGTTGTGATCCACACAGTAAATGGGTTTAGTGTAGTCGATGAAGCAGAAGTAGATATTTTTCTGGAACTCCCTTGCTTTCTCCATGATCCACCAAATGTTGGTAATTTGATCTCTGGTTCCTCTGCTTCTTTGAAACCTAGTTTGTACATCTGGAAGTTCTCAGTTCACATAGTACTGAAGCCTAGCATGAAGGATTTTGAACATAATTTTGCTAGCATGTGAAATGAGCACAATTGTATGGTAGGTAGTTTGACCATTTTTTGGCAATTGCCCTTGTTTGGGATTGGAATGAAAACTGACCTTTTCCATTCCTGAGGCCATTTCTAGGTTTTCCAAATTTCCTGACATACGGAGTACAGCACTTTAATAGCATCATCTTTTAGGATTTTAAACAACTCAGCTGGAATTTTGTCATCTCCACTAGCTTTGTTAATAGTAATACTTCCTAAGGCCCAGTTGACATCACACTCCAGGATGTCTGGCTCTAGGTGAGTGATTACACCATTGTGGTTATCAAATCACTAAAACCTTTCTTGTATATTTCTTCTGTGTATTCTTCCTACCTCTTCTTATTATCTTTTGCTTCTGTTGGGTCTTTACCATTTCTCTTCTCTATTGTGCCCATCCTTGTCTGAAACTTTCCCTTCATATCTCCAAATTTCTTGAAGATGTCATCTCTAGTCTTACCCATTCTATTATTTTCCTCTTTCTTTGCAATATTCATTTAAGAAGGCCTTCTTATCTCTCCTTGGATTTCTGCATTCAGTTGGGTATTTATTTCCCTTTCTCCCTTGCCTTTCATTTCCTTCCTCAGCTATTTGTAAAACCTCCTCAGATAACCACTTTGCCATCTTGCATTTCTTTTTCTTTGAAATGGTTTTGGTCACTGCCTCCTGTATAGTGTTACAGACCTCTGTCCATAGTTCTTCAGACACTCTGTCTACCAGATCTAATCCTTTGGATCTACTTGTCACCTCCAAGGTATAATCATAGGAGATTAGATTTAGGTCATACCCGAATGGCCTACTAGTTTTCCCTACTTTCTTCGATTTAAGCCTGAATTTGGCACTAAGGAGCTCTTGACCTGAGCTACAGTCAGCTCTAGGTCTTGTTTCTGCTGACTATATAGATCTTTTCCATCTTTGACTGCAAAAAAAAACATTATCAATCTGATTTCAGTATTGACCATCTGGTGATGTCCATGTGTAGAGTTGTCTCTGGGGTTGTTGGAAAAGGCTGTTTGCTATAACCAGCATGTTCTATTGACAAAACTCTGTTGGCCTTTGACCTGCTTCATTTTATGCTATAAGGCCAAACTTGCCTGTTGTTCTGGGTATCTCTTCAGTTCCCACTTTGCATTCCAGTCCCCTGTGCTGAAAAGGACATTTTTTTTTTTTTTTTGAGTTCTAGAAGATGTTGTAGGTCTTCACAGAACCAGTCTCCTTCAGCTTCTTCTGCATCAGTGGTTGAAGAATAGTCTTAGATTACTATGATGTTGAATGATTTGCCTTGGAAACCAACTGACATCATTCTGTTGTTTTTGAGGTTGCATCCAGATACTACACTTTGGACCCTCTTGTTAAATTTTGAGGGCTACCACAGTTGTTCTAAAGGATTCCTACCCACAGTAGTAGATACAATGGTCATCTGAATTAAATTCACCCATTCCTGTTGATTTCAGTTCACTGATACCTAAGATTTTGATGTTTAATCTTGCCGTCCAAGATTGAACAATATTGCACAGGAATATTCCAGATTCCGATGGAATATTGTTCTTTACAGCATTGAACTTGACTTTCCCACGAGACACATGCACAACTGAGCATCATTTCTGTTTTGACCCAGCCGTTTCATTCTTTCTGGAGTTATTAGTAATTGCCCTCTGCTATTCCCCAATAGTATACTGGACACCTTCCAACCTGGTGGGCTCATCTTCCAGTGTCATATTTTTTGCCTTTCCATACTCTCCATGGAGTTCTCTAGGCAAGAATACTTGAGTGGGTTGCCATTTCCTCTTCCAGTGGACCACATTTTGTCTGAACTCTTTACTTTTACTTGTCCCTCTTGGGCGGTTCTGCATGGCATAGCTCATAGCTTCATTGAATTACAGAAGCCCCTATGCCATGACAAAGCTGTGATCCATGAAGGGGTAATTGACTATATCCCGATAAAAAATAAATTAAAAAAAAAAAAAAAGAAACAACCCTAAAATAGGCGTAGGCTAACAAGTTTCTTACATGCTTAATATCGAAGGTATGTCGGTGGGGCTGTGCAGTTGGTTCTGCTCATCACTGTTACTTAAGGACTCTGGTGGATGGAGGCTTCATCTTGGCATGAACTTCCATTATCATTAGAGCATGGGAATGGGAAAATGGTGAATCACACAGTATCTCTTAAAGCTTCCCCTGCAAGTGACACTCCATCTGATTGCCAAATAAAGCACATTGCCTAACTTCAGCAGAGGCTGGGTGTGCCTTCCTACCATGTTGCTATAGAGAAAACTAGACTTGTTAGCAGCACTAGAAGCAAACACAGTGTCCAAATATCTTTATTTTTGGAAGGATTTTGCTTCTAGATATCAGAAAGCCAATACAAGAATATAGACAGAGACTTGACTTCCCTGCATTTGGTCTCTTTATGAGAAGGTTTAATGGAAGCAGACAAGTGAGGATAACCAGAAAATTAATGAATGTTGTCTGTATGTCAAATACCATATCTGGAGGAATAGTGCCTCATTCAAGAAGGAACAGAGAGAAAAAAACCATATATAAAAACTTTGAAAAAATGATTACAGAACAAGTTAAATAGAAGACTCAGATATGAACTACTAGCAAATCCAGTTATGATATTTCAAAGAATACTTTATCTTTTTTTATGTAGTAGAAGAAATCATGAATCCTATATAATAACAGAGTATAAATTGCTAGAACATACTGATGTGAAAAACAACGGGTGAGTCAGAGTAATGGACAGGAATGGAACATTGGCCACCTTGAAGAGAATCATTCAACATATTTCTATAATATGGTCTGTCTACTTATTTTTATACTATCACCCTTCAAGTCCAAGTCACTACAGTCCCTAGTTTGAACTATTTCAGTCATCTCCTAATTGGTTGCCCTGATATCTCTTTTACTATCTCCAACTAATCTTATTTCCAAAATGCAAACATACTGATATTTTATAATATAATGGTCATTTTTTCACTCCTTTCTTAGCACACTTCAAGGCTTCCAATTGCACTGCAAAACACACACACACACACACACACATTCTTTACCATAGCCTACAAGGGACTAAAGACCTTGTCTTTATTACTTCTCTAACCCTATCCCAGGGAGAAGGCAATGGCACCCCACTCCAGTACTCTTGCCTGGAAAATCCTATGGATGGAGGATCCTGGTGGGCTGCAGTCCATGGGGTTGCTATGAGTCAGACACGACTGAGCGACTTCCCTTTCATTTTTCACTTTCATGCATTGGGGAAGGAAATGGCAACCCACTCCAGTGTTCTTGGCTGGAGAATCCCAGGGATGGGGGAGCCTGGTGGGCTGCCGTCTATGGGGTCACACAGAGTCGGACACGACTGAAGTGACTTAGCAGCAGCAGCAGCAGCAGCAACCCTATCTCATGCCAATAGGAGGTATACTGATTCCACCAAGCCAAACAATGGGGGTTTAAGAGGGAGGAATATGTGTTCTCTGGAGAAGATATCATGGAGATGAAGGTGCTCATACCTGATTCATGTCTGAAAAATCCAAAGCAGAAAGAGTAGATGTGACTTGTAGGGTGTGTGTGTGAGCACTCAGTTGTGTCTGACTCTGTGTGACCCCATGGACCGGGGCCTGCTAGGCTCCTCTGTCCATGGAAATCTCCAGGCAAGAATACTGGAGTGGGTAGTCGTTCCCTTTTCCAGGGGATCTGCCTGACCCAGGGATTGAACCCATGTCTCCTGCACTGGCAGGCAGATTCTGCACCACCAACTTGTAGGGTTTTAAAACAAAAATACACAACTGTTTGGAATTAACTAACACTTTTGGAGATTGGTTTCTGTAAATAGGTGTGTGTTTTTCATGTTTCCCATGAGGTAAGTGTGGATCCCTCAGAAGCAGCTCAGCTTGGCTCATCCTGTAAAATACCTGTAGGGACAAAGTGACTCAAGATGTAAGGGTACTATGTGTTTTTCCTTTCTCTGGCTTCTTTTTCAATTAAGAAAAAAATCCTTAGGTTTGAGCAGCTTTTCTGTGCTGAACCTATATCTAGTTCCCTTTGCATTTATCTTGCTTGAGGTAGCACATTCTGAATCTGTAAGTTGGTATTGTCTTTCATTTTTTTTTTCTTTTTTTTTGGTTTTAATTTTATTTTATTTTTAAACTTTACATAATTGTATTAGTTTTGCCAAATATCAAAATGAATCCATCACAGGTATACATGTGCTCCCCATCCTGAACCCTCCTCCCTCCTCCCTCCCCATACCATCCCTCTAGGTCGTCCCAGTGCACTAGCCCCAAGCATCCAGTATCGTGCATTGAACCTGGACTGGCATCTCGTTTCATACATGATATTTTACATGTTTCAATGCCATTCTCCCAAATCTTCCCACCCTCTCCCTCTCCCACAGAGTCCATAAGACTGTTCCATACATCAGCGTCACTTTTGCTGTCTCGTACACAGGGTTATTGTGTCTTTCAATTTTGGAAAATTCTTAGGTATTTTCTCTGTAAGTATTGCTTCTGCTTTTGTTTCCTTTCTTCCCTTTTTTAAATGTCATCTTTTTTTTTAATGTTTATTTCAGTTTATGTAGCTGCATTGGGTCTTAGTTGCAGCACAAGGACTCTCCATTTGTGGTACATGGGCTCAGTAGCCCTGCAGCATGTGGAATCTTCACTCCCCAACCAGGGATCAAATCTTCATCTCCTGCATTGCAGGACAGGTTCTTAACCACTGGACCACTAAGAAAGTCCCTTCTGACTCATTTTCTGATTGTTCTCCTTGTGATACCACTTACATGTATTTTAGAATTATTCCCCTTGTCTCATTTGTTTCTTGTGCTCTTTTCTATTATTGTATCCCTCAGTGCTTCGGTATATTTTCTCCTCAATCTTCACACATATTTTGTTTCTTCTCTCTTCATCTCTAATTTGATATCAAATCTATCTGTTGATTCTTATTTTTAATTATTAAAATTTCTCATTCTAGAATCCTAATATTTCAGCTCCTAGCTCTCTGCTGAAATCTTCCCTTGCCACTAAATTTCTTAAATTGTTAATCAATGCTTATTTTACAGGTCATGTCCAAAAGCTACAATATCCAGATTTTGCATGTTTGTTTATATAGTTTATTTTCCCTAGTTTTTAGTCAATTTTGCTACTTTTTGCATAATTTATTTCTTTAAATTGAGTGCTGAATAATGTGTATGACAAAATAGTTGGTATTATTTGAAGCTCTGAAAATTGGTTATGTTCTAGGGACAATTTAATATTGCTCTGGCATGCAGTTAAGCTAAAGACAGATTATTTTATGTCAATGAGGGATTTATCTGATTTAAAGTTAGTTTTAGCTTTTGTGAGGGGCTGGTCTATTTCATGTTCATCCTTACTCTTAGTATATAACCATTCAGGGTGCCAACTTAAAGCCTCAAATATTTGTTTACCTGGGTTCCTCCTCCTTGTCAGGTTTCAAATTCCATTTTTTCCTCCAGATCTGAGATACTGCAAATAAATCTCATACCTTTTCAATCTCTCATCCCCTGCATGTGAATGGACAAATCCTTTGAAAGGAAAAGTGATGACACCTCAGTCTTATCTTCTTGGTTTCCCTGGTGTTAGAGATCTTGTCTTCACAAGTGCATATCATCTTGGTAGATTTCACTACAATCAAACAAATGCTATTTCACAAGTTCTCCAGATTTTATAGTTTTCTCAGGGGTATTATTGGTCTAAAACCAAGTAGCCCACTGTTGCATGAAGAGGTACAATTGCTATATTCTATATTTAATATTCTAGTTGTTTTTATAATTAAAACTTACCTTTGCCATAGACTGAATATTTGTATCTCCCTCCACATCCAGATTTTATACATTTGTTTATGTAGTCAATTTTTCCTTAATTTTTCATCAATTTTGTTACATTTTGCATGCTTTATTATTTTAATTGAGTTCTGAAAGCCTAACTTCCACCATAATAGTATTATGAGGTGGAGCCTTTGGAAAGTATGTATTCTTTTTCATAAGGAATGGGATTTGTAACCTTTTAAAGCAGAACCCTGAGAGCTCCTTGCCCCTTCTGCCCTGTGAAAAGAAAACAAAGTGATGGCCATCCTTGAACCAAGAAGTAGGTCCTTACCAGACACTGAATTTTCAGATGATGTGATCTTGGAATTCCCAGCCTCTAGGGCTGTGATAAGTTGCTTTTGTTTGTAAGCCACACAGTCTATAGTCCTCTGTTAGAGCATCTTGGGGCTTCCCTCGTGGCTCAGCAGTAAAACATCCAACTGCAATAGGGGAGGCAGGAGATGCAGATTCAATCTCTGGATCGAGAAGATCCCCCTGGAGAAGGAAATGGCAACCCACTCCAATATTCTTGCCTGGGAAATCCCATGGACACAGGAACCTGGAGGGCTACAGTCCATGGGGTCACAAAGAGTTAGACACCACCAAGTGACTGAGAATGAGCATAGGCAGCCTGAATGAACTAAGACAATCTTGGTATTAACTATAAATATTTGCATAGCATGTTTAAGAAAAACAATTCATTTTAATATTTAAAGGAATGCAAACACTTTAGCATATAAAGTTCCACTCATAATAATTGCCATGATTACCTATTGTAGATTAATGCAACCCCAGATATCCTTAGAAATCTGTGCTGTAGGCACAAACATTAATTTGTTTTAGCTACTCTACTATGAATAACACATCTTACTCATAAATTGTGGCCACTAGTAGTAATACTATTATTTTTTTCTGCCACTCTGAAAATCATTTCAAATTGCTCTGGGAGTCATGCTTTCTTAAATTAATATATCTTGCTTGGCTATCAATTTAAACATCTAGAGGTTATTTATTTAGTGGTTGATTTATTGATACATCTAATCATTCAAGTGTTTATTGACCATCAACTTTATATTATGGGTATTGCTAGGAAGCTGTGTATACAGTAGAGAGTGGCACAGGCAAGGAATTAAAATGCAATAAAGTTAAAGCCAAAATTGAGAAGTGTGTGTATTGTAAAAGGAGCAAAGAGAAAGAGACAAACTCTGCGTGGGAAAGTCAATGAAGGATTCAGAGTATTGCTAGCCTTTGACCCTTGAAAAACGATTAGTTTTTGAGTTGGATGAGTCCCATGAAATCTCATAAAGTAGTTACTAAGTTGTGCCATGAGAGATCTTGAAAAGATTGTTAGCAGTTTAGCATGTGAATAGGGCCCAAAGTTGGAGAGAGATTAAAACTGAAGAATTTCAATCAGTTAGGCATGACTGGGAGAAGGCAATGGCAACCCACTCCAGTACTCTTGCCTGGAGAATCCCAGGGACAGAGGAGCCTAGTGGGCTGCCGTCTATGGGGTCGCACAGAGTTGGACACGACTGAAGCAACTTAGCAACAGCAGCAGCAGGCATGACTGGGACATGAAGGTTGTATAGTGATGGTGGCAGTGAGCAGAAAATGAGAAATAAGACCAGAGAGAAAAGCATGATAATGATGGGTCTTATGCACTATGGTAACAAGTTTGGCCTTTATTTTGTAGTAGTGGATAATCATTAAAATATTTTAAACTAAGGAGTAACATTACATTAAATGTGTGCATGGATGCTCAGTCACTTCAGTTCTGTTCGACTCTGTGATCTATTGCAGAGATCTAAGTGAGAGCCAGAAAGGAGGAGTGGGGAGGGGACTTGAGTTCACTGCTATTTTTGTTCCATATTACCTCTGTTTCTGTCCATACTTCATTTTCTTTTCTCATTCATAACCATAATCCCTGAGGCTACCACCTTTCCAATAATTTATTTAATTATTTTCAATATTTAATTGGCAACCGTATTTCTATTTGACTCTCAAAGTAATTCCCATCATAACACTTCAAATACCTAACTTGAATGAAGGAAGGTTCTTGTTTCTGTTTTGCTAACTTTTAAATATTTTAAATACTAAGTTTAAATAATAATCATTCATGTTGAACAGCACAGATTTTCTAAAGAGTTTTATGAAGTGGATGCCTCACAAATGTATTTAAATTATGGTGAGGCTTAACTTTATCAATATATTTTAAAGTCCTGCAATATGAAAACAATTATTTTTCTCTCTTTCAGACACACATATATTTCACACAAAGAACATTCCAATGTAATCTTACAATATGAACCAGAGAAATAATGAAAAAATCAGATTGTACTCAGAAAGGAAATAATAAATGACCCAAAGAGGGAGAAAAAAGCTTCCATTAAAAAAATGTAATTTATTAACTCATTAATTATATTAATAACTTACATTTGTAAGAGACTTTACAACTTTAAATGATTTCAGATTCATTTTCCAATTTGAATTAAAAGATAAACTATTATAAAGAATTTAATAGTATGACAGATTTTAACATGGAGTTAATTGCCATTATTTTCAAAATTCTTTAATTATCAGGGAGACACTTGCTGAATACCTACTATGTGTTCACGATTATTTTAAATGCACTGGAAAACATTAATGGATTTGTACAAAGTCTTTTCCTTAAATTATCTAACACTTCTATTTTCCCACTGGGAAGGACAGACAGTTGAATAAATGTATCATTTAGTGTGAGCAAGAACAATAGTGTGAATATCTAGAGACACAGTTTATTAGGTTTTGGATTTTGAATCTAGAAAAAAGTGTGGATTTATATTATAGCTTTTCATTTCTAAGCAATGCCTTAAAAAAATAATCCTCCACAATTTTAAAGGGACTTCTTTGATTGTAGTGTACAATTTCACCAAGAGAGTCTTATTATATTACATTGCCTATGATAGTGTATTTTCTTTCTAAACTAGTAACATTAAGCATTATGCTTAGTGGAAATACTAAATTTTATATTACAGACAGAGCTTGTTCTGTTCAGGAACTAATTAACCAGGTATGATTTTCTTATGAACTTATATTGCCTCATTTCTGGCCATATTCCTATCTCTTATTATTTCTACTCCATATGCATAAAATAGAGAAAAATTTTAAGTCTGTTGTATGCTTTCCCAATTTTTTTTTTGTTTGTTTTTAGTATATTTTTACTCTAAACAATGTCTATTCCACTGAGGGTTGAAAGGATTTATGAGCATCTGGGTCCTCATCTGCTGCAACCTGTGTAAATCTGCATTAATCTTCAAATTCTTTCCCTGTTTCTTGAAAAACACTGACAAAGTTAATCAGTCACAAAGTTAATTAAAATTTAGGTCTAATGAAATGTCTCATCATCTTCAGCAATTCTCTGTACTGTTGGAAGATGCAGTTTAGAGAGCATGGCTACATTGATGCTTATCGAACTCATTGAAAAATGGGGGGTTTTATTTTCAATTTAATCATTTTAAGTTCCAACTTTAAAGTATGCTATGACTTGAATTATGTAACACAAGAAGATATACTGAAGTTCTAACCTCCAGTACCTGTGACTTTATTTGCAAATAGGGTGTTTGCATATTTAATCAAATAAAGATTAGTTCATTTAGTATGGGCCCTATCAGTATGACTGGTGTCTTTATAAGAAGAGGAGAGACACAGGAATAGACCTACAGGGAGAGTGCTGTATGAAGACAGAGACAGCAATGGGGGTAAAGACAAGGATTGCCAGCCACTAGCAGAAGGCAAGGAAGGACTCTACCCAGAATACCACAGGGAACATGGCCCTCTTGACACCTTAATTTCAGGCTTACAGACTCCAGAAGGGTAAACAGGTAATTTCTGTTGTTTTAAGTCATTTGGTTTGTTTACTTTGTTACAGTAGTCACAGGAAACTAACATAGAGTGTCAACGCATTATTTTCTTCAAGATAATAAAAAGCATACAGGCATGCAACTCCAAGATTATAGGGTTGGATGGGTGCTTAATAGAGGTCAGTAACCCTGTGCTTCTAAGACACAGTCTAGTTCAAGTAAAGGAGTGATTGTTGTTTTCTAATTAACTGCAAGGAAGTGAATGCTCCTTTATGACTCACTTTTTTAAAGTAAACTTTTCATTTTAAGATAATTGTAGATTCACATCAATTGAAATATTTGGATACTACTGTATTTCCCTGGAATTCATAAAGGAAGAGATCAAGGAATTAAGCAAAAAGAATGTATGATCTCATTATGTGAGACTCTTCATTGTAAAATAATAATTAAAGAGGGGTGAATATTTTCATAAATGAGATTACAGCTGGTTATGAATAATAATATGAAGGAAAAAAAAGAGCACCCAGAGCAATCACTGAAGGTACAAATAGAGCCTTCTATTGAACCTATACTTGGAAAGTGCTGTGATACCAAAGGCGACTATGAGAAGAGTGTTTAGGCAGGTGATGGCAAAAATGAACTGAATTAGAGGAAGAGGATATAATATTGATGGGAGACAGGAGGAGAGCTTATTTTTAAAGCTCTATTCTGCTCTTTCAACATTAGACATCATTGAAAAGAATTTTAAAATGTCATTAAAAGAAATTGAAAGAAACATGTGTGTATGAGGTGAGAAAGAGGATTAAGCTGCTCTGAACAAATCCGTCAGTGAAATCACCAAACTTCACTTTTTATCAGGAATCATAGGGAAATGTGTAGATGTCATCAGCTTTTAAGTATAATTGTAAAGTAGTGGTATTTAACCTAGAACATAAAAAGAAGACATAACAACTTTTAAAACACTGAAATTTGGGTTGACGTAAGAAAGATGGCAGAGTAAGAAGCTCCTCCAGGCTCCTGTTCTCCTACAGAAATAACTTAAAAAAAAATACTAAGTACTGGCTAAGATAACTTCATTTGTGTGCTATGCTCAGTTATGTCTGACTCGTGACTCTGTGGACTGTAACCCACGAGGATCCTCTGTGCATGGAATTTTCCAGGCAAGAATACTGGATTGTTTTGCCATTTCCTACTTAAGGGGATCTTTCTGACCCAGGGATTGATCACCCCTTTCCTGCATTGGCATGTGGAGTCTTTACCACTGCACCACCTGGGAATCTGTAAATAACTTCACAGGAGTCCTGAAAAATAAATAATTATCAGATATATGACTTCATATGATATCAGATAAATGATTTGCAAATGTTTTTTTCTATAGGTTGTCTTTTCACTATCATGATGCACAAAACTTTGAATTTTAATGTAGTTGGTCTATTTTTTTGTAATTGCATTTGCTTTAAGTGTCCTATCTAAGAAATTATCGCCTAATCCAAGGTCACACCTGTGTTTTCTTCTAAGAAGCTTATAAATTTAGCTCTTAAATTTTAGATCTTTGAACTAGTTTAAATTAATTTTTGTGTATGGTATGAGGTAGAGAGGTTCAACTTCCTTTGTTTGCATGTGGATACCCAGTTGCCCCAGCACCACTGTTAGAAAGACCATTCCTTATCCAAAGAATTATCTTAATACTTCTGTCAAAAATCAGTTGATCATAAGTGTCAACTTCTAGTCAATAAATTATTTTCCATTGTTCTATATGTCTATATTAATGCTCATAAAACAATGAATTACTGTAACTTTGTATAAAGTTTTGAAATCAGGAAGACTTCCAATTTTGTTTTGCCTTTTAAAGGTTTCCTTTGCTATTCTGAACATCTTGCATTTTCATAGCACATTTAGAATCAGCGTGTCAATTTCTGCAAAATGACAGCTGTGATATTGATAGGGATTGCATTCAATCTATAGATCACTTTGAAGATTAATGTCATTTTCATAATATTAAGTGTTCCAATTTATAAACAAAGGATGTTTTGCCATTTATTTAGGTTTTTAAAATTTCGTTCAATGTTGCTTTTTAGTTTTCATAATACAAGTCTCACATTTCTTTGTTCAGATATATTCCTTTTGCATAATAGTATAAGTGGATTTTTTGGTTCATTTCCTGACAGTTAATTGCTACTGTAGGAATACAATTGATTTAAGTATATTGATCTTGAATCTGATATCTTATGATGTTATTTATAAGCTCTATTTTTTGTGTGTGTGTGGTTTCCCTAGGATTTTCTTTATACATGACCATGTCATTGGTATTATATATGTGTGTGTGTGTATATAGTTTTACTTCTTTCTTTCTAATTCAGATACTTTTTCTTTATTTTTTTTATCACCTAATTGCTCTGGATAGAACCTCAAGTACAGTGTAGACTAAAATGGCAAGAACAAATATCTTTGTCTTGTTCCTAATCATAAAGTTTAGTATTGTCTTTCAGCAAAAATATGATGTTAGATATGTATTTTTTATAGATACCCTTTCCAGGTTGAGGTAGTTCTTTTCAATAGTGGAAGAGTTAGACTTGTCAAATTACTTTTTTCTACTTTTAAAAAATTGATTTTATCTTATTTTTTTCTTTTTCTATGAGTATGTTGTATACAGGGGCTGATTTTCATATATTGAACCAACTTTGCATTCCTAAGTTAAATTCCATTTAGTCATAAAGTACAATCCTTTTAACATGCTACTAGATTTGCTGCTAAGTTGCTGCTAAGTCGCTTCAGTCATGTCCAATTCTGTGCAACGCCATAGACGGCAGCCCACCAGGCTCCCCCGTCCTTGGGATTCCCCAGGCAAGAACACTGGAGTAGGTTGCCATTTCCTTCTCGAATGCATGAAAGTGAAAAGTGAAAGTGAAGTCACTCAGTCGTGTCTGACTCTTAGTGACCCCATGGACTGCAGCCTACCAGGGTCCTCCATCCATGGGATTTTCCAGGCAAGAGTACTGGAGTGGGGTGCCATTGCCTTCTCCAATGCTACTAGATTTAGGTTGCTGGTATTTTCTTAATGATTACATCTAAATTCATAAGGACATCAGTTTATAGCTTTCTTGTGATGTCTTTATCTAGTTTTGGTATCAAGGTAATATTGGTCTCATAGAATGGGCTGGTAAATATTTCTTTTTCTATCTTTGGGAAAAGTTTATAAAAGATCAGTGTTAATTTTTTTTTTTTTTTTAAGTTTGGTAGTATTAGTCAAGGAGGCCATCTGTTTCTCGGTTACTTTTTGGGGGACAGAGGTAAGAAATTTTTTGATACATAATTTAATCTTTTACTTGATATAGGTATATGTAAATTTACTTTCAGTAGTTTTGCATTTCTACGGATTTGTCCATTTCATTTAAGCTGTGCAATTTGTTGGTATATTGTTATTCATAGTATTTCCTTATAATTTATTAATTCTGTGTGGTTGGTAGTAAAATCCCTGCTTTCATTATTGATTCTAGTAATCTCAGTCTTCTCCCTCTCTCTTTCTCTTGGTCAGTCTTAGCTAAAGGTTCATTAACTTTGTTGATCTTTTCAAAGAATCATGTTTTCAGTTGTTGGATTTCTTTTTTATTTTTCTCTTCTTTCTTATTTCAGTTCAGTTCAGTTCAGTCACATAGTCATGTCCAACTCTTTGAGACCCCATGAACTGCAGCACGCCAGGCCTCCCTGGCCATCATCAACTGCCGAAGTCTACCCAAACCCATGTCCACTGAGTTGGTGATGCCATCCAACCATCTCATCCTCTGTTGTCCCCTTCTCCTCCTGCTTTCAATCTTTCCCAGCATCAGGGTCTTTTCAAATGAGTCAGCTCTTCTCATCAGGTGGCCAAAGTATTGAAGTTTCAGTTTTAACATCAGTCCTTCCAATTAACACCTAGGACTGATCTGCTTGAGGATGGACTGGATTGATCTGCTTGAGGATGGACTGGTTTGATTTGCATGCAGTCCAAGGGACTCTCAAGAGTCTTCTCCAACACCACAGTTCAAAAGCATCAATTCTTCAGTGCTCAGCTTTCTTTATAGTCCAACTCTCACATCTATACATGACTACTGGAAAAACCAGAGCCTTGACTAGACATACCTTTGTGGACAAAGTAATGTCTCTGCTTTTAAATATGCTGTCTAGGTTGGTCATAACTTTCCTTCCAAGGAGTAAGCATCTTTTAATTTCATCGCTGCAATCACCATCTGCAGTGATTTTAGAGGCCCCCAAAATAAAGTTAGCGACTGTTTCCACTTTTTCCCCATCTATTTGCCATGAAGTGATGGGCCTGGATGCCATGATCTTAGTTTTCTGAATGTGGAGCTTTAAGCCAACTTTTTCACTCTCTTCTTTCACTTTCATCAAGAGGCTCTTTAGTTCTTCACTTTCTGCCATAAGGGTGATGTCATCTGTATATCTGAGGTTATTAATATTCTCCTAGCAATCTTAATTCCAGCTTGTGCTTCCTCCAGCTCAGCGTTTCTCATGATGTACACTGCATATAAGTTAAATAAACAGGGTGATAATATACAGCCTTGATGTATATTTTTCCTATCTGGAACCAGTCTGTTGTTCCATGTCCAGTTATAACTGTTGCTTTCTGACCTGCATAAAGGTTTCTCAAGAGGCAGGTCAGGTGGTCTGGTATTCCCATCTTCTTCAGAATTTTCCACAGTTTATTGTGATCCACAAAATATACTGTCAAAGGCTTTGGGGTAGTCAGTAAAACAGAAATAGATGTTTTTCTGGAACTCTTGCTTTTTCGATGATGCAGCGGATGTTGGCAATTTGATCTCTGGTTCCACTGCCTTTTCTAAATCCAGCTTGAACATCTGGAAGTTCATGGTTCATGTATTGCTGAAGCCTATCTTGGAGAATTTGGGGCATTACTTTACTAGCGTGTGAGATGAGTGCAATTGTGCGGTAGTTTGAGTATTCTGTGGCATTGCCTTTCTTTGGGATTAGAATGAAAACTGACCTTTCTTATTTACTTCCACTCTAATATTTGTTATATCCTTCATCTGCTTTTTGTTTAGTTAGTTCTTTATTTTCTAGTGTCTTAAGGTGGGAAGTTACTGTGAGGTTTTTTCAGCAATATGTGAACCATGAACTTCCTGATGTTCAAGTTGGTTTTAGAAAATGCAGAGGAACCAGAGATCAAATTGTCAACATCCTCTGGATCATGGAAAAAGCAAAAGAGTTCCAGAAAAACATCTATTTCTGCTTTATTGACTATGCCAAAGCCTTTGACTGTGTGGATCACAATAAACTGTGGAAAATTCTGAAAGAGATGGGAATACAAGACCACCTGATCTGCCTCTTAAGAAATTTGTATGTGGGTCAGGAAGCAACAGTTAGAACGGGACATGGAACAACAGACTGGTTCCAAATAGGAAAAGGAGTACATCAAGGCTGTATATTGCCACCCTGCTTATTTAACTTACATGCAGAGTACATCATGAGAAACACTGGACTGGAAGAAACACAAGCTGGAATCAAGATTGCCAGCAGAAATATCAATAACCTCAGATATGCAGATGACACAACCCTTATGGCAGAAAGTGCAGAGGAACTAAAAAGCCTCTTGATGAAAGTGAAAGTGGAGAGTGAAAAAGTTGGCTTAAAGCTCAACATTCAGAAAACAAAGATCATGGCATCCAGTCCCATCACTTCATGGGAAATAGATGGGGAAACAGTGGAAACAGTGTCAGACTATTTTTCTGGGCTCCAAAATCACTGCAGATGGTGACTGCAGCCATGAAATTAAAAGATGCTTACTCCTTGGAAGGAAAGTTATGACCAACCTAGATAGCATATTCAAAAGCAGAGACATTACTTTGCCAACAAAGGTTCGTCTAGTCAAGGTTATGGTTTTTCCTGTGGTCATGTATGGATGTGAGAGTTGGACTGTGAAGAAGGCTGAGCGCCGAAGAATTGATACTTTTGAACTGTGGTGTTGGAGAAGACTCTTGAGAGTCCCTTGGACTGCAAGGAGATCCAACCAGTCCATTCTGAAGGAGATCATCCCTGGGATTTCTTTGGAAGGAAGGATGCTAAAGCTGAAACTCCAGTACTTTGGCTACCTCATGCAAAGCGTTAACTCATTGGAAAAGACTCTGATGCTGGGAGGGATTGGGGGCAAGAGGAGAAGGGGACAACAGAGGATGGGATGGCTGGATGGCATCACTGACTCGATAGACATGAGTCTGGGTGAACTCTGGGAGTTGGTGATGGACAGGGAGGCCTGGCGTGCTGCGATTCATGGGGTCACAAAGAGTTGGACACGACTGAGCGACTGAACTGAACTGAACTGAGGTTATTGATTTGAGAACTTTCTTCATTTTTTTATAGTAGGTGTTTTCAGCTATAAATTTTCCTCTAAGCATTGCTGTAGCTGCTGTATTCCATACATTTTATGTGAATACTTGTTTTTATTTATCTAAAAATATTTTCTGTTTTCCTCTGTGATTTTAATTCAGCCTATTGGTTATGTGGGGGTATGCTTTTTAATTTCTGCATATTTATGAATTTACCAAATTTCCTTTGTTTTGATTCTGAGTTTCATTCCATTTTGATCAGAGAATAATTTGTATGGTTTGTTATTTTAACTTTATTGAAAATTATTTTGTGGTCTTACATATGGTCCCTTCTTGTGAATGTTTCATGTGTTCTTGAGAAGTATGTGTATATTACTGTTTTTAGTTCAAGTGTTTTCTAGAAGTATATTGGACTTCCCTGGTGGTAAAGACGGTAAAGAATCTACCTGCAATGCAGGAAACATGGGTTCAATCCCTGGGTTGGGAAGATCCCTTGGAGAAGGGAATGGCAACACACTCCAGTATTCTTGCCTGGAGAATCCCCATGGACAGAGGAGCCTGGTAGGCTACAGTCAATGGGGTTGCATAGTCAGCCACGACTGAGCAACTAAGCACAGATAGAAGTATTTTAAGCCTCATTGCTTTATAGTCTTATTCAAATCTTTTCCCTCATTGCTCTTCTATGTATCATCCTTTCATTTCATCTTGATTTGGGTTACTAACTGAAGTCACTTGCTGTAGAACCATAGCCTTCCAGGCTCTTCTGCCATGGGATTCTCCAGGCCAGAATACTGGAGTGAGTTGCCATGCTCTCCTCCAGGGGATCTTCTTGACCCAGTGATCGACCTGGCATCTCTTATGTCTCCTGGTTTGGCAGGCAAGTTCTTTACCACTAGTGCCATCTAGGAAGCCCATATCAAGCAAAAACTATACTTCAAAAAATAAAGAAGAGTTTAAAATATTCCCAGAAAAATTATTGCTAACAGACCTGGTCTACACAAATGCTAAAGAAAATTCTTCAGGATGAAAGCCAGTGACCTCAGTCAGTAATTCAAATCAGTATAGACTTCATGGTTTACAATCATTTGTTTTTCTTAGTCTGGTACCTGTATCATCCCCACTGCCTCTGTCTTCTGTTTTTTTTTTTTTTTCCCCCTTTTCTGATGAGAAAACTGTTGTTAATTTTCTTTTGGATTCTTTGCATATTAGAAATCACTTCTCTTGATGCTTTGAAGATTCTCTCTGTCTTTGACACTTAGCTGTAATGTATTTCTTTGTGGATCTCTGAGTTTATTCTACTTGAAGTTTCTTGAGTTTATTGGGTAAGTTTACTAATTAAAAAAAAAATCAAATTTAGGAAGATTTTTGCCATGATTTGTTCAATTAGACTTTCTGATTATTTTATTCTTTCTCTCTTTTCTGGGTATCACATTGTGTATATCTGGTTATTTTTAATAGTGCTCTGCAGTTATCTAAGCCTTTGTTCATTTTTCTTCATTACTTTTCTTTCTGTTTCTCAGACTGGATACTCCCAATTAACCTTTCTTCAACTTTGCTTACTCTTGTATTCTGCCTGCTCTAATCTACCTTTCAACCCCTCTAGGGAATTTTTCACAACCCACCAATTTCTATGTTTTTATTTTTTATAATGGATGTTTATTGATAGTCTCAGTTTGGTTAGACATCATTGTATTTTCTCCTCTTTGCTAGTAGATATGATTATGATTTCCTTTCATTTTTTGAACATAGTTCAAAACATCTGACTTAGAGTCTTTGTCTAGTCAGTACAATGTCTGGGCATTCTCAGGGATAGTTTGTATTCATTAGATTTTTTTCCTGTAGGTGGGCCATACTTCCTTGTTCTTTGCTCACCTCATAATTTTTTTGCTTAAAATTGAATTTTTCGAAAGCTATATCAAAGTAGCTTTGGTAGTCAAATATCTTCCCTATCTAGGCATTGTTGTTATTGCTGGTTTGTTGGTGATGTTGGTATTCAGTTACATTTCTAAGATAATTTCATGAAGTCTTGTGTATGAGCTATTACATTTATGCTCAATTTAGCAGTTATGTGGGACCAATAATTCTCCCAGTCTATTCCAAAGAGCTCTTTGTGCTTGTTCAGGCCCACATTCAACACTCAACCAGGTAATTGAAAACTCCAATTTATTGTATTCCTTCAAAATTCATATTTTGCTTTCTGCTGGTATAAAGTCTCATAGCCAGAGGTGAAAGCTTATGACCTTTTCTTATCTTTCCTGGGCATGCATATAGCCCTAGACATAGTCACAGCTATATATCTGAACATCTACATTCCCAGGGATGGTCCTGAAATTTGTAAAACTTCCTTGTACATCTTAATTCCTAGATTTTTAAGCTTTGTAGATAGGCTGCCTCAGACAACTACAAAGTTAATTTCCTCCAATTTTCATTTCTGTTTTTGGATATATGTCCCCAGGAAAAAAGTCTTTTCATGCTGGGCAAGTTCCATGTCTGGTTTAAGACAAAACAAAACAACAACCAGCTTTGTAAGTGGGATCTTCCAGGGAACCACCAGACAGGTGGAATACTGACAGTTCTCTAGGAATGAAGTTTTGAGGGGCTCCAGCTCTATTGTGCCCCCTTTTGGCTGTTCATTTTCAAAGCCACCGTGGAGCTAGAGGGGAGGGAAAAATGGTAATAAGGCAAGTTAAAATCCACAAAGCTTATTCTTCTTACTGAAACTCTGCTTTCTTGTTTTGTTCTTGAATAGACTTTCTTCAGATTCCTTCATGATTTTGGTGAATTTCCATAGCTCTAATAAAAGCTGATTCTGTTTTTGTATATTTTTTCATTTCTTTTATGATAAAGAGAATTTTCAGAGGTTCTTTCTGTACAAGTTTTGCTGATCATTTTCTGTCTGTTTTTGTAAGTAATTTTTGCATTGGAACACATCTGTGCTTATTCATTTACATATTGTTTGTGTATTATTTCATATTAAAGTGGCAGAGCTGAGCAGTCATGAGAGAGATTGTATGGTCTGCAAAATCTAAAATATTTGCTTTTTACAGCCCTTTACAGAAAAAGTTTGCCAATCTGTTATAGAAGATATTTTAAAATTGTGTACAGGTTTAGATGAAATCAGTTGTTAACCTGGATTCCAATTAGAATTATAACACTAGCTGAAAAATCATATATGATGGCACTAGCAAGTCTGATTCAGTGGGTGTGGGGTACAACTGGCAGGTCTGTGTTTTTAAAAAAATGCTTAGATATTCTAATAAAGAAACTCCTCTAAATAATCTTTAGTGTCCTTTCTAAATGTATGATTCTAGATGTTAGAATTCAGATACCAAAGCCTGTGCTATGCTAAGTCACTTTAGTCATGTCCAACTCTGTGCGACGCCATAGATGGCAGCCCACCGGGTTCCCCCATCCCTGGGATTCTCCAGGCAAGTACACTGTAGTGGGTTGCCATTTCCTTCTCCAATGCATGAAAGTGAAAAGTGAAAGTGAAGTCGCTCAGTCGTGTCTGACTCTTAGCGACCCCATGGACTGCAGCCTACCAGGCTCCTCCAACCATGGGATTTTCCAAGCAAGAGTACTGGAGTGGGGTGCCATTGCCTTCTCCATTCCAAGGCTTAGTGACAGTAAATGGAGAAAATAGTCATATATGTATTAATGAGCATTTTGTTTTACTCCTATTGTGAACAGAAGTTCTATTTTGTTTAATGATTCATCTCTAGTTTGTTATGGTCATTAGCCCTTGGAGAAGAATTAATGGACCTTAAAGCCTGCATTTTTACAAGCATGTATGAATTGCTTTTTACTAATATATTCTCATGAACAGCATGAAAAGGCAAAATGATAGGATACTGAAAGAGGAACTCCCTAGGTCAGTAGGTGCCCAATATGCTACTGGAGATCAGTGGAGAAATAACTCCAGAAAGAATGAAGGGATGGAGCCAAAGCAAAAACAATACCCAGCTGTGGATGTGACTGGTGATAGAAGCAAGGTCTGATGCTGTAAAGAGCAATATTGCATAGGAACCTGGAATGTCAGGTCCATGAATCAAGGCAAATTGGAAGTGGTCAAACAGGAGATGGCAAGGGTGAATGTCGACATTCTAGGAATCAGCGAACTAAAATGGACTGGAATGGGTGAATTTAACTCAGATGACCATTATATCTACTACTGCAGGCAGGAATCCCTCAGAAGAAATGGAGTAGCCATCGTGGTCAACAAAAGAGTCCAAAATGCAGTACTTGGATGCAGTCTCAAAAATGAGAGAATGATCTCTGTTTGTTTCCAAGGCAAACCATTCAGTATCACAGTAATCCAAGTCTATGCTCCAACCAGTAATGCTGAAGAAGCTGAAGTGGAACGCTTCTATGAAGACCTACAAGACCTTTTAGAACTAACACCCAAAAAAGATGTCCTTTTCATTATAGGGGACTGGAATGCAAAAGTAGGAAGTCAAGAAACACCTGGAGTAACAGGCAAATTTGGCCTTGGAATATGGAAGGAAGCAGGGCAAAGACTAATAGAATTATGCCAAGAAAATGGACTGGTCATAGCAAATACCCTCTTCCAACAACACAAGAGAAGACCCTACACATGGACATCACCAGGTGGTCAACACGGAAATCAGATTGATTATATTCTTTTCAGCCAAAGATGGAGAGGCTCTATACAGTCAACAAAAACAAGACCGGGAGCTGACTGTGGCTCAGATCATGAACTCTTATGACCAAATTCAGACTTAAATTGAAGAAAGTAGGGAACACCACTAGACCATTCAGGTATGACCTAAATCAAATCCCTTATGATTATACAGTGGAAGTATGAAATAGATTTAAGGGCCAAGATCTGATAGATAGAGTGCCTGATGAACTGTGGAATGAGGTTCATGACATTGTACAGGAGACAGGGATCAAGACTATCCCCATGGAAAAGAAATGCAAAAAAGTAAAATGGCTGTCTGGGGAGGCCTTACAAATAGCTGTGAAGAGAAGAGAAGCGAAAAGCAAAGGAGAAAAGGAAAGATATAAACATCTGAATGCAGAGTTCCAAAGAATAGCAAGAAGAGATAAGAAAGCTCTCCTCAGCTATCAGTGCAAAGAAATAGAGGAAAACAACAGAATGGGAAAGACTAGAGATCTCTTCAAGAAAATTAGAGATACCAAGGGAATATTTGAGCAAAGATAGGCTTGATAAAGGTCAGAAATGGTATGGACCTAACAGAAGCAGAAGACATTAAGAAGAGGTGGCAAGGATACACAGAAGAACTGTCAAAAAAGTTTCATGACCCAGAAAATCATGATGGTGTGATCACTGACCTAGAGCCAGACATCCTGGAATGTGAAGTCAAGTGGGCCTTGGAAAGCATCACTATGAACAGAGCTAGTGGAGGTGATGGAATTCCAGTTGAGCTCTTTCAAATCCTGAAAGATGATGGTGTGAAAGTGCTGCACTCAGTATACCAGCAAATTTGGAAAACTCAGTAGTGGCCACACGATTGGAAAAGGTCAGTTTCATTCCAATCCCAAAGAAAGGCAATGCCAAAGAATGCTCAAACTACCGCACAATTGCACTCATCTCACATGCTAGTAAAGTAATGCTCAAAATTCTCCAAGCCAGGCTTCAGCAATATGTGAACTGTGAACTTCCAGATTTTCAAGCTGGATTTAGAAAAGGCAGAGGAACCAGAGATCAAATTGCCAACATCCTCTGGATCATGGAAAAAGCAAGAAAGTTCCAGAAAAACATCTATTTCTGCTTTATTGACTATGCCAAAGACTGACTGTGTGGATCACAATAAACTGTGGAAAATTCTGAAAGAGATGGGAATATCAGACCACCTGACCTGCCTCTTGAGAAATCTGTATGCAGGTCAGGAAGCAACAGTTGGAACTGGACATGGAACAACAGATTAGTTCCAAATAGGAAAAGGAGTATGTCAAGGCTGTATATTGTCACCCTGCTTATTTAACTTATATGCAGAGTACATCATGAGAAACGCTGGGCTGGAAGAAACACAAGCTGGAATCAAGATTGCTGGGAGAAATATCAATAACCTCAGATATGCAGATAACACTACCCTTATGGCAGAAAGTGAAGAAGAACTCAAAAGCCTCTTGATGAAAGTGAAAGTGGAGAGTGAAAAAGTTGGCTTAAAGCTCAACATTCAGAAAACAAAGATCATGGCATCCAGTCCCATCACTTCGTGGGAAATAGATGGGGAAACAGTGGAAACAGTGTCAGACTTTATTTTTTGAGGCTCCAAAATCACTGCAGATGGTGACTGCAGCCATGAAATTAAAAGATGCTTACTCCTTGGAAGGAATGTTATGACCAACCTGGATAGCATATTCAAAAGCAGAGACATTACTTTGCCAACAAAGGTTCATCTAGTCAAGGCTATGGTTTTTCCTGTGGTCATGTATGGATGTGAGAGTTGGACTGTGAAGAAGGCTGAGCGCTGAAGAATTGATGCTTTTGAACTGTGTTGTTGGAGAAGACTCTTGAGTGTCCCTTGGACTGAAAGGAGATCCAACCAGTCCATTCTAAAGGAGATCAGCCCTGGGATTTCTTTGGAAGGAATGATGCTAAAGCTTAAACACCAGTACTTTGGCTACCTCATGCGTAGGGTTGACTCATTGGAAAAGACTCTGATGCTGGGAGGGATTGGGGGCAAGAGGATAAGGGGACGACAGAGGATGAGATGGCTGGATGACATCACTGACTTGATCAACGTGAGTTTGAGCATGCAAGAACAGATCAACAATGTAAGCAGTGACATAAAGTCTAAGGGAGAATCCTAAGGAAATATCATAAATCAAAAACACTGTAACAATTGAATAATGTTTTTTATGAGCTCATCTTGGAATAGAAACAGCTGACGAAATAGTATGCTTTAAGGCATGTTAATAGAAATTTCCTTAACTGAAATACAAAAAAAAAAAACTGACAAAAATGGCAGAGTAATATCCCATGTGCTCCTTCAAGAGCAGCAAAATCACAAGTAGCTGTTGGACAACCATCCACAGGAGGATGGTGGAACCCACCGAAAAAAGACTCCCCACATTCAAAGATAAAGAAGAAGCTGCAGTGAGATGGTAGGAGGAGCACAATCATGGTAAAATCAAATCCCTTATTCGCTAGGTCGATGACCCACATACTGGAGAACAGTAATAGCAAAGAAGTTCTCCCACTGTTGTGAAGGTTCTGAACCCCATGTCAGGCTTCCCAGCCTGGGGATCTGACAAAGGACAAGGAATTCCCAGGGATTCTGATCTTGAAGGCCAGTAGGATTTGATTACAAGACTTTCACAGGACTAGGGAAAAGAGATACTCCAGTCTTTGATGGGACAAACAAAATCTTACATGTACCAAAACCCAGAGGCAAGAGGCAGTGATCCTACAGGAGACTGAACCAAAACCACACGCTGGTGTTGGAAGGTCTCCTGTGGAATGTGAGTCAGCAGGGGCTCATCACAGGAATGGGGACACTGGCAGCAGCACTCCTGGAAGGTCCCCCTTGGTGTAAGCCCTCTTGGAGGGCTACCTACCACAGAACCTATAGATCCCTGTGCTGTGTTGCCTCAGGCCAAACAGCTCACAGGGAGGGAGTGCAGTACACACCTCAGGAGATAATTGGATTAAAGCTCTATTGATCAAGGCCCTGCCAACCAGAGGAAGACCCAGTTTTTCCCACTGCCAATCCCTCCCATCAGTAAGCTTACACAAGCCTTTTAGCCTGCTCCCTCAGAGGGCAGACAGAAGAAGCAAGAACCACAGAACAAAAACCACATTACAGAAAGTTAATCAGGATGAAAAAGCAGAAAGTTATGTCCTAGATGAAGGGACAAGATAAAACCCCAGAAAAACAACTAAATGAAGTGGAGATAGGCAATATTCCAGAATAAGAATTCAGATTAATGATGGTGAAGATGATCCAGGATATTGGGAAAATAATGGAGAAGGTGCAAGAAATGTTTAACAAAGACCTAGAAGAACTAAAGAACAAGCAAACAGAGATGAATAATACACTAAAAGAAATCAATAACAGAATAACTGAGGCAGAAGCACAGATCAATGACCTGGAGGACAGAAGTGGAAAGCACTGCCAGAGAACAGAATATTGAAAAAAGAATGAAAATGAATGAAAACAGCTTACGAGACCTCTGAGAGAACATTAAATGCACCAACATTTGCATTATAGGACTCCTAGAAGGAGAAGAGAGAGAGAAAGGACCTGAGAAAATATTTGAGGAGATAATAGCTGAAAAATTCCATAACATGCAAAAGAAATAGTCAACCAAGTCAGAGTCACAGGCAGGATAAACCCAAGGAGGAACATACCATAACACATAGTAATCAAACTGACAAAAATTAAAGACAAAGGTAAAATATTAAAAACAACAAGGAAAATAAAGCTATAAATAACATACAATCCATAAATAACGCATCAGGTTATCAGCTGATTTTGCAACAGAAACTCTACAAGCCAGAAGGGAATGGCACAATATATTTAAAGTGATGAAAGATAAGAAACTATAGCCAAAAATACACTACCCAGCAAGACTCTCATTCAAATTTGATCAAGTAATCAAAAGCTTTCCAGACAAGCAAAAGTTAAGAGAATTCATCACCGCTAAACCAGCTTTAAAGAAAGTAGGGAAAAAAAAAAAAAAAGTAGGGAAAACCACTAGACCATTCAGGTATGACCTAAATCAAATCCCTTATGATTATACAGTGGAAGTGAGAAATAGATTTAAGGGCCTAGATCTGATAGATAGAGTGTCTGATGAACCATGGAATGAGGTTCGTGACATTGTACAAGAGACAGGGATCAAGACCATCCCCATGGAAAAGAAATGCAAAAAAGCAAAATGACTGTCTGGGGAGGCCTTACAAATAGCGGTGAAAAGAAGAGAAGTGAGAAGCAAAGGAGAAAAGGAAAGATATAAACATCTGAATGCAGAGTTCCAAAGAAAAGCAAGAAGAGATAAGAAAGCCTTCCTCAGCGATCAATGCAAAGAAATAGAGGAAAACAACAGAATGGGAAAGACTAGAAATCTCTTCAAGAAAATTAGAGATACCAAAGGAACATTTCATGTAAAGATGGGCTCAATGAAGGACAGAAATGGTATGGACCTAACAGAAGCAAATGATATTAAGAAGAGGTGGCAAGAATACACAGAAGAACTGTACAAAATAGATCTTCACAATCCAGATAATCACAATGGTGTGATCACTGACGTAGAGCCAGACATCCTGGAATGTGAAGTCAAGTAGGCCTTAGAAAGCATCACTACGAACAAAGCTAGTGGAGGTGATGGAATTCCAGTTGAGCTCTTTCAAATCCTGAAAGATGATGCTGTGAAATTGCTGCACTCAATATGTCAGCAAATTTGGAAAACTCAGCAGTGGCCACATGATTGGAAAAGGTCAGTTTTCATTCCAATCCCAAAGAAAGGCAATGCCAAAGAATGCTCAAACTACCTCACAATTGCACTCATCTCACATGCTAGTAAAGTAATGCTCAAAATTCTCCAAGCCATGCTTCAGCAATATGTGAACCGTGAAATTCCAGATGTTCAAGCTGGTTTTAGAAAAGGCAGAGGAACCAGAGATCAAATTGCCAACATCCGCTGGATCATGGAAAAAGCAAGAGAGTTTCAGAAAAACATCTATTTCTCCTTTATTGACTATGCCAAAGCCTTTGACTGTGTGGATCACAATAAACTGTGGAAAATTCTGAAAGAGATGGAAATATCAGACCACCTGACCTGCCTCTTGAGAAATCTGTATGCAGGTCAGGAAGCAACAGTTAGAACGGGACATGGAACAACAGACTGGTTCCAAATAGGAAAAGGAGTATGTCAAGGCTGTATATTGTCACCCTGCTTATTTAACTTATATGCAGAATACATCATGAGAAACGCAGGACTGGAAGAAACACAAGCTGGAATCAAGATTGCTGGGAGAAATATCAATAACCTCAGATATGCAGATGACACCACCCTTATGGCAGAAAGTGAAGAGGAACTAAAGAGCCTCTTGATGAAAGTGAAAGTGGAGAGTGAAAAAGTTGGCTTAAAGCTCAACATTCAGAAAATGAAGATCATGGCATCCAGTCCCATCACTTCATGGGAAATAGATGAGGAAACAGTGTCAGACTTTATTTTTTGAGGCTCCAAAATCACTGCAGATGGTGACTGCAGCCATGAAATTAAAAGATGCTTACTCCTTGGAAGGAAAGTTATGACCAACCTAGATAGCATATTCAAAAGCAGAGACATTACTTTGCCAACAAAGGTCCGTCTAGTCAAGGCTATGGTTTTTCCTGTGGTCATGTATGGATGTAAGAGTTGGACTGTGAAGAAGGCTGAGCGCTGAAGAATTGATGCTTTTGAACTGTGGTGTTGGAGAAGACTCTTGAGAGTCCCTTGGACTGCAAGGACATCCAACCAGTCCATTCTGAAGGAGATCAGCCCTGGGATTTCTTTGGAAGGAATGATGCTAAAGCTGAAACTCCGGTACTTTGGCCACCTCATGCAAAGCGTTAACTCATTGGAAAAGACTCTGATGCTGGGAGGGATTGGGGGCAAGAGGAGGAGGGGACGACAGAGGATGAGATGGCTGGATGGCATCACTGACTCAATGGACGTGAGTCTGAGTGAACTCCGGGGGTTGGTGATGGACAGGGAGGCTGGCGTGCTGCGATTCATGGGGTTGCAAAGAGTTGGATACGACTGAGCGACTGATCTGATCTGATCTGAAACCAGCTTTTCAACAAATGCTTAAGGAACTTCTCCAAGCAGGAAACGGAAGAGAGGGATAAGTTGTACAGAAAGTAAACCCAAAACTATAAAGAAAATGGTAATAGATCATGAATGAGTGATATGTCACTTTCATCTTGTCTGAGTCTTTGGAACCCTATGGACTGTAGCCTGCCAGGCTCCTCTGTCCATGGGATTTTCCAGGCCAGTATACTGGAGTGGATTGCCATACCTTCCTCCCAGGGATCTTCCTGACTCAGCAATCCATCCTGCAACTCTTATGTCTCCTACATTGGGGTCCTACAGTGGGTCCTTTACCACCAGTGCCATCTGGGAAGCAATAGGATCATACATATTGATAATTACTTTAAATGTAAATGGATTAAATGCACCAATCAAAAGACATAGACTGGCAGAGTTGGTCATTTTCCCTTATGGCTTGCAAGTATAATTCATTTTTGGTCTGGCTATTGTTTGTGAATATTGATAAACATCTTTTACTATTGTGATTATGTAATCACTTTATTATTACTCACTTTATATCATTTTATCATGATTGGTCAACAGAAAAATAATAGAATTCTATATCACCAAAAGTACCATTTAATAGAAAAACCTGAAATCACTTTTAAAATCCAGATGCATATCAGAATTATCTAGGAATTTTTTTGAAAAATACAGTTGCCCAGGTATAGCTTTTTTTTTCTCCAAAGCTCCACATATGTTTGTAATGAGCAGCCATGTTTAAATATAAATGGACTATGATGATCTTTTACTTTTATCAGTTTGTTTCACTTTTTACTTTTAGTGCTCCCATTTCATTCTGTTTTCCAATTTCTCCACTTCTTCCTTTTTTTTTTTTGATTGTCTTTCTCAAGCACTTATGAAGTATAATAGAAAAGCCTTCACATACATATATATAAATAATATGTATATTTATTTTAGAAAACATAGATTTTTGCCTAAGAAAAAATTTGACATTTAGATTCCACTTGCTTGACTTGGTATGAATAGAATGCTAAATTTCTAAGTACAAAAATATAGATATGCAACAAGCAACAAAGGTTTACCATATAGCACAGGCAGCTATAGTCAGTAACCTGTAATAACCTATAATGGAAAATAATTTCAAAAATAATATGTATAAATGAATCACCTTGCTGTGCACATGGAACATTGTAAGTCAACTGTAGTTCAATAAAATATATGTATGTTTGTGTGTGTATATATATATATGAAAAAAATTCAAGAAAGTGCTGGTCACTGTGCTTGAAATAAGTAGCAGAGGGTTCACAGTTGCCGCTTTGCCTTTCTGGTCCCTGTAAACCTCCACCTAAAAATAGGAATGACTCAGAAGTCAAAAAACAAAACAAAACAAAACAGAGTGACTACATGGAATGGTATCAAAGACCCTCTCCCAGAGACTCTAAGCTAATGGCATATTGGATTTGTGACTATTTCTCATAAAATATATTTATCTTCTATTATTGAAGAAAATATATTAATCTTCTATTATTGAACATAGATAGGGGACAGAAAAAAAGGATTGACAAACAGAATATCCAAGACATATGGGACAATTTTAAAAGAGGTGAAATAGGCATAATTAGATGTCATAATGGGAGAAGATACAGGTCAGGTTAAGGCTGCAGGTCCTCACAGTCATGGCGAACTCGTCTGGTATATAAGACTGGCTTGTGAATCCTGAGCTTAAGTTGGACAGAGATGGGATTTCCGTGTCATTTTCAGACCAGAGGTGCAACAAATTTCGTCCTCACAGGCCTAGGAAGCCATAGAAACGGCTTTTGGCTGGGTAGATTATTCGCGGCAACGCTGCCTCACTTACCTTTGATGCTGGGCAGCCTCTGGTCCCCAGGTCCTGACTTGCTGTGCTCTTTGTCTTTGTCAGCTCTGGCTCTGCCTCTCTGCATTATCTCCTGTGAAGCCGGTACTGCTTCACATTCGGTAGCAGCCGCTGACTGGCCAGGGAGATGGGGAGATGCTGTACTTTGGGGCATGGGACACCAACTGAGCCTGCATCGCCACAGTCCATACCTCCCAGTGGGGTTTCGGGTATTCTATGAACTTGTCCATTTTAACCATTGCTTCTCTGAAAACAGAGCGAAACTTTTGACAGAAGTTCTCAAGTTCAGACTCCGGTCTGTTGAGCTGTTTTTGCAGATCGATTAATTAAACTTCTTCAGTTCTCCCAGGATCTGGGGTCCACCTCTTCCTTCTTCCTCCTCCTGCTTCTCGGGCTCCATCGCCTTGTCTTACTTGGAGTCCATGGCTGTCCTGGCTCCTCTGGGTAGGGCTGGGCTGTCTTTATCAGAAGGTGCTTGAGACCACTTGGTATGTAGTCTCAGGGTGAAAAAGCAGAAAGACAAATGTGTAGAATCTGGTATGTAGTTTGAAAGGACAGCAATAACCCAGGCAGAAACAAAGTAAGCAAACACGTGTCAGGAAAGGAAGATGGAGGGACATAAAGGAACAAAATTACTGTTGAATTTCACAAAGCGTAGTAAGATATTTGGATTTTATTATTAATTTTAAGGGAAACCGAATTGTATGTAATTATTTTTTATTTTTAGGTTAATCATTTTCCCATTATGTCCTGCAGGTGTAATTATCTTTATGGTCTGGCTCTTGATTGTTGAAACTGATAAACATCTTTTACTATTGTGATTATGTAACTGTTACTCACTTAATACCATTGTAACATGATTGGTCAACAGAAAAATAATATAATTCTATATCACCAAAACTACTATTTAATCAAAAAACCTGTAAATCACTTTTTAAAATCTAGATGCAAAAAAAAAAAAAAAAAAAACACAACTCAGAATTATTTCACTTGTGGGTGAAAGAGACAAGATATTCATTCACCAACTCTTGTGAGTACTTCTGGCCTCCCTTGGGCACTGGAAGAATTATCTTCTATCTTTTTATTAAACTCAGTGTAAAAATTTTTTATAACATTTTTTCCCTCCAATTCCAGTTCTTATTTCATCTTTAGAAATACCCCGGTGCCTTGAATTATTTCACTCTTATCTGTCTTCCACACCTATGACCTTTTCTTTGTCTCTTTTTGCTATATTTTGACAATTTATCAAGGCTGTATTTCTATGATGTGATCAGTTTTGAGGCATGTGAATTTTGCCATTTTGCCGCTTGTGATGTTCATTTTAAAAAAAATTCTCTGTTCTGCAACTTCAAACAATTTTTTATTTATTATTTATGTGGCTGTGTCTGGTCTTTGTTGTGGTTCACAGGATCTTTGTTGCAGTGCACAGGCTCTCTAGTTGTGGTGTGGACTCTAGAGCATGTGAGCTTTGTTGACCTGGGCATGTGGGATCTTAGTGTCCCTACCAGGGATCAAACCCATATCCCTTGCATTGGAAGGCAGATTCTTAACCACTGGACCTCCAGGGAAGTCCTTATAATATTGATTTTAATTCTACTATTGCCGTTTGTTTGTTTCAAGTTTACAAAGATCTGACCCAATCAATCATAAGTTAAAAATGGAAGAATTGGTTCTTGTCAAATGATGTAATTAGTTCTTTTCCTCCTTGATCTCATTCAAACATCCAGATCTTTTCTTTCTTCTGTTATTAGTTCTATGTCTCATTTTCTCTTACTGCAGATAGGCTTGTGCCATGTTGCTTGGAATGCTGTTTACTGATAAATTCAGGTGAATATCAACCCAACTTTGTAAACCCAATGCAAAAGAGAACTTTGCACATGGATCTGTATATAATTTGCGGAACTAACCACAAAACTGAACCCAAGGGAATATGTTATATGATTGGCCCTAATGAGACAGCTACTGTAGAACTGGTGAAGAGCTGTTTCCAAAAAGAAAGAGGAAAGTTGTTAGAAGAAGAAGGCAATGATGAAATGTGCTATACAGAAAAGAAAAATAAGTTACCACTCTGCATTACATCTTGGATTATACTTTGCATGATGTAGCTTGCCACTGCCAGACCACCCATTTTTTTCAAGTCTTATATTTATTGATAAATTGTAGTCTTAGAGTAGATAAGTGGTATTCAATGGGTGAGAATTTTACCTGTTAAAAATATGGGAACTTGAGGGCTTATTAAACTGTACATACCCTATATATACATCTTTTTATGTGCTTATTTGTCATTGTTTTTATTGATGTGAAATTTAATTTGGGTAATTTGTCCCTTTTTATCCATTAGGTTGTTCGTTTGCTTATAACCAAATTTTTAGTGTTCTTCATATATTTGGGTAAAAGTCCTTTGTCAGTATGTGATTTGAAAATGTTTTTTTCCTTTATTCTTAGCTTATCTTTATATTCTGTTTATAGTCTTTCACACAACCAAATTTTAAATTGAAGTCCAACTTGTCATTTTTTGTCTAATGCATCATGTTCCTAATGTCAAACTTAAGAAATGTTTGCTCCTAATGTCAAACTTAAGTCAAGGTCATGAAGATTTCCTCCCTTTTTTCTTCTAAAAGCTGCTTTGAGTTAATTTTTGTGTAAAGGGTAAAGTATACATCATAATTATTATTATTATTTTTGCATTTGAATGAACAGCCTATCCTTTCTTCACTGAACTGCTTTTGCATCTTTGGCAGAAATCAATAGGCCATATATATATATATATATTTATTTCTAGACTTTATATTTTATGGCATTGATCTGTGTGTCTAATCTTTCACTAAAATCACAGTGTCTTAATTCATTTAGTATTTTTTGTGAAACTGGATATATGCTAATATTCCATTTTATCTATTGGCTTTTATCTTTTTTTTTTTTTTTACTGATTCCATTATGCATTTTAATAGGCATTCTCACAATCTACTTAGAATATATAAAGTGCTAATAACCATGTAGGTCCCTTTAATCTCTCCCCTTTGTGTTACAATTCTTATATCTGTGTATGTTAAAGTGTTCCCCAGAAAATGTATAAGTTTTTACTCAAGTCATATATATTGTAAAAGACCTTAAGAGGAGAAAGATCTTTTGTTTTACTTACCCAGATATTTTCCATACCTGTTCAGTCAGTTCAGTTCAATTGCTTAGTTGTGTCCGACTCTTTGCGAACCCATGAACCGCAGGACATCAGGCCTCCCAGTCCATCACCAACTCCCAGAGTCCACCCAAGCCCATGTCCATTGAGTTGGTGATGCCATCCAGCCATCTCATCCTCTGTCGTCCCCTTCTCCTCCTACCCTCAATCTTTCCCAGCATCAGGGTCTTTTCAAATGAGTCAGCTCTTTGCATCAGGTGGCCAAAGTACTGGAGTTTCAGCTTCAGCATCAGTCCTTCCAATGAATATTCAGGACTGATTTCCTTTAGGATGGACTGGTTGCATCTCCTTGCAGTCCAAGGGACTCTCAAGAGTCTTCTCCAACACCACAGTTCAAAAGCATCAATTCTTCGGCACTCAGATTTCTTTATAGGCCAACTCTCACATACATACATGACCACTGGAGAAACCATAGCCTTGACTAGACAGACCTTTGTGGACAAAGTAATGTCTCTGCTTTTTAATATGCTGTCTAGGTTGGTCATAACTTTCCTTCCAAGGAGCAAGTGTCTTTTAATTTCATGGCTGGAATCACCATCCGCAGTGATTTTGGAGCCCAGAAAAATAAAGTCAGACACTGGTTACCCATCTATTTCCCATGAAGTGATGGGACCAGATGCCATGATCTTCGTTTTCTGAATGTTGAGCTTTAAGCCAACTTTTTCACTCTCTTCTTTCACTTTCATCAAGAGACTCTTTAGTTCTTCTTCACTTTCTGTCATAAGGGTGGTGTCATCTGCATATCTGCTGCTGCTGCTAAGTCGCTTCAGTCATGTCTGACTCTGTGTGACCCCATAGACAGCAGCCCACCAGGCTCCCCCGTCCCTGGGATTCTCCAGGCAAGAACACTAGAGGAGGTTGCCATTTCCTTCTCCAATGCATGAAAGTGAAAAGTGAAAATGAACTCACTCAGTTGTGTCCTACTCTTAGCGACCCCATGGACTACAGCTCACCAGGCCCTCCATCCATGGGATTTTCCAGGCAAGAGTACTGAAGTAGGGTGCCATTGCCTTCTCCGTCTGCATATCTGAGGTTATTGATATTTCTCTCGGCAATCTTGATTTCAGCTTGTGCTTTTTCCAGCCCAGCATTTCTCATCATGTACTCTGCATATAAATTAAATATGCAGAGTGATAACATACAGCCTTGATGTACTCTTTTTCCTATTTGGAACCAGTCTGTTGTTCCATGTCCAGTTCTAACTGTTGCTTCCTGACCTCAAGAGGCAGGTCAGGTGGTCTGGTATTCCCATCTCTTTCAGAATTTTCCATCATTTATTGTGATCCACACAGTCAAAGGCTTTGGCATAGCCAATAAAGCAGAAATAGAATTTTTTCTGGAACTCTCTTGCTTTTTCCATGATCCAGTGGATGTTGGCAATTTGATCTCTGGATCCTCTGCCTTTTCTAAAACCAGCTTGAACATCTGGAAGTTCACGGTTCGCATATTGCTGAAGCCTGGCTTGGAGATTTTTGAGCATTACTTTACTAGCGTGTGAGATGAGTGCAATTGTACAGTAGTTTGAGCATTCTTTGGCACTGCCTTTCTTTGGGATTGGAATGAAAACTGACCTTTTCCAGTCCTGTGGCCACTGCTGAGTTTTCTAAATTTGCTGGCATGTTGAGTGCAGCACTTTCACAGCATCATATTTCAAGATTTGAAATAGCTTAACTGGAATTCCATCACCTCCACTAGCTTGTTCATAGTGATGCTTCCTGAGGCCCATTTGAATTCATATTCCAGGATGTCTGGCTCTAGGTGAGTGATCACACCATCATGATTATCTGGGTTACTCTTCCTTTTATGCTGATGCTCTAACCTTACCTCTTGCATTATTTCCTTCAGCCTGAAAAAGATCCTTTATACTGTTTTACAGTAGGTATACCAGTCTTGAACTCTTAGTTTCTCTTCATCAGAAAATGCCTTTATTTTGCCTTCATTCCTGAAGTTTAATAACCCTGGTTATACAATTCTGCATTGACAGTTCTTTTTCTTTTAGTGTTTTATAGATATTCCAGTGTATTATAATTTCTATTGTTTCTGATGAGGAATTTGCAATTGTTTCCGTTGTTTTCTTATATATAAGAAATATTTTTTCTTTATTTTTGGTTTCAGTTTATGATATGTATGAACATGATTTTCTCTAAGTTTATCTAGTTATGATTCACATAACTTTACAAATATTAATTTATATATTTTAGTAAATCTTGGACATTTACATCATTGAGTTTTGAATATTGTTTTCCACACTAATCTCATCCTGCTGTATTTCAGGCACACCAGTAGCATGAGCAATAGACATTTTGATACCATTTTAGAAATCCCTGATGTTCTGTTCCAGAGAAGGCAATGGCACCCCACTCCAGTATTCTTGCCTGGAAAATCCCATGGACGGAAGGGCCTGGTGGGCTGCAGTCCATGGGGTTGCGAAGAGTTGGACACGACTGAGCAACTTCACTTTCACTTTTCACTTTCATTCATTGGAGAAGGAAATGGCAATCCACTCCAGTGTTCTTGCCTGGAGAATCCCAGGGACGGGGGAGCCTGGTGGGCTGCCGTCTATGGGGTCGCACAGAGTCAGATACGACTGAAGCGACTTAGCAGCAGCAGCAGCAGATGTTCTGTTCAACTTTTTGTTGTGTTTTTCCTCTCTGTTCTTCAGTTTGGATAGTTTCTGTTGATGTAATTTCAAGTTCCCCGACTCTTTCCTTTGTCATCTCCATTCTGTTATTGAACATTTCAGTACAATTTTTAATTTAAATACTATATTTTGAAAGTCAAAATTTCTATTTGTTTTTGTTGATATAGTTCATTTTTCTTTGCTGAGAATTTAATTGCTTTCTTTTTGTATTGAGTATTCACTTTTAGTTAATTATACATAATGATAACAACTGCTTTAAAGTTTTTGTTTGATAATTCTTACCTCTATATTATGTCAGACCTGACATCTGTTGACTATCTTTTCTTTTGAGATTTTTGTCAGATTTTCATGTTTATTGGTTTCATGTTTATCATGCTGGATAATTTTGCTTTGTATCCTGGACAATTGGAATATTATGATGAGGCTGTTATTCCTTTTAGAATCCTTTGGAAAATATTGATTTGCTATTATTGTTTCTATTGTTCTTGCTGCTCTTGTTGTTGTTATAGTAGACATCGATCTGGTAAGGTTCAGACTCCAGTTGTTTCTTTCACTGACTCAATGGACATGAGTCTTAGTGAACTCTGGGAGTTGGTGATGGACAGGGAGGCCTGGCATGCTGCAATTCATGGGGTTGCAAAGAGTTGGCCACGACTGAGTGACTGAACTGAACTGAACTGCTATTCAGTTACTGACCTGCTGGGAAGTAAAGCCTGAAGATAAAGGAAGAAAAACAAAACCAAACCACTTCCTCCATACTGGTCTTTTTATTATAGAGTTCTCAGGGAGTTGGGAGGGGTTTTTGTTTTTTGTATTCTGTCTAGTTTTTAGATGTTACCACTGTAATGTAGTAGACATTGTGGCTAAGGAAAGTGAAAGTGAAGTCTGTCAGTTGTGTCCGACTCTATGTAGCCCCATGGACTGTAGCCCGCCAGACTCCTCCATCCATGGAATTTTCCAGTCAAGGGTACTGGAGTGGGTTGCCATTTCCTTCTCCAGGGAATCTTCCTGATCCAGGCATTGAACCCAGGTCTCCCACCATGCATCAGACGCTTTACTGTCTGAGCCACCAGGGAAGCCACTGTGGCTAAAACCAGTGTCGTATATCAATATTCAGGGCTAAAGTTACTTTGTAGATTAACTCCACAAAAAATCAACATGAAACAGCAGCAAATGACTTGACCATTTCCCCAAATTAATATTTTTGTGAATGAAATCTAATTATCTTTGCCATCAGTAAATTAGTAAAAACCATCCAACTCCACTTTCCATTCTTCTTTCTACTTTTCTTTAGAATAAGAGATTAGACCTCACTTTATTGCAACCTGAATACAAACAAAATAATAATTTTTTGTTAAGATAAATCACAGTCAACAAATCTGGACAGAGAAAGAAAAATGTTCTGAAAATGTGTTTTCAAAGTTAGCAGTGACTTCAGCTGTCAGGTTGTTATCAATTTTACAAAAGAAAAATACTCTTCTAGACTATTGTTTATGCAGTGTGTATCCTCAGTGATGTGCTGGACTACAGGCAATTTCTTTTAAGCCAGAGATTTCCTAATGGAAAAGATACATATCAGGCATAGTGGAATTTCAGAGAATCAAAATAACTAGTAATCATATTCTGATTTTCAAAATATAACTACATGTGTTTTTCTTAGCAAGTAATTTCTGCAACTGGCCACATCATCAAAGCTCTGTGCTTTTGGTTTTTGAGAACCATCAGAGATTAATAAAAATTTTCTTTAATATCTGTGAATGTAAACTACATAATAACCCTGGATTTTTTTTAAATTAAAATTCACAGAATTTGTTCTTCAGGGAATTAGAAATATATAATTGTACACTAATCTAAATTGACTTACCACAATTTACTCTTTCCTTTGGTTTCTAATTGGGTTGACACTTTTGATATTTTTTTATTTAACTTTTAAAATATCCTGTATCTTTGAACTTAATTTAGATAAATATTTGTTCATGTTTTTAAGGTGCTTCAAAATTATGCCATAATTGAGTTCTACTTATAGACAACATTTGTTGTACCTTGTATCTTGTTGCAGATTTACTCATCCAAAATATTATTGCCCATGTACTGTGTGTCATGTGAGAGTACAGTCAAAAATATAAAAGCCACAACCAAGAATATAAAATATAGATGTACAGGGTCCACTTTTCAGAAAAGAGGGAAAAAAAAAAAAAAGACTAATACTCCAGAAGGTGTCAGACAGCTAAGTTTCAAATCAAGCCAGTTAAACAATACACAAGTAGTGGTAGACTTTCCCAGAGACAGACTCAATATCCTTCTTACTATGCTATGCTAAGTCACTTCAGTCGTCCGACTCTGTGCGACCCCATAGACGGCAGCCCACCAGGCTCCTCCGTCCCTGGGATTCTCCAGGCAAGAACACTGGAGTGGGTTGCCATTTCCTTCTCCAAATCCTAGCAATGTCTAAATTTCTCTGAAAAAATTACATTTTAATATTGGGGGGGGGTCTTAAATATTATTGATACTGAAGGCTACAAATTTTATTTCTCACATGTTTATGAGTCTAGATGTGAATTAGGGCTGGGATATGACATTAGAAATATCAAAGCAAGGTTTTGTCTGGTCCTTGTGCATTGTTTATATCACAGTTCAGTTTTTGAAAAATCTGTCATTTTTCTTTGGATCTGCTCTGAGCGTGATCAGTTTAGAAGTGAGGGAAGATGAAGGACTTTAACAAATCTGAGATCGAAAGCTTACCTGAGTCTTTCTAATTAATGTTTACTGAGCTATAATTGATGTATAATATTATATTAGTTGCAGGTGTACAACAAGATGATTGAATATTTATATATACTGTGAAATGTCACCATAATCACTTTAATATAGTCACCAAACATAGTTACAAATTTCTTTTCATTTTAGATGCTATACAAAACCATTTTATGAAAACCCATCTCATAACGGACTCAAACTTTGTTGTTCTAGTTTGCCGTTTCATATTTCATTGAGCACAGAATTTTATAGAAGAAAATATTAGAGTTCAGAAGGAAAATGACTTAACGTAAACCAACTGGTTTAATTAGCTAACAAAGTAAAGGTTGGAGCCTAGGTCACATAAAGCCCCATCCATTGCATTTACACTAACCCTAAAAGATCTTCCTGTCTTTGTTACTATATTTTGAATGATAGTTGCTGCTAAGTCACTTCAGCTGTGTCCGACTCTGTGTGACCCCATAGATGTCAGCCCACCAGACTCCCCTGTCCCTGGGATTCTCCAGGCAAGAACACTGGAGTGGGTTGCCATTTCCTTCTCCAATGCATGAAAGTGAAAAGTGAGAGTGAAGTCGCTCAGTAATGTCCGACTCTTAGTGAACCCATGGACCACAGCCTACCAGGCTCCTCCATCCATGGGATTTTCCAGGCAAGAGTACTGGAGTGGGGTGCCATTGCCTTCTCTGTGAATAATAGTTACCTAAATATAAATAAAATAATATTGGAAACATTTAACCTCAGGTTAAATGCAAATACATTTAAAGTTGTATTTGTATCCCTCAATTATAACAAAAATCTTATAAACAGGAAAGAAAGGCATACTCCATTGAAAGAAATAGCAAAACAGAACTGATGTTCTCAGAATAATTCATGTGAAATGAAACATTCTAAATAACTCACCTGGAAATCAAGCACTTTCCAGTTTATTCCAGAAGTTAAATTTCTTTCTGAACAATTCTTTTACACAGACAGATACTGTATATAGTAGTACTGAATGAAATGTTTATTACAGTACAAAGTTGGTTGATATGATTTACAGCTTGGACTGCTTCTAAGTAAGATTGCACATGTGAACACTGCTGTACATGACCGTTCTCATTGACTTTAATAAGGTTACTTTATAGGCTTTTCAGTTCTTGACATGTGGAATCACTTTTGACTGATTAAAACATAGCCACAAAATATAGCCCTTGAAATGAAGCCTACTATAAAGATAACTGCTTAGTGTAAAATATTTGGATATGGTAAAACAAATGTCTTAGTGTCCTGCCTTTTGTTTCAACCATGAGAATATTGTGGCCCTAAAACAAATTTAAAATGAGGTTATGGAAGATGTGTTTTTCCCATCTTCTTCAGTCTTCTCTGCTTTCCTCTTCTCTGGCATTAGTTCTTATTCTCATTCACTGGCTTCATTCATTCATTCATTTATGAATATTTATTGAGATTGCTTCTAGTTGCCGGGATACGCAGATTTGCAAAATATGCTAATGTAACTCAGAATCTAGTCAGAGAGCAAGACATAAAAGTAAATAAAAGCTGTAAGGTATTAAGAGTTAAAATAAAAATGTGCATATGGTATTAGTGGACAATAAAGAAGGAGTAACTATCTCTAATTGTTATGATCAGGAAAGATTTCACAGATGAAGCCATGTTTAAGCTAAATCTACATGGATTAACTTTTTCCAGACTCACAAAATGGGTCTTGTATTACAAATAGCAGAAATATTATGATTAAGGGACGCTGTTGAAGGCATGAACTTGGTTTCATCCATCTTTGTATGCACCGCCCCTAGCCTAGTGTCTGACATGTTATAGCAATCCATAAATGCTTGTTATAAAAAATATATTGTGTATGGGGAATTATAAACACTTTAGTTTGATTGGAGCATAAGATTAATGTGAAGGAGTGGTGAGAATGACTCCAGAAAGATTGGTTTGTGAGAGATCAGAAAAGAACTCTTGATACCAGGTTAAGGAGTTTGACCTTTATATAGTGGTCAAACAAATGTTATGACCAGATTATAATATAGTGTTGATTGACTTGAACAAAGCAATAATGGGGCTAAAAAATCAAATGAGTATTATCTAGAAGTAGTTGTGCATGCATGCTTAGTCTCTCAGTTGTGTCTGACTCTGCAATCGTTTGGACTGTAGCCTGCCAGGCTTCTCTGTCCATGGGATTTTCCACACATGAATACTGGATTGGGTTGCCATTCCCTTCTGCAGGGACACAAGTAGTCCTAGTAAGAGACAATGTGGCTTGAGGAAGAGGAGAAGAATTTGAGAGTAGAAATATAAAGAAGGAAATGGATGAGGGCAAATTTAGTGGTAGAAGGACCAGTTAGAAATCTATTACAATAGTCCATAAAGAAGATACTAAATGCCTGAATTAAGACTATGACAGGACTAAAAAGAGAGTTTTAAAAGAACTTAAAGGTATAGTATATAGATCGTGTTGTCTGAGGATTATTGTATTAGAAGAGAGAAGTCAAAGATAACAGTCCTTCTGACTTGAGTACAGGGTTGGATCATGACTTCATTTACCTAGTATGAGAGAAAAACAAGTTTCAAGTGGAGCTCTGAAAATAAATCCTGTTTGGAAGATAATAGATTTGAAATCACATGGAATAGTGAAACTAGCAATTAAATGATTTTGAGCTTAAAAAGAGGAGGCTTTTAGGACAAGGGAGGTAGACATTTTCTGTTTTTTCACTTCTCAAATTTGTTCCCTACTACTACTACTAAGTCGCTTCAGTCGTGTCCGACTCTGTGCGACCCCATAGATGGCAGCCCACCAGGCTCCGCCATCCCTGGGATTCTCCAGGCAAGAACACTGGAGTGGGTTGCCATTTCCTTCTCCAATGCATGAAAGTGAAAAGTGAGAGTGAAGTTGCTCAGTCGTGTCCAACTCTTCACGACCCCATGGACAGCAGCCCACCAGGCTCCTCCATCCATGGGATTTTCCAGGCAAGAGAACTTGAGTGGGGTGCCATTGCCTTCTCCAAATTTGTTCCCTGCCCAGCTCTTTTTCCAGGAGGCCAAGTTTATGGAATGATTATCTTAGATCCATCTCATCCCTGGAATTAGACATTGAGAGGAGTTAGTAGGTGATAAAAGAGGGTAGATAGAGAAGTGTTTGGGGGTATCGTATAAGGTCATGGCCTGGCTCTAGTCCTTTGTTAAAGTCCATTCCTGCCTCTCCCTACAGTGACCTCTACTGTAAGCTCTGGATTTTGCTAATTGTGGTTCTCCCCTTTTTCTTTCTGGTCTGGAAGCTGTGATAGTTTTCTTCTGTTGCACCATATCTAGTTGGTTACCTTTAGCCCTTGCTCAAATCTGTGAAAATAATTTCTTTGTTAAATTTTCCTTTCTGGTTTGACTATGGCTATTCCCTGTTGAAACTCTGCTTTATATAATTAGCAATACAGGATTTTTGTTGTTATTGTCATAAAATTGTACTAGTAAACTGGGAAATGAAGATCTATTAGAAAGTCAATATATTATTTGAATATAATATACCTGAAATAAGTCAATAAATGATTACAAAATTGTGATCAATAAGCCAAAGGACTAACTTAGTTCTTTCAGGCTGCTATAATAAAATATCACATACTAGATGGCTTATAAACAACAGAAATGTGTTTGTCATAGTTCTGGAGGCTGGAAAGTCCAAGATTAAGGGCGCTTGCATATTTGGTGTCTTGTGAGAGCCTGCTTCCTGGTTCATAGACAACAGTCTACTTACTGTGTCCTTTCAAGGAGGAACATTGTAAAGAGTTCTTGGGGCCTCTTTCATAAGGGCACTAATCCCTCCTGAGGGCTCCACTCTCATGATCTAATCAACTTCCAAAGACTCTGCCACTTCAGACACCACCACATTGGGGATTAGATCTCAACATATGAATTTTGGAGGGTCACAGACATTCAGACTGTAGCAAGGATTCTTGATAAAAAAGGCATATGATTATAGCTGAGCTAAATGGCTAGAAATCTAAATAAGCAAGTTATAGAAGGAATTATTTTTAATGTAGGAAGAAAATTTGAAAGCACAAGATAACATTCAATTTAAAATGAAAAATAAATGGGCACTCATAACATTAAAAATAAAATATTTTCCATCTCTACCACTACAATAACCTGCAGTGTTATCACCCTACCCACTACCAGTCCATGTCTGGAACCATCTCATTGGTAAGTCACTGGCCAAATACAGTTTTCCACTAAAAGTAATGAAGAAAGTTGCTGATTCTGTGTTTTGAGTAATGGCAAAACAAATATAGTCTTGAATTTCTTTTTATTCCAGAAAGCAAGTGATTTAAGTGTCTAGGGTAGTGCTGAAGGGGCAAAAGATCCAGACTAAAATGCCTTGAACTGTCTGGTTTGTGATCATTTGAGCATCAAAAAAGAAAATAATAATTATAAATAATTGAATCAAATGGAATCTTTGAAAATATAGAATCTATAAGAGTCTAAAAATTTCATATAAAGAATACAAAAAGTCAATATAAACAAAATTAAAGAAGGCTGAAAGTAACAGAATGTAGACTTGGCTGTTTTGTTTAATATATACCTTTTATATTGATGGGATGGAACTGAGAGTACAAGGCAGTTGGATTCTCAAGATAGATTCCTAAAGGAGAGAGCACTATAAAGAGAATCCCAGAGATCTGCATAAAATCCCTTTCGGATTGTGTACTCAGTGGCTTGGTCGTATCAGACTCTTTGTGACCCCATGGACTGTAACCCACCAGGTTCCTCTGTCCATGGGATTCTCTATACAAGTATACTGGATTGGGTTGCCATTTCCTTTTCCAGGGAATCTTCCCGAAGGCATCGAACCTGCATCTTTTGCATCTCCTGCGTTGGCAGGTAGATTATTTACCATTAGCACCACCTGGGAAACCCCCTTTCAGGTTGAGTACTGATGATCATAGATGTATGAGGAAACGACCTAAGGCTGTGGAAGAAATACCATAAAGTAGTACCAGCAACACTCCTGGGAAAATCACACAAGGCTGGAAATAACCAGGGCTGTTTTCAACCTCATAATTCACAAAGACTTGGGTAGACTGCTCAGTTGGGTTTTGACTCTGCAGTGGAACAAATTATCCCTAGACTAATTCCTGCTTTCTGTTTTTCAAACCTTATGAATAACAATGAAAAGGATCAAAATGATTCCAAGTAACTTAACTACCTCTAAGAATAAGGCTCATGAATATCCATTGGAATTCAAAATATACAGCATCCAATAAGGTAAAATGTATAATATCTGGCATCCAATGGAAAGGCTTAAGGCATACAAAGAAGTAGGAAAATATGACCCAAACTGAGGAGGAAAATCAGAGCCCAGGTTGCAGAGACTGTAACTTTACATTTTGTTTTATTATGGGCATATAATGCTGGTATTAGTTTTTCTTCTTTTGTGAAAACTTACTGAAATTTTCTTTGTTACCTGATACATGGCCAATTTTGAAGGTCTACTTCGGGCATTTGAGAAAAATATTTACTCCCTATTACAATACATATTTATTATTATATATTTTAAATTATTATTATATTTTTTAAGTCTTTCATAGTCTTAGGTATTTGTCTCTACTTGATTTCTCTTTGGGTTACATGTTAAAGATCTCTGTTACTAGTAGTACTCTACCATGTAGCTTTCCACCCCCCCCCCATGCATTTCTTTCTTTTACTATTTAGGAAGGTGTATCTTTAATCTCAAGAGGCAGGTCAGGTGATCTGGTATTCCCATCTCTTTCAGAATTTTCCATAGTTTATTGTGATCCACACAGTCAAAGGCTTTGGCATAGTCAATAAAGGAGAAATAGATGTTTTTCTGGAACTCTCTTGCTTTTTCCATGATCCACCGGTTGTTGGCAATTTGATCTCTGGTTCCTCTGCCTTTTCTAAAACCAGCTTGAACATCTGGAAGTTCACGGTTCACATATTGCTGAAGCCTGGCTTGGAGAATTTTGAGCATTACTTTATTAGCATGTGAGATGAGTGCAATTGTGCCATAGTTTTAACGTTCTTTGGCATTCTTTGACATTCTTTAGCATTCTTTGGTAGTTTTGCCTTTCTTTGGGATTGGAATGAAAACTGACCTTTTCCAATCATGTGGCCACTGCTGAGTTTTCCAAATTTGCTGGCATATTGAGTGCAGCACTTTCACAGCATCATCTTTCAGGATTTGAAAGAGCTCAACTGAAATTCCATCACCTCCACTAGCTTTGTTCGTAGTGATGCTTTCTAAGGCTGACTTGACTTCGCATTCCAGGATGTCTGGCTGTAAGTGAGTGATCACACCATCGTGATTATCTTGATTGTGAAGATCTTTTTTGTACAGTTCTTCTGTGTATTCCTGACACCTCTTCTTAATATCTTCTGCTTCTATTCGGTCCATACCATTTCTGTCTTTTATCGAGCCCATCTTTGCATGAAATGTTCCCTTGGTAGCTCTGATTTTCTTGAAGAGATCTCTAGTCTTTCCCATTCTGTTGTTTTCCTCTCTTTCTTTGCATTGATTGCTGAGGAAGGCTTTCTTATCTCTTCTTGCTATTCTTTGGAACTCTGCATTCAGATGCTTATATCTTTCCTTTTCTCCTTTGCTTTTCACTTCTCTTCTTTTCACTGCTATTTGTAAGGCCTCTTCAGACAGCCATTTTGCTTTTTTGCATTTTATGCAGGTCAGGAAGCAACAGTTAGAACTGGACATGGAACAACAGACTGGTTCCAAATAGGAAAAGGAGTATGTCAAGGCTGTATATTGTCACCCTGTTTATTTAACTTCTATGCAGAGTACATCATGAGAAACGCTGGGTTGGAAGAAGCACAAGCTGAAATCAAGATTGCCGAGAGAAATATCAATAACCTCAGATATGCAGATGACAACACTCTTACGGCAGAAAGTGAAGAGGAACTAAAAAGCCTCTTGATGAAAGTGAAAGTGGAGAGTGAAAAAGTTGATTTAAAGCTCAACATTCAGAAAATGAAGATCATGGCATCTGGTCCCTTCACTTCATGGGAAATAGATGGGGAAACAGTGGAAACAGTGTCAGACTTTATTTTTTGGGGCTCCAAAATCACTGCAGATGGTGACTACAGCCATGAAATTAAAAGATGCTTACTCCATGGAAGGAAAGTTATGACTAACCTAGATAGCATATTGAAAAGCAGAGACATTACTTTGTCAACAAAAGTCTGTCTAGTCAAGGCTATGGTTTTTCCAGTAGTCATGTATGGATGTGAGAGTTGGACTGTGAAGAAGGCTGAGTGCTGAAGAATTGATGCTTTTGAACTGTGGTGTTGGAGAAGACTCTTGAGAGTTCCTTGGACTGCAAGGAGATCCAACCAGTCCATTCTAAAGGAGATCAGCCCTGGGATTTTTTTGGAAGGAGTGATGCTAAAGCTGAAACTCCAGTACTTTGGGCACCTCATGCGAAGAGTTGACTCATTGGAAAAGACTCTGATGCTGGGAGGGATTGAGGGCAGGAGGAGAAGGGGACGACCGAGGATGAGATGGCTGGATGGCATCACTGACTCGATGGACGTGAGTCTGAGTGAACTCCAGGAGTTGGTGATGGACAGGGAGGCCTGGCATGCTGAGATTCATGGGGTCGCAAAAAGTCAGACATGACTGAGTGACTGAACTGAACTGAACTGATCTTTAATCTAGCATCTTTTAAAATTTGGCTTCTCACATTTTTAAATCATCTTTCAAGAGGATCATTTGATTCCCACTTATAACTTATGCAAAAATAAATGAGATTTATCTGTTTTGATTTATCTCTCCCTTCTCTTCCCATTTTCAGATGTGTTATTTCTACTTTGAACATGCATCCCTTACATACTAATTGTCCTTGCTTGTTTCCATAGTTTAGTCTCAGTTCTATCATTGAAAATATTCAATATTCACCATTAGTTGTTTTGCCTATATATCCCCAGTCATATCTTGATTGGATAAAGCTAGTCTTCTACTAGAATTCATCTGAAAAGAAACATAAGTGTAGTGTTATCTAAATACTGCATTTGAATTTACATTGAAGCATTTTCTCTACCTTTTAATATTGAATGATGGTATGGTAAGATAGAAAATCTTTCGCTATAACATATTTCTTTGAGATTTTATTTCTTTGAATTTGTTTGTTTGTTTGTTTTAAATAGTGCTCCACTATTGCTTTGCATCTACATGTTGTGAAGACTGATGTCAACTCGATTTCTTTCCTTTGTAAATGACTAGTTTCTCCCCATCCCCATAAGACCTAACAATGCACTCTTTATATATGTGGTTTAATAGTTTTATTAGGACATTCTGGTGTAGACAACTCAGGAATCACATTAAGTCCTTTAAGCATTTAGATTCATATCTGTTATCAGTGGAAAAGTTTTCTTTGATTATAGCTTTGAATATATTATATTTCATTGTTTTGTTTTCTTCTTTAAGATCCCAGAATATAAATATGCTATGTTTTCTTTATTTGCTTTATCAGTCCACATGTACTATTTTTATCTCTTAGTTGTTATGTTTTCATTTTCTAGGCTGCTTTTTTGCCCATATTTATTGAAGTAAAATTTACACAAAATACATTTAAAATAAATTGGTCCATTTTGTGGATTACAGTTTTATACAATCATATAATAACTAATGACCATAATCAAAATGTAGAATATTACCATCATACCATGAGGTTGCATTATTCCTGCTTTGTATTAAATTTCATCCCTAAAACCACAACCCTAGTTGCTAATATGCTTTCTGATGTTATATTTTTGCCTTCTATAGAATTGCATGTAAATAGATATGTTTTTCCCACTGAAGAATGTTTCTGAGATTTACCTCATGTTGTTAAATGTATCAGTGGTTCATTCCTTCTTATTGTTGAGAAATCAATAGCACAGACTTACTCTATGGAAAAAAAAAATCTATCTGTTGGTGGACATGGAGGTTGTTTCAAATATTTGAATATTATGAATAGTGCAGCTGAGAATAATGAAGTCTTAATTCATATATAAGTGTTTTGTGAATATATTTATTTATTTCACTTGAGTAAATACCTAGGAGTGAGATTGCTGAGTTATACAGTAAATATGCATTTAATTTCATAAAGAAGTGCCAAACTGTTTTCCAGTGAGATTTTACCATTTTGCGATTCCACCAACAGTTCCTTTACATCTTTGACAACAGTGAGTTTTGTCAGTTTTAAAAATTTTAGCTGTTATAGTGAGTGTATAATATTTCAGTATTATACTGCTTTCAATTTCTATTTCCTTGATCCCTAGTTGTGACATCTATATTTTCTCTTGTCCATTTATATAGCTTCTTGGGTGAAATCTCCATTAACATCTTTTGCTGATTTTAATTGATTTATCTTCTTAATATTTTCTTTATATATTCCATTTAATGCTTTTTCAGAGATACAACTGATACGTTTGCAAATATTTTCTCCCAATCTGTTGCTTGCACTTTCGTATTCTTACATTGTGTCTTTTAAAGAACAAAAATGTTTATTTTCTAAAAAGACATACTGAGCTTGTGTTCTGTGACCTTGCTAAATTAAATTATTAGTTCTAATAGCTCTCTTAAAACTTCCTTAAGATTTTATTCACATGAATATATCATGTATATTGCTCAGGGATTTCTATGTAAACAATTGTGGCTTTTGTGAAGAGAAATAATTTTACTCTTTCTTGCTAATGTCTTTTCCTTTTCTTACTTTATTCCATTTAATGGGACCCTTAATGTGATGCTGAATAGCAGTGCTTAGAGTAATATCTCTGCCTTGTTCCCCATCTTAAAGTAAGAGCAATCAGTTTTTCATCATTGAGTACAGAAGCTGCTGGTAATTTTATGTAATTTTTGTCAGTGTGAGGATGTTTCTTTGTAGTTTATTGAAAGATTTTACCTTTAGTGGCTGTTGGACATACAGTGCTTTTCCTACATCTACTGAAATTATTGTATGCTTGCTTGTCTTTTATTTTATCAATATGGTGATTTGCATTGACTGATTTTTTTTAGGTAATAAAGTTTGAAGCCCTAGGTTCAAACCCATGGGAGTTACTGGATGCGGTTTCACAGTATTTTCTGAAAAATTTTTGTATACATGTTCACTGGCATACTGATTTTTAGTTTTCTTTTTTAGTGATGTCTGTGTGTAGATTTAGTATTAATGAGATAAATTGGTTTCTCAAGTGAGTTGGTACATATTTGTTTTCTTCTGTATTCTGAAAATGTTTGTGTAGGATTGCTAATGTTTCTCTTAAAATGTTTGATGACATTCAGTAATGAAGCTGCCTGGGCCTGAAGTTTCTTTGAAGGAAGCGTTTTGACTATGAATTAAATTTCTTTAATTTGTATATGGCAATGCATTATTTTATTTCTATCTTGTGTGAATTTTGGTAATTTGTGTTTTTCAAGGAGTTGCCAGTTTATGTAAATTGTCAAATTTATTGGCAGGAAAGCTTTCTGTAATATCTCCATATTGTTTTAATGTTTGTAGTTGTCTATAGTTATTTTCACAATTTTATTTCTGATACTAGTAATTAGTATATTCTTTTTTTGTCTTGATCAAGTTTATTGATCTTTTCTGAGACGCTGCTTTTTCTTTCATTTATTTTCTCTAAATTTTATTTATTTTCTGTCCAATTGACATCTACCCTTATCATTATTATTTCCTTCCTTCTAATTATTTTGGCTTAATTTTGTTCTTCTTTGTCTAGTTTGTTTATATAAATCTTTAGATCGTTGGTTTTGGATCTTTTTTTGCTTCTAATATTTGCATTTAAAGCAATAACTATATTTCCCTAAGTACCTCCTTAGAAGCATCTCGTAAATTTCCATGTCATATATTTATTACATTTAGTTTAATGTGTTTCCTAATTTTTGCTTTGGTTTCTTCTTTCACCCAGGGTTATCTAGAAGTGTGTTTTTTAATTTCCAAAAATTTGGAGTTTTCATAATATATATCTTATTGTTATTGATTTCTACTTCCTGTAATGGAGGCCTGATGGTAACACATTCCTTGGTTTTTCTTTTAGTTGAAAATGTCTTTATTTTCCCTTTATTATTGAAGGATATTTTCACTGGAAAAAGAAAATGTGGTTGACAGGTTTATTTTTTCACATAATAATTTAAATATGTTCTTTTGTTCTCTTCTAGCCTCCATAATCGGAGAAGGCAATGGCACCCCACTCCAGTACTCTTGCCTGGAAAACCCCATGGGTGGAGGAGCCTGGTAGGCTACAGTCCATGTGGTCGCTAAGAGTCAGACACAACTGAGCGACTTCATTTTGCTTTTCACTTTCATGCATTGGAGAAGGAAATGGCAACCCACTCCAGTGTTCTTGCCTGGAGAATCCCAGGGATGGGGGAGCCTGGTGGGCTGTCGTCTATGGGGTTGCACAGAGTCAGACACGACTGAAGTGACTTAGCAGCAGCGGCAGCAGCAGCCTCCATACTTCCTGATGAGTAGCTAACTATTAAATGAATCATGATTCTTTTGTACATAATACACCATTTCCCTTTTGCTACTTACCAGATTTTCTTTATTTACACTTTCAATTGTTAGATTATAAAATGCCCAGACAGGGACTACTTAAATGTTTATTCAGATTGGAGTTTCTTGAGCACCCAGATTCTGTAGATATACATGTTTCATGAAATTGGAGCGAAAAAGATGGCTTAAAGCTCAACATTCAGAAAACGAAGATCATAGCATCCGGTCCCATCACTTCATGGGAAATAGATGGGGAAACAGTGGAAACAGTGTCAGACTTTATTTTTCTGGGCTCCAAAATCACTGCAGATGGAGACTGCAGCCATGAAATTAAAAGACGCTTACTCCTTGGAAGGAAAGTTATGACCAACCTAGATAGCATATTCAAAAGCAGAGACATTACTTTGCCAACAAAGGTCTGTCTAGTCAAGGCTCTGGTTTTTCCTGTGGTCATGTATGGATGTCAGACTTGGACTGTGAAGAAGCCTGAGCACCGAAGAATTGATGCTTTTGAACTGTGGTGTTGGAGAAGACTCTTGAGAGTCCCTTGGACTACAAGGAGATCCAACCAGTCCATTCTGAAGGAGATCATCCCTGGGATTTCTTTGGAAGGAATGATGCTAAAGCTGAAACTCCAGTACTTTGGGCACCTCATGCGAAGAGTTGACTCACTGGAAAAGACTCTGATGCTGGGAGGGATTGGGGGCAGGAGGAGAAGGGGACGACAGAGGATGAGATGGCTGGATGGCGTAATTGACTTGATGGACGTGAGTCTGAGTGAACTCCAGGAGTTGGTGATGGACAGGGAGGCCTGGCGTGCTGCGATTCATGGGGTCGATAAGAGTTGGACATGACTGAGTGACTGATCTGATCTGATCTGATAGACATTTTTCGGAGAAGGCAATGGCACCCCGCTCCAGTACTTTTGCCTGGAAAATCCCATGGATGGAGGAGCCTGGTAGGCTGCAGTCCATGGGGTCGCTAGAGTCGGACACGACTGAACGACTTCACTTTCACTTTTCACTTTCATGCATTGGAGAAGGAAATGGCAACCCACTCCAGTGTTCTTGCCTGGAGAATCCCAGGGATGGGAAACCTGGTGGGCTGCCATCTATGGGGTCGCACAGAGTCGGACACTACTGAAGCGACTTAGCAGCAGCAGCAGCAGTAGCATAGACATTTTTGTTCAAATTTATTCTCTTCCCTTTTTTCTCTTCTCCTTCAGGGATCTCCATTATATATGCTTTAGTCAAATTGTTATTAACTACCAGGTCTCTGAGAATCTGTTCATTTAAAAAGAACTTTCTTTTTTAGAGTAGTGTTAGGCCCAGAGCAAAATTGACTGGAAAGCACAGAATGTCAACTTATAAATTATTCACAACCTAAAAGTTGACTGTTATGTTTTATTAGGTGGGGATTTTTAGGACTTCAAACCTGGTGAGTGTTTACCTGTGTATTTTCCATTTTTCTTTAAGTCCACTCCCGGGGCACTCAATAACTTTTCTTCCCTTCCTACTTGGTTATACGTACATCTTTCTTACAGCCTTGGTTGTACAAGAGTCCTTCTGCCAATTTCCAGTCAGTTTTCAGTAAGAATTATTCCATATGCAGGTGTATTTTTGATTTGTTCCATCTTCATCAGTCTCCCCAATGTTTTACCATGAATTTTGGGTGATAATAATGTGTAATTGTAGTCACTGATTGTAACAAATGTAACATTCCGCTTGGGGATGTTGTTAGCTGGTATATTGTCTATTTTTTGTATATTAGGATATTTTGAAGTCTTAAAAACCTTTCTCCCTGGGAAGAGAATGCCATCCCACAACATGAGTGTACTGGTTCTTGAACAGCCACAACTAAGGAGAAAACCCACTGGATCTGGGATGCAGAGGGAACCTGTTCCCACAGTGGAGTGAGGGTGGTGCAGCAGCCATTGTGGGCACTTACTCAAGCAATGCATCAGAAGTAGCCCATATCTCTGATGGCAGCTGTTCCACTACAACTGGCTTCCTAATACATGCTGAGAGTTCACGCAAGACCCACCTGCTCTGAGGTGGGCCTCTACAGCAGGGCTCCAGCAATGGACGCTGGAGGCAGTGATCAGCTATTAGGAACAAAGGGGACTTGCACCCTAGGCTGCATCTGAGCTGAAGGAAGGAAACAGTTGTGGCTGCCTGTGTAGGCAGCATATCAGAGATAGCTTGGACCTCTGTCTGTGGCTAACATGAACCAAGAGGGCTTAGTAATATGCATGTAAGCATACTGGAGTGAGTTGCCATGTCCTTCTACAGGGCATGTTCCTGACCCAGGGATCAAACCCATTTCTCTTACATCTCCTGCACTGGCAGGTGGGTGCTTTACCACTAGGGCCACCTGGAAAGTCCTCTCCTCTGAAAGGCTCCTTAAGAGGGAAGGTGGCATTTTTCCATAGGGGCTGTACCAGTTTACATTCCCACCAACAGTGTTGAAAGGTTCCCTTTTCTCCACCCCACTCCAGCATTTATTATTTTTGAATATTTTGATGAGGGTCATTCTGACTGGTGTGAGACCATACCTCATTGTTGTTTTGATTACATTTCTCTAATAATTAGTGCTGTTAGGCATGTTTTCATATGTCTGTTGGCCATCTGTATGTCTTCTTTGGAGCCTTATTTATTTTTATTGTTGAATTGTAAGACTTTGTATTTTTTATAATAGCCCTTTGTGTGTCTTCCCAGTGTGATTTATGTTCTCATTCTCTTGTGTTCATTTTTTAAAAGTGCTTTCTGGGAATTTCTTGGTGATACAGTGGTTAGAACTCTGCATTCTCACTGCTAAGGGCCCACTTTCAATCTTTGATCACAGAACTAAGATCCCACAAGCCATGTGGCCCCCCAAAAAAGTCATTTACAGATGTTCTGCAGATTATATAATTTCTATTGATGTTTCTTCAAGTTTATAGATTCTTTTGTCAATGCCATTCTGTTTTAAGTCGATATAGGGAATATGATTTTAAATCTCTAATGTTTTTTGACTTCACAATTTCCACTTTAAAAACATTTCTGTTTATTTGATAAGGTTTACTATGTTTTTTGTTATTTGTGACTATGCAGCTTTGCACTATTGAGGAACCCATTGATCTTACAAAGATCACTTAGCCTAGTAAAACAAAACACTCATCATAGAAAATAAAAGAGTACAGGGTGTTCAGGGCTTAGTATTCATAATATCTTGGATAGCAATTAAATTCATATGAGGTAAGGAGACTTAGGAAAATGTGATTCCTTTTTAAAAGAAGATAATCCCCAAGATCAATGATGAAATTAATAAACAAATATTTTTAAGCAGCTGTAATTATCCTCCTATCAGATATAATCCCTCAGTCCTAATTCCTTGTAAGATCACTGGGTTCAAACTGCAAACTGTTTCTTATATAGCAAATGAGTTCATATATTAATTCATATAATAGTTCTTATTCTTCTTCTTTCAGTTTGAGTATACTCTGTACATGTGCGGTTGTAGCATCAGAGTTATTAGGAGATAAAAAGATATACTCTCTGGATATTTGCTTTCTAGGTTCATTGATCTCTCTTTCCAATGTTATGGTTACTTCAGACTCAATCTTCTTATTCCCAGAAAGGTCAGAAAGCCTTGTGTTTTCTCTATAGAGCACCAACTAAACAGGGAATTCAATCTGTACATCTGCCTTTATCAGTTCAGGGACCCTCTAGCAAAATCTTTCTGCTTTTTTCACTTCCCTGTGACTTTTATTTGGGTCCAGAGTTTATAGTTTTTATTGGAGAAGTTGTTACCCAATTATTATCATGTACTTTGTCATTTTTCTTTCTTTCTTTTTATATTAGATATTTATTTAAATCCATTCTACCTTGGACACGTTGTATAATACATTTTTCTTCAATTTCATTCCTGAGTTGGATCACCTCTCATTTCTTTTTGTTTGTATGTTTGTTTGCAACTGAGGTTTTGAATTTTTGATTATAGGTTTTATTTCATATATGAAATTTACTTTTTTTGAATGTTAAATTCATATTAGAATACTCATTGGGGTTTTCCTGGTGGCTGAGATGGTAAAGAATCCACCTGAAATGCAGGAGACCTGGGTTCAATCTCTAGATTGGGAAGATCCCTTGGAGAAAGAAATGGCTACCCACTCCAGTATTCTTGCCTGGGAAATCCCATGGTCAGAGGAGCCTGGCAGGCTACAGTCCATGGGATAGTTTTTAGTGCTTCATGTTTTATCTTGTTTTTGTTTATGTTTCCAGATAGGTTTTACTATCTGGAATAATCAGATTATCACTTTCTTCTTTTTAAAATAGGTTCATACTGATACATTTGTGTTTTCTCTTTGAAATGTCTTAATTCTTCAGGACCAGCAATATTTGATATGTTTAAGGCAGTTTATGCATTAGGTTTCTAATTTTAAATGAAGCACTTTTTAGAAAAATCAATGATATATTTGTATGCAGGTGAAAGGGCTTGATTTTGTCATTTACTTTTGTTTCTCTAGGATCCTTAAATTACCCTCACCTTTTCATTTTTCCCCCTTCTTCTCCCTGTTTCATTTTCTTTCTCTCCTATGAAGCATCCAAAGAATGCATTCCTCTTCCAAGTTGCATCTTTTTTCTTGCAGAAGTGATGTTTTCCCAAGACTGCCACTTTTGGTTCCACACGTTTCTGTGACCATTTCTTGAAATTCACCACCATCCAATTCCCTGAAATATTGGTTTTCAGATCTAATTGTTTCCTCTCTCATAAAGGAACTTTCTTCTTCCAGAGGTGATATTTTTCTGGTTTTACTTCTGCTCTCTTCATTCCCAGCTCCTTTCTTCTATTCTCCATATGCTCTGTCTGATATTCTATTCTACCCTGCCTTGGGCCCTGAATATGGTTGACTGGTTTAGAATGCTTAGTTCATAGTCACAAGTATTTTCAAAGTTATTATTGTTCAGTCGTTAAGTCGTGTTTGACTCTTTGTGACCCCATGGACTGCAGCATGTCAGAGTTTCCTGTCCTTCACTGTCTCCTGGAGTTTGCTCAAACTGATATCCGTGAGTCAGTGATACCAAAAATTGTACTAGTCTCTAAATCTTAACTAAATTGTAGACAAGGGATATGGAGAATTTAGTTTATTCCTCTTGTTTATCTGTATGTTTTTCTGATGGTAATATAAAGATTCAGATTTTGGTATCTGAATTTATCCTATGGGAAACTGAAAATTCCTCAACTACTGTTTTTTGATAATATGTGAAAAGACAGTAGTGTGCCTATGAAAATATATTTATCCTGATATTTTTCATTTTGTTAAAATGATATGTAGCATTTTATCACTATGATATGGTGATGTGAGAATATTTTACTGCCCTACATTAAGGCAGAATTATTAACACTACTCCAGTGTGATCAAACTCTCACTGCAATGTACTTATTAAAATGGAAAGATTTTTAAAGTTCTAATTATGGTCTCTGTCATTTCCAGGTCGAAGAGAATAATATTCCTAAACCTTGTTTATTATTATGCTCTTTTTATAGAATAATTAAAATGCAAAATTTATATAGCAAGCCCATTTGGTAATTGCCATCATGTTTCACAACAAATCAGTTAAATTTTAATTATATGGAACTTACATATTGAGAAGGAAATAATCTATTTTTTGTTAGTACTAGGCCTTTTATTCTGCCATCTGTGCTCAGCAAATCATAAAAACTGGAGAGGGTCTCTGAGCTCTTCTTAAAAGATTCCACTGCAAAGTCCATGTTCTTTATAACTACCTTTACCATCAGCTTGTGCACTTTAGAACATTTACACAGTTTGCTTAACATATGATAATTTATTCAGTATCTGTCTGCTTGGTCTCTCCTGAAATTTCTCACTGAGAAAACAGTATAAACCAATTAAGGATCTAGATAACAAGAGCCCTGTTTAATTAACTCTGTGGAAATCATTTGAAAGATTCTCTTAACAAAATGATTGTGACCAAGTGAAATGTATATTTGTTCTGCTTTTTACAACAAAATTAATTTGTATGCCTTCTCTGAGGCCATGTTTTAGCTTCTCATCTTGAAAGTCCTTGCTATGTTGTCAGTGCACAATAAAAGTCCAATAGTATAACAGTAATAGAAAAACAAGTGAAATATTGAAACAGGGCACTGTAGTCTACTTTCTCATTAGCTTATATAGCAAAAAATAGATTTATTCATTTATTGGGGAAACATTTATTGATGCTCTAATAATGTGTCAAGCATTTCAAGGACCTATAAATACACAGAGGAAAAACAGACTCTACTATCTAGTAGGAAAAGAAAGATGCAAAACTCAAAATGATCCTGTTGTAGTGTCAGGTTAAGAGGGATGCAAACCGTGCTATGGGGGCACAGAGGAACCCATCCTAAGGGTTAGCACAAGCCTCAGTGAGCTGAATAACCCCTCCACTAGGTGTCTTTTTTTGTGCAGGACAACTTTCTTAACTAGATGTGGTGGCTGTAGAACCAGACCTAATGTCCAACAAATGCTATGGGATTATAAAACAGGTTCCATCAACATTACATTTTCCTGTACTTGGAGAATATCTGACTTAATATAGAAATGGTTAGGGAAATTAAACTATCTTTAGAGAGAATTGCACTGTCTTGTGCCTGCTCTAGCATGAGGCAAAGGAGGACTCCTAAGTCTTAAGCAAGTGAGAGGCTTCAGGGTACCGATGAGAGAATTTGAAAAGTGTTTATGAAGTTTGTGAGACATAAGACTGTTACTTGCCTGAGAAAGCTAAAGGTAAGAGACTAAGTGGTACCACTTGCTCGAGGCCATAAAATAAATAGAAGGACTCCATTCATAGCAGGTTGAACTTCCTCTGAAAGTGAGGTAAAGGTACATGTTTTTAAGAAGTAACTGTGCAGCTTTTTTTTTTTTAAAGAAAATCAGCCTGGCAATGCTTAGAAGTGACAATGGTGGACTGATCTGACTCTAGTGTTGCAATGAAACTCAAAGCTCATCAGAGAAAGCAGATTTTAAGAAATCAGTTTAAAAGAGAGGCATTTTCTCATTAAAAGATCTACATTGAGAGGTCCCTTTTATGGAATTTCCAAAAAGAACCCCACAAGTGAAAAACCAATAATATTACTTCTCTGTGTTCAGAGGACCACAGTGCCAGTTTAACATTTTTTTTTTTTTTTGCATTTTATATTTATTCCTTACTAAAACTTTGTAGGAAACAGAAGTCTCAGAAAGTGAGCAAGGAAGAGACAAATTAGAAAATAGAGTAGTCTTGTATTATGTCCATTTCCCCCAATTCCAGGTTTCTGGTTTGGGTCAGGTCCTACCTGAGAGAGGGGAGAAAATTTAAATTAGAACATAAAGTTTTAACTATGACACTGGACTGAACTAAAATAATGTAACTATTATGTTGGTTTAGACTCTTGATGTTAAAGCTCAAAACTCTTGATGTTAAAATTTGCTTATAAGCCAAGAGGAACAAAAAGCCTCTGGAACATATGTGAGTATCCAACAAGGATTGGAAAAAGAGAAACAATCCCAGACTAAGTTTTAAAGGGCAATAGAAAATATGATAAAGTTAGTTTCTTCTTACAACCTATTGATTGAGTCTTGGTCATTCAATAAACTAGCCAAGAAAAAAGTCAGAACACACAGTCTGACAAAATGGTATCTAAGTATTATGTGTTTGTGTTTTAATTTGTGAACTATTTTTTATGAAAAGTCTTACACTAAAATATAAATTTTGATCTTTGTATTTTTGAAATATATGTATTTTTAAATGCATTTTAATATTCATAATAATGCATAGTCATCAAAAGTTTTTTGATTCACAGAAAGAAAGGAGAGATAGCCACAATCCAACCCCTTTTTATATTTTGATATAAGTCCTTTCAGTTATTTTAGGTATGTTTTCTTCACTTGTTTCTAATGTATTTATATGTATATTAGAGAAAAAGTTTTTCCTGATTTTTTTCCACTGAATTTTGAAATAAAAAGCATTTTCATGTTATTGCCATTTCTTTGAACCAACATGTTTTCCTTTACTATGGTTTATGCTTGATACATTAAGATGCATAGATCCTAATTACACAGTTCATTGAGTTTTTATAATATTCATGTAACCACCAACCAAAACAAGATAAAGAACATTTCCATTTCCTTGAAAGTTCCCTGTGACCCTTTAATATTCCCTACTGATGAGTAACCATTGTTTGGAATTTCCCACTAAAGATTGGTGGTGTTCATACAAATCCAATCATAAAATTTATATTCCATTTTGTCTGTTTTTTTATGCTTAATGTATTTTGAAGATTAATCCATGTTGTTGTTTAGTCACTAAGTTGTGTGTGACTCCATGGACTGTAGCCTACCAGGCTCTTCTGTCTGTGGGATTTCCCAGACAAGAATATTGGTGTGGGTTGCCATTTCCTTCTCCAGGGGATCTTCCCGATCCAGGAATGGAACCTGCATCTTCTCCTTCTCGTGTGTTGCAGGCAGATTCTTTACCACTGAGCCATCTGGGAAGCCTGTTGTGTGTATCAGTAGTTAATTTCTTTTTGTTGCTGAATAATATTCCAATGTGTGACTACTTCACAATTTGCTTATCCATTTCCTTCTTGATAGACAGTTGGATTCTTTCTATTTTTTGGCTACTAAGAACAAGGCTACTCTGAATGTCATTGTAGAAATCCTTTTTCATTTGTAGGTGTTTTCATTTTAAGAGAAATGAAATATAATTATAGAGGCAAAAGTAGTTAATGATTTAAATTTCTTAGAAACTGCCAATATTTTATCCCAAAATATTTTTGATGTTTTTGATATCATTAGGAAGATTTGAGAGTTTCTTACTGATAAACTTTACCTCTTATCGATAGTTTTATATTATTGTTTTTCTCAGTCTTTTTATCTTTAACCTTTCATTTCAAAATAATTATAAACTCACAGTAAGTTGCAAAAAGAATAAATACAATGCTATGAACCTTTCACCCAGCTTCCTCAAATGGTAATATCTTACATAATGCAGTGTAATATCAAAATTATAAATTAACATTTTTGCAGTACTGTTAAGTAGATTATGGATCTTATTCAATTTCCCTAGTTTTATAGGCACTCACTTGAATGTGCATGTGCATGCACATGTGTATATGAAGTTCTATGCAGTCATATCCCATGAGTAATGACAAGATACAAAAGTGTTCCATAACCACAGGGGAACTCCTCTGTGTTATACTTTATTAATAGAACCCTTCTACGCACCCCAGCATTATGCTTTAGCAACCACTGATATGGGGGCTTCCCTCATAGCTCAGTTGGTAAAGGATCTGCCTGTAATGCAGGAGACCCCAGTTTGATTCCTCGGTTGGGAAGATCCACTGGAAAAGGGATAGGGCTATCCACCCCAGTATTCTTGGGCTTCCTTTGTGGCTCAGCTGGTTAAGAATCTACCTGCAATGTGGGAGACCTGGGTTCCATCCCTTAGTTGGGAAGATCCCCTGGAGAAGGGAAAGGATAACCACTAACCTGCTCTCAATCTCTATAATTTTGCCATTTAAAATATATAAATTGTGACCTTTTGAGACTGGGTTTCTCACTAAGCATAAATGCCCTTGAGATGCATTTAAGTTGTTGTATGTGTCAACAGTTGGTTTTATTTTATTGATGAATATTATTCCATAATATGGATATGACAGGTTAATTATTGAAGGGTAGCAGAATATGCTATTCTGAAATATGCCACTTTGGCATAAGGATTATTTTGAGCTGATGTAACAGCAGATGTAAGAAGAGCACTCTAATCTTACATTTTTCTTCCTGAAAACAGGAGATAAAAATTGCCCTGTGAAAGATGCCCTCCCTATACCAAGTTAAATGAAGCACCCTTTGATGGGTGATAAAGCCACGGAAATTCTGTAAAACCAGACCTTGTTAAAATATTTATTATCTACCTTTAGCCTCTCCACATAGTTTAGTTACTTTTCCCAAATTGCATCTCTTTGTTCAACTCACTATAAAAGCACATAAGTTTTGCCATTTCTTTGGGTCTTCATTATCTTTGAAGGCTTCTGTGTCACATAAAATTTCCATTAATTTGTATACTTTTCTCCTGTTAATCTTTTTTATGTCAATTTAGTTTCAGGCCTAGCCAAAAAACCCATATACCTCCCATATATGATTCCAACTGTTGAAGGAAATCTGGGCTGGTTCCAGTTTTTGTGTCATAAATAGACATGTGAAATTACATATATAGATTTCTGGGTGAATGTGAGTTTAACTTTCATTTCCCAGGAATAAATGCCCAAGATTGCAATTACTAATTTGTGTGATGACTATATAGTTTTATAAGAAACCACCAAACTATTTTTCAGCTTGGCTGTACCATTTTACTTTCCCACCAGCAAGACATGCATGGTTGTTTCTCTACATCCTCGACAGCATTTGCTATTATCTTTTTTTATTTTTAATTTTGCCTGCCAGGTTCCTCTGTCCATGGGGATTCTCCAGGCAAGAATATTGGAGTGGGTTGCCATGCCCTGGGATTCAACCCAGGGATCAAACCCAGGTCTCCCAAATTGCAGGCAGCTTCTTTATCTTCTGAGCCACCTTAGCTATTCTAATAGGTGATGTTGAACGTTTTTTCATATCCTTATTTGCCATCCATACATATTCTTCAGTTTGAAGTCTTTTTACATCTTTTACAAATTATCTAATTGGATGTTTTTGGTTTTATTGCTGAATTAAAGAAAAATAAAACTTTTTTATTTTATATTAGAAGTACAGCCAATTACAGTGTTGTGATAGTTTCAGATTCACAGCAAAGTGACCCAGAAAATTGATGAGTTACGGTAGGTGTATATTCGAATTTTTAAGAAACTACCAAATTATTTTCCAGTGTTTGTAGCATTTTGTACTCCTACCAATATTGTAATAGTGTTCTAGTTGCTCTACATTCTTACAGACTCATAGTGAAGCTTTTAAATATAAGCCATTCAAATTTGAGTGTAATATTTCCTCCTTATGATTTTACATTGTATTTCTTAAATGGCTAATTACATTAAATACCTTTTCATGAGTTTATTTGCCATTTGTACATCTTCTTTGATGAAGTATCTGTTAAAATACTTCTACTTTTAATTAGGTTTTCTTTTTATAATTGAGTTGAAGTTTTTTGTATTTTCAGATACACGTCCTTTGTCAGATATAATTTGCAAATATTTCTCCTACTCTAAATTTCTTTTTTCTGTTTCTTTGAAGAATAAAGGGTTTTTCCCCAATTTTGAAAATGTTCAATTTGTTGATCTTTTAAATTATGTGAAGGTTTCTGTTTTTATCTTTTCTATTTTATATTTATCTGTTTATACCTTAAGATGTCCTATATTTATATCTATGATAAAATTCAAATAAAATTTTGTATGTGATATGAGGTAAAATTGGTAGGCCATAAGGGTTTCCAATTATTTGTTCTGTTGTTATTTTGTGGTTGTTTCAGAGTTTACAGTGTCCTTCTTTAACTTATTATGATCTTCAAGTCATATTTTATTATTTCATGTTTAGTATAAGAACCTGACAATAGCAGATTTCCATTTTCTCCTTGTGGCTTTTGAGCAATTGTCATACATTTTACATCTTCATTTCTTATAACCCCCATAATACATTGTAATTGATTTGCTTAAAATAATCAGTTAGATATTTAAAGCAAAACATTTTTTATATATACTCACATATTTATCATTTTCATGCTTTTCATTACTTCTATTGGGTTGGCTAAATGTTCGTTCAGGTTATTGTACGATGTTACAGGAAAACCAAAACGAACTTTTTGGCCAATCCAATACTATTTGTAGATTCGGATTTCTATCTGGTTTCAGTTTCCTTTTGCCTCAAGGACCTCTTTTATTGTTTCCTATAATTTAGATCTGCTGGTGAAGAAATCTTTCAACTTTTGTATGTCTGACAAAAATTTTTCATTATAATTTTTGAAAGATATTTTCACTCGTGATAAATTTCAGTTTTTCAGGACTTTAAAAAAATATTTTAGTACAATGCTCTATAACCTTCTACTTTGCCTTTTCCCAAAGAGAAGTTTGCTGCCATTGTATATTTCTCTTAAGTGAGATCATTTTCCTGTAATCTTAGAAAAGCAAGATATATACTTTCCTAGTTTCTCAAATTCTAAGATTCCCATCTTTATTGTCTTCATGAAGTGCTACAGTAATGTGGCTTTTTTTCACTGCTAATGTTTGAATATGTGTGCCTTCTCCCCAGTTCACATGTTCAAAATCCTAACCTCAAGGGTGATGGCATTAGTTAGGTGGATCCCTTGTGTGGTGATTAGTGTATGAGAGCAGAATCCTCATGAATGGAACTGGTACCCTTATAGAGGATCAACTAAGTTCCCTAGCCACTTCTGCCATTTGAGGATACAACAGAAGCCTGCAACCAGGAAGAAAGCTCTCACCATATTATGCTGATACTCTGATCTGGGGCTTAAAGCCTGCAGAACTGTGAAAAATTGACTTCTGTTGTGGGGTTTTTTTTTTGTTGTTGTTGTTGTTAGTTTTTTTTTTTTTTTTTTTTTTAATTTTAGGTAGCAGGCTGAATGGACTCACATACTAGGATTATGCCTTATCTGCTCCTTTCCCCCATATTGATTTCGACTTCAGTTTACTTTTCCCTGACGTTTCAATGGCCTGTTCATACCTGTGATACATTATACTATCAGTAGTTTCTCCTCCAAGTGGGAGAAATTGATATTTGGCTGTTTTATTTTGACTTCATAGTACAAGAGAATATCTTTCATCATCAGACCTTTATTATGTACTCATGCAAGGAGGATTGAAACAGAGGTTAAAGTCTAATGTAGAATAAGTCTTTGAGTCTGATATCTTACATGTTGGAATGTGCAATATTTATACAACTTGTAGAGTTTGAGGTTCCCCTTTTATACCATAAAAAGAAAAATGAAGAACTATTTGCTTGCCTGATGTGTAATATAACTAGGAGTAAGATCTAGATTCTTATTTCCAAATTTGAAGTGATTTCCATCATGTGAAACAAACAAAAAAAAAACACAACTACTTTCAATACCTGCCTCTCTCTCTCCTCACCTTGCCCCAGAGTATATTTTGAGTACAAAATCATGTGCCCCTCTTTTTTGAGATCTATAGTTCTTGTATTTTATAAATTTTAGTTTCTGTTAATATCTCCATATATTGGTCATTTTCCTATCTCAGACAGAATCAGTTTACCCCTTGAGGTGGCTCTATCAGTTCATAGAGTGTTAAAATACTATGTATTTGATTTTCTAGATCTCATTATTGGAAACATGGGCAATCACAAAAAAGCTTCAATTAATAGCAATAAAAATATAGAAGATAATTGCTGAAATTATATTAGAAATCTAATCTAAATTTCTCATTTAACTGATGAATAAAGCCAGGTCAAGCATGTGTTACCAGTCATCTGAACCAGAGGTTGGTCTGCCTCATGCTTAGCTTGTGACTCTTTCAGCTACATTTGATCCCCTCCCCTCCACCTACAATACGGGAGACCTGGGTTCGACCCCTGGATTGGGAAGAACCCCTGGAGGAGGGCATGGCAACCCACTTTAGTACTCTTGCCTGGAAAATCCCATGGATGGAGAAGCCTGGTAGGCTGCAGTCCATGGGTTCGCTGAGAGTCAGACATGACTGAGAGACTTCACATTCACTTTTCGCTTTCATGCATTGGAGAAGAAAATGGCAACCCACTCCAGTGTTCTTGCCTGGAAAATCCCATGGATTGGAGGAGCCTGGTGGGCTGCTGTCCATGGGGTCGCACAGAGTCGGACACAACTGACGTGACTTAGCAGCAGCAGCAGCAGCCATCCAAAATTCAATAGAAATTTAATCTTCTCACAGCCTATTTACCACTGATTTCACCTTTAAAACAAACAATTCTATATGATTGCACTAAGATTTGCATTTGTCAGGAGACAAAGTAAATGGCAGTAAATTATATTTTACATTTGGATAGTTAATTATTACTGTATTATAATATAAAATTAAAAGATGATTATACTTCTGAGATGAATGTAGATTTAATCTAACTTCTCAAATGTGTTTATGCTTATAAGTAATGATAATTTTCATAAATATGAAAAAGCAAATGACTATTCAGTTGCAAGAGCAAAGAAATTAACTGTCAGTTTTCAGGTTCATTCTCCACCATGAAAACTCTGGAAGTAATTTTAAAAATCAGAACATATAATTCAAATATGTTGGCTGGTAGGTGCTGTCAACCAGAGAACCAACTTATGATTGTCACATTTAAATTGCCAATTTATTCCCACTGGATACTCTCTAGTAACAGGTTATTTGCACATCTGTTGATAGATAATCACTCAATCATCATTTGGGGCACTAGTCTACCAGATGGTGAATAATCCTGATATAAGATAAATTTTCAAAGCACATATTAGAATTAGAATTTAGAAAGCTGCCATTTGTTTTAGTTTAGTGTTTTGGCATTCAACATAGTTTCATTTTGTGAAAACCAGATTGTAGGTATTTGTCACTCTCCTTGCAGGTGTCAATATTACTATATCAGCAAATAACTGTTTAGAAGTTCCTTGATGATGGTGATAAATTATGTCGGAAATTTCAAATCATAACTGAAAGGATGATACGATATCATTTTGTTGGAAAGGATTTTGAAAGGTAATTTATATTCATTCCCTAGCCTTGAACTAAGCCTCAGTCACCTTAATCCATCCCTAAACTTGTTTTTAGTCTCCTAGAAGTGGACATTTTTGCTTCCCTCTAGAGATAATTCTAAAATACAGGATTTAAAAAAGAGATAACCTCAAGGCAAACAAAAACAATCGTTATTTGGTTCTTTTTGTCATTAAGTCATGTCTAACTCTGTGACCCCCATGGACTGTAGCCCACCATGCTCTTCCGTCCATGGAATTCTCCAGGCAGGAATACTGGAGTTGGTAGCCATTTCCTTTTCCAGGTGATCTTCATGACCCAGGGATCAAACCCAAATCTCCTGCATTGCAGGCAGCTTCTTTACCATCTGAGCTACCAGGGAAGCCCCTCACGAGTTGCCAGTCCAGGTTCGATGCACAATACTGGAAGCTTGGGGCTAGTGCACTGGGACGACCCAGAGGGATGGTATGGGGAGGGAGGAGGGAGGAGGGTTCAAGATGGGGAACACATGTATACCTGTGGCGGATTCATTTTGATATTTGGCAAAACTAATACAATTATGTAAAGTTTAAAAATAAAATAAAATTTAAAAAAAATGAGTGAAAAAAAATAATACCTAAAACTTGAGCAGCAATTTAAATTTTACCAAGTGATTTCTAACAATATTAATATTATTCCCAGTTTATAGAAAAGAGGGTCAGTAATTTGCACCCTACCCAAGTCATAGCAGCAATATATATATTATATATACATGTGTGTATGGTGTGTGTGTATATATTTATATATGTATGTATGCATGCTACCTAGTTTTGAGCTGTAGAGAATATAATCTATTTAAAGTATCTAGCATTTTAACGGAGAAGGCAATGGCAACCCACTCCAGCAGCAGCAGCAGCATTTTAACCCAAGTTTTTTGTCTCACATCCTATTCTCTTTCATTTAACCACTAAGAATTCTTAGTGGTTCTTGTTTCTTGTTTCTAGAATTCTTGTTTCTCTAAGAATATCTGCTCTAAAGGATCTAAATAATTTCTGCAACTACATAGATTATGTGAGGCTGCTGCTGCTGCTAAGTCATGTCAGTCGTGTCTGACTCTATGCGACCCCATAGACGGCACCCCACCAGGCTTCCCCGTCCCTGGGATTCTCCAGGCAAGAACACTGGAGTGGGTTGCCATTTCCTTCTCCAGTGCATGAAAGTGAAAAGTGAAAGTAAAGTTGCTGAGTCGTGTCCTACTCTTCGAGGACCCCATGGACTGCAGCCTACCAGACTCCTCCGTCCATGGGATTTTCCAGGCAATAGTACTGGAGTGGGGTGCCATTGCCTTCTCTGCTATGTGAGGCTACAGACTCTTATTCCCTCTAAGTCATATCATATCCTGCAAAAGTGGCTTGAATGGCCATCCTCCATGGTCACACATCACACTTTATGTACTCTAACTTAGTTAGCTTAGTTGCTCAATTGTGTCCAATTTTTTGTGACTCCATGGACTACATCATTGCAGGCTTCCCTGTCCATCACTAACTCCCAGACCTTGGTCAAACTCATGTCCATTGAGTTGGTGATGCCATCCAGCCATCTTATCCCCTGTCATCCCCTTCTCCTTCTGCCTTCAATCTTTCCCAGCATCAGGGTCTTTTCCAATGAGTCCGTTCTTCACATCAGGTAGCCAAAGTATTGGAGGTTCAGCTTCAGCATCAGTCCTTCCAATGAATATTCAGGACTGATTTCTTTAGGATGGACTGGTTTGATCTTGCAGTCCAAGGGACTCTCGAGTTTTCTCCAACACTCGGTCTTCTCCAACACTACAGTTCAAAAGCATCAGTTCTAACTTACCTTTAAAGGTACTCTAACTTACTTTTAATTATTTCCTGGCCTTTGTAATTGGCATCTAATATTTGCTGTTTGTCCAACTACAACATAGGCACCTTTTGTTTCCCTTGTTCATTCCATAGCTCTAATACCTGATATTTTTACTGGTACATAGCAGATGCTGTATTTTTTTTTGTTTGTTTATACGCTCAGTTTTTATTAAAATCAATGAGAAAAAGACCTTGGTTTACCCACCTAAAATAAGAAAGTGTTCTCAAACTATCTTATTATGAAGGACTTGTTTGTGGACACCCAAAAGAGTCCACAAAAGAATAAAGTACAGATAGAATTTAGGGAAGATGGAAGATCAAGTTTAGGGTTGTATGAAATTTTAAAAAAAATATATATACAGAGAAAGTTTCCAGCTTTCCTAGTAGATCAAAGAGATGACTGAGTTCTCAGTCATCTTGTTGTTTCACCAACAGTCCTCATGTTGAAAAGAGTAAAATGGAGATGATTAACCCCAAAATAGGCAGGTTGTCTGACCAAGAGGAAGAATCACCATCTGCTAGGAAGACCTGTCCTAAATCTTTTGCATCTCCTCTAAGGTCTAAAGACGTTTGTCTTTTCCATCGGACTTCTCCGGTGTCCTCACTCAAGCCTTCCTGACATAGACACTTACTTTCTGATTCCACATTCACACAAATCGACTGGTACTGTGTTTCATGACTTGGAAGAATTTTTCTCTTTTTAATGAGGATGCACTCAGGATAAGATCTGCAACAGCAGCAGTTTTAGAATTAATCATTCCGCTTGTTCGTGTTTAAAGCTCAAGTTAATAACTCCTTCAAAATAAATCTCAAAACCAAGTGGACCAACTGTAATCAAAATTCTGGTGCACAGCCCTGTGCCCCACAAACCACTGCCTTCCCAGGTGTGCTCCTGAATCGCTATGGATTGTTTTCTCAATTTGTTCACATCATTAATAGAGACAGGTGCAAAAAGCAGCTCAGCTCTTTTCCTCCATTGGCTCCTGCTCTGGGTGTCTTCTTTTTGCCCTTCCAGACTCACTTTCCACCCATCCACTCCCAGACAGAGATGCTGGCCCATATGGACATCATGAACATACTTTTATGGGTTCTGGCTTCCGGTTGGGTTCGGCTGGAATGCAGGTATCCGTCTTGAGTTGGAAGGGAACATGTGGGTGTAATAAATATCTCCACCTCCCTCTGCGCCCTCCATCTCCATGTCCTACTGATGCCAGATGCTGTATTTTAAAATCTGTGCTTAATGAATAAATAAATCTAATCAGCTTTCAATAATGATGTTAGGTTGGATGCTTCTAAAGAGTTTATATGTCTAACCTCTCTCAACAGTGGTTATAGGACTTAATTGATACTGATTTCCTAATAAATGAATAATCTATTCTGTTTCTTCTGCAGCTGCTGCTAAGTCGCTTCAGTCATGTCCGACTCATTGCCCTACCAGTTGTTCAGATGTTCATTCAATATTCAGGCATTATAAATTTAGGGTCTAATTATTTGTGAAATCTAAATCAACAATTTAGTTGTCATCTGATTAAGTTTTCTGATGATTAATAAGTTTTAGTAACCTGCCAAAACAGAGGGAAGATCCCCTGTAGGAGGGCCAGGCAACCCACTCCAGTATTCTTCCCTGAAGAATCCCATGGTCAGAGGATACTGGGAGGCTGTAGTCCATTGGGGTTGCAAGGAGTTGGACATGACTGAAGTAATTTAGCATGTATGCATGACTGCCATAACAGAAGCTAACTGCACTCTCTCATAGGGCCACTATTTCACTATAACCAAAGCTAACTATTCAGAGGAATTTGGGAAGCCCAAGGCTACAGCAGATTCTGAGTAAAAATCAGTCCTCATCATTGAACACATAGCTCTTTATATCTGCTTAAGTGTTGACTGGCTGATTAATTACTATCTATAAGGGCTACGGACTGTAATTAGGGTGTATCTCCAAAATTATGAGAGAAGGTCAGATAAACATGATCTTTCAAACCTTTCACTGATTGAGATCAATATGAAATAGATTAGACTGGTCATATGCAGAAGTCCTCTAACAGATGAATTGTAAATGTTATTTTGACTAGAGTTTCTCCCAGAACTTGATCCTAGACAGTATCCCTCTGTTTCACTAAGAGGAGTAACACGTAAATGTCCATCAAGTTAGATAGTGTTATAAAACTTTGTGGGTGGAACTGTCTGCAGAGCTTAGAAAAGAAATTCCAGAGTGGATTGAATTAGTGTCTATTTGGTTTTATCCAGGAGAATGAGAGGCTATATTTAACAGATGTGATTTTTCTCTTCACAAGCCCACAGAAAGTGTTCCTTTTAGTGAAATAGGTGACGTTTTCTGGGCTTTCCACAATATGAATTAACTATCCAAAGAAATTCTTCACCTCCTCCACTCATTAAAAGACCTCCCATTTACTTGTGTACTTGATGACAAAAGATGACTATACCATAGACAACAGTGATTACTAGGAAATTCATGTCTGCATTATCTTTTCTTAAATGTACCAATTCCATTTTAAGGTTTTGGTAGGTGAGACCAAGGAAAGAGATTTCAACAGTCCTTCTCTCTACCAGTTTACATATTCATGTAAAACAGTTTCAATAATAGTATTCTTGGATAGTTTTATCTCAGGTTATCTATAGAGTTTTTCATTTTCATCCCACTTTGCAAACAGTGCTTTGAAAAGGCACATGACATGAAAAGAAAATATTTGTTATTGATTTTTTTTAAAAAACATCTTTTATAGAAATGTCCCTTTCTTGTGTTCATGTATTCTCTTTCTTGCTCAAACCTCATTTTTTTTCCTCATCGAAAGAAATATGATCTGCTGTCACTTCTGCTTATTAATTTATACTGTATCCAATGAATCTCTAGACACACATTACAAAGATTAAAACAAAAGTTAATCCAAAAGAAAAGGTTGTTTCCTGACTCTCTGAACCTTATTTTATGGTCCATGTGTGGGTACTTGCCTGTCTCTTTGTTTGCTAATAGTGTAGAGATTTTCAGTAGCAAGAATAAAAATTCTACCTGAAATATTTTATTCTCCAAAACCACATAGATACAATTTAAATAACAAAAAATACATGTTCAATATTTTCTGTCAAAAAATTACTCAAAATGCACATTGTGTATTTTGTAGAACTTGATTTGTATGAAGTTGTCTTTACAGATGGACAAAAGCTACTGTGTGGTCAAATTTGAGGGACTCAGTTTCCTCAGAATGTACACACACACATTTGTTACAATGCTTAACATTATACCCTTAGATATAGAGTCCTTTGTATTTTAAACACATTTCTGTCTTTTAGTTTCTCTTATTTAAATACAAATACGTAAAAAATAAATAAATAAATAAATACAAATACGTTTCGTTAGAGGAACTTAAACTCCAACATCTCTCATTTATAACTTGTTTTCAAAGCTTCATGTAAACATATATGTGAGCACATTTGTTCAATGAAATATTGGTGTAAGCCTTAGCCATTCAATAAAATATTGGAGAAAGAAGCTTTCAGTCAGTTCAGTCACTCAGCCATGTCCAACTCTCTGCACCCTATGGACTGCAGCATGCCAGGCTTCCCTGTCCATCACCAACTCCCGGAGCTTGCTCAAACTCATGTCCATCGAGTTGGTGATGCCATCCAGCCATCTTATCCTCTGTCGTCCCCTTCTCCTCCTGTCTTCAGTCTTTCCCAGCATCAAGGTATTTTCCAATGAGACAGTTCTTCACATCAGTTGGCCAAAGTACTTGAGCTTCAGCTTCAGCATCACTTCTTCCAATGAATATTCAGGACTGATTTCCTTTAGGTAGGATTGACTAGTTTGATCTCCCTACCATCCAAGGAACTCTCAAGACTCTTCTCCAACACCTCAGTACAAAGGCATCAGTTCTTCAATGCTCAGCTTTCTTTATGGTCCATCCATACGTGACTACTGGAAAAACCATAGCTTTGACTAGACGAACCTTTGTTGGCAAAGTAATGTCTTTGCTTTTTTTAATATGCTGTCTAGGTTGGTCATAGGTTTTCTTCCAAAGAGCAAGTGTCTTTTAATTTCACGACTGCCGTCACCATGTGCAGTGATTTTGGAGTCCTAAAAAGTAAAATCTCTTACTCTTCCCATTGTTTCCCCCTCTATTTGTCATGAAGTAATGGGACCAAATGCCATGATCTTAGTTTTTTGAATGTTGAGTTTTAAGCCAGATTTTTACTCTACTCTTTCACTTTCATGAAGAGACTCTTTAGTTCCTCTTCACTTTCTGCCATAAGGGTGGTGTCATCTGCATATCTAAGGTTATTGATATTTCTCCAGGCAATCTTGATTCCAGCTTGTGCTTTATCCAGCCCGGCATTTCGCATGATGTACTCTGCATATAATTTAAATAAGCCGAGCAACAACATGCAGCCTTGACATACTCCTTTCCCAATTTGAACTAGTCCATTTTTCCCTGTACAATTCTAACTGTTGCTTCTTGACCTGCATACATATTTCTCAGAACTATGGTAAGATGGTGTGGTATTCCCATCTCTTGAAGAATTTTCTATAGTTTGTTGTGATCCACACAGTCAAAGGCTTTAGCATATTGAATAAAGCAGAAATAGATGTTTTGTTTTGTTTTTTTTTTTCTGGAATTCTCTTGCTTTTTCTATGATCCAATGGATGTTGGCAATTTAATCTCTGGTTCCTCTGCCTTTTCTAAATCCAGCTTGAAAATCTGGAAGTTCTCAGTTCACATACTGTTGAAGTCTTTCTTGGCGAATTTTGAGCATTACTTTGCTAGCATGTGAGATGAGTGCAGTTGTGCTCTAGTTTGAACATTCTTTGCCATTGCCTTTCTTTGGGTTGGAATGAAAATGACCTTTTCCTGTCCTGCAGCCACTGATGAGTCTTCTAAATTTGTTGGCATATTGCATGCAGAAGAAGCTTTAAAGATTCCCCAATGCAAATCCTTCACATTATAGAGGAGGAAGTAGGAAAGGGAGTGGTTTGTGTCCCAGCTCAGTGTTTCTTCCTCTATACCAAACTTGTCTTATTATTTTGCTATAGAATAATGTTGACACAAACTTGCTAATATGACAGGAAAGTATATGGCCCTTCCTCTTGATAATGTAAGACATATGCTCTGACATAAATCTGGTCTTCTAGACTTCTAAATGAACAGAATAGGCAGGAGTAGTCAGACAAGATACACACCTTATTACACAAGTGGAAAGAAAATAAATGCTTTACTGTTAATACACATTGAAAAGTCATTTATACTCAAAAATAGTGTTCAATGCAAAATATTAGGTGTCAGTCAGGCACAGGTGTGGTAAAAGTTTCCTTCCAATATCTCATTCATTAGTCTTTCCCATTTCCCCCAAGAATTCTTGCAGTACAATTGAAAAATAAAATTGTATATATTTAGAGTATATGACATTATGATCTGAAAAATGTTCATAAAATGATTACCATAGTCAACTTAATTAACACATCTATCATCTCACATTCTTACCTTTTTTGTGTATGGCCAGACCATTTAAGATCTCATCTTTTAGCCAATTTCGAATAAGTATTACACTATTATTAACTATAGTGACCATGGATACTCAGAACTTATCCATATTATAAATGAAAGTTTGTACACTTTCACAAACCTATGTCCATTTTTCCCATTCCCTCAGCTCCTGGCAATCACCATTCTACTCTGTTTCTGTGAGTTCGATTAATTTATATATATATATATATATATATATATTTCAAGATTCCACATATAAATGAGCTCATACAGTATTTATCTTTCTCTGTATGGCTTATTTCACTTAGTATATTATCTTTCAGTTTCATCCATGTTGTCCTAAACAGCAGGATATCCTTATTCTTTATGAATGAATAGTATTCCATTATATGTTGTTTATCTTTTATGTTGGGGTAAGGGTGACACAAGCAAAATGAAACTGTTCCATCTTACCCTCTTCAGTGTATCCAGTCTTAGGTTTTTTTATTTAACAGTGGCTAAGACCTCGGCATTGGGTTCTGGGACTCCCACTAAGACACTCTCATCTATGGGCGATTGTTAAAATTGATTTTCTGTGGGAACTCAATATAGAAAAATATTTTGCTATCTTGCTAGTATCATTCCACCTCAGTTTCTCCCATTATATTTGAAATGCCACTATCAGAAAAAAATATTTCTTTGTATCTCCAGAAGTTCTGAGTTTAAGAAACCATTCCTTTTTTAAAAGTATTCATTTGTCAAATTACTTCCCAGTGGTCTAATTAGTTGATAGCAGGTCCTAGAGGCTTAGACAACCAGTGAAGTAAAGTTGTATGGAGAAATGAAACAGTGAGTAGAACATAAGGCACTGTGTTAGGGAATTCAGGGTTACAATTAGGCAGCTATAGGGCTGCATAATTTCGGTGTGGAAGTGCGAAAAATGCACTGAAAACTCCACATTTTGCTAAGAACAGGCCATGATTTTGTCAAAAGTTCTGGATGGAAAGAAAACAGTGGTGCAAGCTGAGGCTGGCTGGTATTTATTAGGTGTTTTCTTTTTGAAGGGCTCTGTGCTAGGCCCCATGGGGTGCCAGCTTTATCACAGTGTTTGATACTTGCAGGTAAACAATACAGGTTTCTCGAATTTTAAGGATAAAGAATTTCACAACTTCTCAACTAAAGTGATTTCCTACATACAGTAGCTCCAGTCTTCAAAGATAGTTTCTCACTCTCTTCAAACATGCCCTGTAGTTTCTGTTTATAAAGGTACCAAAGTCTGCTCAAGCTCAGAAATAAAGAAAATGAAAGATCTAATATTCAGAGTTCTTAACTAGAACCAATTCTCCTGGTTTATTATTCTTCAGGGCAAGTAGTTGCACATCATTGAGAAACTAATGGTGCAACATAAAGAGGAGGTTTCAACCCACTGAAAGTCTATTATATCGTTCTCCCATAATATAGTACCCTGAGGCTTTCAAATGTAATCTTACTACAAATTATGCTAAATCTGGCTACACACTGGACAACTCTTTGAATTGACAGCTTCAAAAAAATCAAAGTGACCTAAAGTCAATAATATCTTGTGCGTTTTTCCTTTCTTTTCTATATGTTTCACCTTTCCTTCACCTGCTATGTCTTCAGCTCAGATTTTGACTATAATCCAGAACTTGACATACTGTCACACAGCTGTGATGAGAAAACGTACTTGTTCTCATGAGAATGTTTCCCATATTGAAGTGGTCAACTGTCTGTTGTAATCCTAGAATGTAAAACCAATGCCTCCTTTCTCTCGTGAAATTTTTTGGCTCCAGGCTGTGGGCTAAACCCAGTCATCCCAATTTTTCAATAAATGTTTGTTGGGAACTAAGGAGATCTAACATTTAATCATTTAATACATTTGATCATTAGTTATTTAATACAGATTATCTATACATACCAATAGGGGTTTCCTTGTTCTGGAAGTCTTGTGTCTAAAACTTGAGAGGAGTTGAGGATCTCTCACCCAGGTAAGGACTGTTATAAAAATCTATTTTATGATTTAGAGTGTCGTGTAGTAGTCAAGTGCCCAAACTGTAGAGCCAGACTGCCTGTTTCAGATATTTGTTCCACTTCTTGCAGACTGACCATGTGGTACTTTTAATTTAACAACTCTATGACTTTGTTTCCTTATTTGGAAAACTGAGATAGTAAAAGTACCTCTTGCATGTGATTTTGGTGAGTTAAACAATACATATAACATACTTACAACTCAAATTATCGATGTTATTTATTATTACTATGGTTTTTAATTTTACTAGGTGTCAAGCCCTTTGCTAGGAGCTGAAAGTACAGAGTTGAAAATATTTTGAAGTAGTGGAGGCAGTTATCATATCATGTGATCAGTGAGGTAACTTGCCAGCTCTCAGGGGAATCAAGGAGGGTTTCATTGGAGGTATTATTCTAAAACTAGATATGGAAAATGAGTAGGAGTGAGCCAGGCAGAGTGTGAAGGCATCTTATGGGAGTAACAGTGTTCTTAAAAGGAGAGAACAGCCGTGAGAGAAGAGAGCATATGGTAAATTCAAAGAACTGAGAGAAGTTCAATATGGATGATACAGAAAAATCACATAGGCCCTTGTAATAAATATCAAGAAACTGTTTTTTCAAAATTTTATTGAAATATAGCTGATTTACAGTCTTGTGTTAGTTCCAAGTGTACAGAAAGTGATTCACTTATGTATGTAAATATATATATAAATATAAAATATATATGTATATTCTTCTTCAGATTGTCTTACCTTATAGAGTATTGAATATAGTTCCCTGTGTTATACAATATGTCCTTGTTGGTTATCTATCTATTTTATATATAGTAGTGTGTATATGTTAATTCCAACCTCCTAATTTAGACTTTATCATGAATGCAGTGGGAAATTTTGATGGGTTTTAAGTAGAAGAATGACTGGATCATATTCTCGTTTTAAAATGATTATTTGACTACCATATGGTTAAGATATTGAGAATAAGCAGAACTGTTAAGTGGCTATTGTGGTGGTAATGGGATGGAGATAAGTGGAAGGAATACATAGGTATTAAGGAGGTAGAGTCAGAGGTACTTATTGATTGAATCTTAGATTGAGAGAGGAGAACTCAAGGATTCGTTGAATGTAATGGTTATGATACATCTTCAGTATGGAGACAAAGGACGTTTCAAGTTTTAAACTGAAAAATGTTTCCATACTCCAATATAGGAAACAGAGGATGAGGAACATATTTGGGAGTAATAGGTAATAAAAGCTATTGGCTTTGGTTTTAGATATCTTTGGTGTGAAGTGCCTATGCAGCTACTAAGTGAAAATATCTTGGGAAAATGCATGTGGAACTTAGGTGAGAAGTCATGGTATAGCCCATGTTTTAATCAGATCACTTGGCTACCCTTTGAACCCAGTCATATTGGATAGGTTTTTTAAACTGCCGTGAAGTGGATTTTATGTTGTGGTGCTCTGAGATCTTTATAGATTTTTATCTGAACAATTTTCCCATTCTCCTCTGAATGTAGTTCAGTCTAAATCAACTACTGGCCAGACATACCACCTATTTAGCAGTTGTGCTTAGGTCTTCTGAAAACTGTGTGATATCTTTCTTGGTTTCTAATTTTCATTCTACTTGTGGCCTTTGCCAAAGCCATTAACCTCCTTGTCCTCCAACATATCTGTTTCTAATGAAGGAATGATAATAATTTTGACATCTTACCCTTCCTTAGCAGAAGAGTTTAGTAAGCAGTGATAAGTTTTCCAGTTCAACACTTCTATCTGTCAGCCATTAAATACTCATTTAAAAATGTTCAGGCTCCTTGGAGTCAGTGTGCTGCACTGATGCTTGTTTCTGATATCCATAAAAACTTCTGTCTCTTCAAAGGAGACAATGAAGCAACTCATTTGGGACAGTAACCAGTCATATTGTTAGTTATCAAGAAAGTTTCATTGGGCCTTTACTTCACTCTTTCACAGAATAAAAATAATGAACACCTATATTTTATTTTGCATATGAGCGCAGAGCCATGGCACCCTACCAACAAAAGATTTATAGTGAGGAGGACAAATGAAACATTAAGACATATAACATAGTCATAGTGAAATGAGCTTCATCACAAGGGGACCAGATAGAGAAACTCCAAACTTGAAGTAAAGTAACCTTGGGAATTCTGGACTATAGCAATAACCCCAAGCTCTATAACTATTATAAAATCTACATTTAGAGAGTATCGTGTGGTAGTTAAGTGCCCAGGTTGTGGATCCAGATTGCACTTACACACACAAATACACACACACACACACACACACATAATGAGATGCAAAGAATACTGCATTAAATTCTGGTCCTAATTTATTTATTTATTGAGTTATTGAGAGTCTATTAGGTTATGAGTATATATTGATGAATAAAACACCCATGGCACCTGAGTTTATGGAGCTTATATTCTGGTAAGAGAGACAAAAAATAATCAAATAATTTCATAATTAAAACTGATAAGTTCTATAAAGGAAATTCATATATATTGAGTTGGCCAACCCACACAAGTGATGGAGTATAGTGAGGACCCTACATTAGATATGACATGTGGGAAGATAGGTCTGAGGTGTTAGCATTTAAGGTGAAGGAGATAATGACCCACTCATACAAGCAACAGAGGGAAGCAAATTCTAGAAGGAAAGATGAGCATGAGCATGTATGAAAGCTCTGAAGTTGTGAAAAGCCTGTTGTTCTCAATGACCTGAAAGGAGGCCTGTATGGCTAAAGAGAAGTGAAAGGTGGGGACAGTGGCCCACATTGCATTGTAGAAGGAGTTAAGGTAGGTAGAGATTATTTAAGGCCTTATTGGCCATGGGTCTTAATTTGGGTTTTATCCTAAGGGAGAAGAAAAGCCATGAAAGGGTTTAATCAATAAAGCAGTATGATACAATTTACATTTTTGATAGACCTCTCTGGCTTTCACATGCAGTGATGATTAGAGGGGTCAGGAGAAGTACAAAGACCATTTAGGAGACTCTAGCAGTGGCCTCTGAGACACATGATGGTGACCAAAATAATATTGGTGGAAGTAGAGATAAAGAAAAATGGCTATGTCTGATATATATTTAGAAATTATAACTAATAGTGCTTACTAATGGATTATATATGTGAGGTAGTGGAGAGGAAAATATCCAGCATGACTCTTAAGAGTTCTCACTTGAAAAAAAATAGATTTTACTGGCATTTACTGACATGGGAAAAACTGAAACAGAAAATGTAGGTGAAGATGCCCACGAAAAATCCAAGCAGAGATGTCAAGTAAGCAGAATGAATATAAACCTGGAAATTGTAAGGATAGGGCAGAGATGAATATAGTGACTTGTGGCTGTAAGGTTGACTGAGAGCTTCCAGAGAAAGAGTATAGAGATGCCAGAACTGAGCACTATAACACTCCAACCTTCAGTGGTCAGGAAGAGGGGGAAGGGCTAGCAAAGGGGACTTAAAATAGCCTATCTCCAAACTTTCCCTAATCTGCCTTTGTTTGGTTTTAATCACTGCCACATCATTTTTGTTCTGGCCACTAGTAAGACTCTCCTGAAACAAAAGGGTGAGATTTTAAAAGATATGACAGTTATCTTAGAGCTTCCTTTTTTTCACATCTTACTTCTGTTGTTTATACACACTCTGAAACAATCTATGAAACAGGAACCAAAAAATTAGATGAAAATACTCTGCATTAGCTTCACTACTCTCTAGATGTTGCACTTCTGTTACTATGTGAAAAAGTTTTCTCCACAAAGGTCATGGAATTTTTGAGGGACGTGGTATCTGTCTGGTGAGACTTTACTCAAAATATAACTGCATGTAGGATAAGAAATTCATCAAGCTTCATCAAGATTCATCAATTCTGACAGATTACAGAGCATTCCCCTTTTGGACAGATTTGGCAGACTGAGAAAAGTATAAGTTAAAATGATAAGGAAAATCTAATATAAATTTTCCCGTCATTCTTGTTTTATGCCCTTGCAATTTCTCTAGAAATTAAAACATCAGAAGGACAGGGCTGAGTGCTTTTTGTTATTCTTGAGGTTAGTTTTCTTAAAATGTATTAGGGTGACAGGAGATTAACATTCCAATTCAATCAGCAGTTTATAGATTTCCATTCACCTAAATACCTAAAAATATTAACACAGATTTTTTGTACAGGTTGGAAATTATCTCTAGAATTAACCCATCACTTGAGATATGTCATTACCAATTAGCCTTTTTGCTTTTTTTCTTTGATTGTTCAAGCTTTTATTATTTTTTAATGCAATGTGCTGCCTGTGAGTAATATCTACTTGCTAACAGAACCAGAAAACCTTTATTGGCATATTTCTGGTAGTGTTAGTTCAACCCCTGATTTTTATTGAAAAATAAAGGGATCAATTTGGCAATAGATTAAAACTACCTTTCTAGAAGAATATTCTGTGGATGGGTATAGCCAGTCTCAGGGAGTAACAAGTCTTCTCTTCCCCACTTCCTGCACCTCAGGAAACTTTCAGTCAAGCTAGGAGACCTTCCCAGGAAGAGAAGGCAATTCAAGTCTGTTAGAGTGCTGTGGGCTCCAGGAGAGTCTTCAGGCTGGTATTCAATGGTATGGATTCAGGTCCATTTCAGGCAGCTCAGTCTTTTCTGTAATCAGGTTGAGCATTCCCTCAGTGAGTCACATCACTTATTCATTTATTTTTTCACAAAACTTGTAATGAGTACCTTCTTGATCCTGAATGACCATGGGCCTCCATCTTCAAGCACAGCAGAATGGGTGTCTGTCCTCATATAGCTTCTTGCTGCTGTTTGCACTTGCCACTTGGTCAGATTCCATAGCACCATGAGATACTAGTAGTTTTTTGGTTTGGAAGAAGGACCAGGGAAACAAAAGAGAAAAAGTTTAAATATTCATTTATATTATAAATGTGTTGGCCTTATGATACCCCACACAGCTCTGGGTAGAGGTTATATGTTCAGTCAAAAGGTTCATAGAGTTAAATATAAATGTTGGGGCTTACAAAGATCCTGGAGATCATCTAGGACAACACTTTCATGTAATAAATGAGGACACTGACAAAGACAGAGAAGAAAACAGCTCTGTTCAAGATTGTATAGAAGGCTGGGGTCACAGCCAACCTCCAGGACTCTATCTCTTGCACCAACTTGGCACAAAAACAATTAAAGAAATCTTGCTCTAAGTAGAAATGACCTGAGAGTCAACAGATATATTTTAGGGGGAAAGATAAATTGAGAAAATTTTACGTAAAGAAAAAAAGAATACCAAAGAGTAAGTTAGGGATATTTTTCAAAATTGTTTATGAATACTTTTTTTTTTTTAAGGCCTTGATTAGGTATTCCTACTGGAGGCTCCAATGTGAATTGAACGCACTTAAGTACAACCAAAGTGGCCTGAATTAGACATGGTGAAGAATGGTAGAAAGATTGAGGGCAAGAAGAGAAGAGGGCGACAGAGGATGAAATGGTTTGATGGCATCACTGACTCAATGAACATGAGTTTGAGCAAACTCAGGGAGATAGTGATGGACAGGGAAGCCTGGTGTGTTGCAGTCCATGGGGTTGCAAAGAGTCGGACAAGACTTAGCGACTGAACAACAACAAACAAGGAATGGTAAGTGAATTCCATCCTGCACGCCTGACATGGGTCCTTGAAGACTCTACTGAATATGTTTCCAACTGGAGAGAAAACCATTTTTCCTCACTTTATGTGCAATGGTGACTGAGCTGATGACTGTTCAAGGTTCCTTCACAGGATTATGTTACTGTGGGGTCAGTGGTAACAATCTCACATGCTATGCAAGTGGCAGGAATGTCTCCTGAGGACAGTGGCTTCAGCTCTCTGTGTGGTCCACTGCTCAGCTCCTCTCTTCAGGCTTCTGCGTCTCTTTCTGTAGCCTTTACTCCTAACATAGGGTTTTAAAGAAGCTCTGAAAAAGATGTTCTTTAAATAATGTATGCCATACTATGTGTTTATGTTGGAAGAATATTTTTTATATTGTGCTTCGTCCCACGAGGTGAATACATTGCAAATAATAAAATTTTACTCATTACCAGATAAATATTTGTTAGTAGCCAGGCAAGTAATGGGGTACCTCCTCCCTCAAACACACACAAACACATTTATCTGCTTTACACGACTATTTCACTCATTACCAGTAATCAAGATGGGAGGATATATAAGCTTGAAAAGCTGAAGTTCATTTCCACCATGTGTGAATCTTTAATAAAAATTCCCTAAACTTTCTGTGGTATTGTATATGAATGTTGATGCAGAATTATCTAAAGCACCAGAAGAAGTCTCTGGTTGCAAGGTTTCCTTGGTGTCTGTCACCTCTTAACAATGCAAATACAAACAATTAGGAAACTGTTGTGTGCATATTTATTTATATTTCTATATCTTAACTACAGATCAAACTTAAAGTAATGGCTACAAGGAAAAGAGTTAATAGTAACAAGATTTAGTTTTTTAAGAGGAATCAGAAAAAGCATCTAAATTATTTTTGTATTCCTGATACCTAGCATGGTACATATGCACCAAAATTTCTCATTACTTGACTGAGGAAATGATAGTGATGGGTTAATTTGCATTTTATTTCTTGGTTTAAACTATGAGCACATGAAATAACTTGCTCAGTAAATTGCTGGCAGTCTCCAACCCTACCTTCAGTATCTCCAAAGCATACAATTTGCACAGATTTTTTTTTTTCATATGATGAAACTAATTATTTTTACTATTTTAAAAAATACAGACTGATTTCCAAGGGTGTGTTACTGAAAAAGGTCAGGATTTGAATTATGGTCACAGAATTCTTTGGTTCTGAATGATACTTACTTTAAATTTTACTTATATTCTTACTGAGAAAATTCTCTCTCCTGGGTTCCTATCTTTTGCTTCCCTCTAAAAACAGAGAATTGATCAGAACAGAGATAGTTCTCTGTTATCCTACAGGAACTGGATCCTGCTGCTGCTAAATCGCTTCAGTCGTGTCCGACTCTATGCGACCCATAGACGGCAGCCCCCACCAGGCTTCCTGTCCCTGGGATTCTCCAGGCAAGAACACTGGAGTGGGTTGCCATTTCCTTCTCCAATGCATGAAAGTGAAAAGTGAAAGTGAAGTCGCTCAGTCATGTCCGACTCTAGCGACCCGATGGACTGCAGCCTACCAGGCTCCTCCGTCCATGGGATTTTCCAGGCAAAAGTACTGGAGTGGGGTGCCATTGCCTTCTCCGAACTGGATCCTAGTGGGGCCATTTCTCCCTGCTGGTGCTATGGCCTTAGTTGTGTTATATAGCAGTTTCTGAGTCGGCCACCATACCCAAACTGCTAAAGCAAGATTCCTGGTGTTATCTGTTCAGGGGAGAAGAAACTTTTCCAGTCAACCATAGAGGACCTAGCTTCTAAGAGCCCACAGTTCTTTGGCACCCTGGTAGCTCACCTTCCAATTTTAGGTTTACAGCACCCTCTATTGGAAAGTGTCTGTCAAATTCAAAAACTGTGCAATAGCACTGACCTTTTTCAACCAATCCTGAAATTGTAGTACCCAGAAGTTCTCTTGTTGCTGCTACCAATGTGGTTTTTGTTTTGTCTGTGTGTGTGTGTGTTTAATGAAGTTAATTCCCTGAATTTTGAAGACCTATGTCTATAGTGTGGCTCAAGGTTCTGGAAACCTTCTACTTTGTCTTGTGCAACGTTCTTAATTTGGAAGGTTCAGAGATATGATAAATACACTACTAAAATGCCCATCACATTTTCTTCCTGCAAACGTGGGGGACTCTTGCAAAAGAGACTCCTGGTGAAATGCATGAATATCTCAGAATTCTTGAGATATCTTCAGATAGAAAAGCTTCAGATCAGATTAGATCAGTCGCTCAGTCATGTCCGACTCTTTGCAACCCCATGAATCGCAGCACGCCAGGCCTCCTTGTCCATCACCATCTCCCAGAGTTCACTGAGACTCACATCCATCGAGTCAATGATGCCATTTAGCCATCTCATCCTCTGTCGTCCCCTCCTCCTCCTGCCCCCAATCCCTCCCAACATCACAGTCTTTTCCAATGAGTCAAATCTTCGCATGAGGTGGCCAAAGTACTGGAGTTTCAGCTTTAGCATCCTTCCTTCCAAAGAAATCCCAGGGCTGATCTCCTTCAGAACGGACTGGTTGGATCTCCTTGCAGTCCAAGGGACTCTCAAGAGTCTTCTCTAACACCACAGTTCAAAAGCATCAATTCTTCGACGCTCAGCCTTCTTCACAGTCCAACTCTCACATCCATACATGACCACAGGAAAAACCATAGCCTTGACTAAATGGACCTTTGTTGGCAAAGTAATGTCTCTGCCTTTGAATACGCTATCTATGTTGGTCATAACTTTCCTTCCAAGGAGTAAGCATCTTTTAATTTCATGGCTGCAATCACCATCTGCAGTGATTATAAGTTTTATTATAAATAAAGATGTTTTATTATATAGTTATATATAATATATATATTATACAGTTTTATATATATAGTTATAAATAATAACTACATATAGATATACCAAGGAAATATTCTAAAAGGTTCCATTTTAATTTAAAATCTTCAGTGTTCATGCAAATTGTCTTAAAAATACTAAATCACATTCTGCCACATTTTAAAGAGAAAATCCATGCTGAGAAATACGCTTATTCAGATCATACTGTAGCCTAATTTCTGAGACATTGGGCAAAAAAGAGCCCATTAGATGTCCATTATTGTGGCATGATTTCTGTCTTTTGAAATAGAAAATGTAGTTCATTTCTCTCACTATTTACTTGGATCTTATTGATACTATTTTTGTTAATTCCATAATACTTGATGGTTTTAGATGAAATCATTTTGATGGTCTCACATTTTGTGTGTCAGACATGCCCTCTATTCATAGAATAGAATATGATACAGTCAGTATAAAGTTTACGAAACACAAACTAATATGTGAAAGATGACTTTTTTCCCCTAAAACAGAATTTGTTTCTTGAGGCCTCATTCTCTCCTAGGTTGAACATTTCATCTCTGATGATTCAAATTGTTGTTGTTTAGTCTCTCAGTCATGTCCAACTCTTTGTGACCCTATGGACTGCAACACACCAGGCTTCTCTGTCCTTCACCATCTCCCAGAGTTTGCTCAAATTCATGTCATGATTCAAATTAAAGTCAGTGCATATAAGCTTTATTCAGTCAAGCTATGTTTTCTCCTTATTTTTCCACAGTGTTAAATGAAAGCTCCAAGAGTTCATGTAATGCCACAGCATGTGGGAAATGAGTATCTGTTTCTTGGTTCTTGGCAAATATTCCTTCTAGCATCTGTTGACATCTATATAATATTCAGTTAACTGTCCATTCTTGACACTATATCTTCCTAATTCTGTCAGCTTTAGATTTGTCATCCCTTTACTACCACACATGGGGAATAGGAAATATGTGTATAGTCTCCCATCCCTCTCTTGGGCCTCTGGAAATCACTGGAACAATTTCAGGCCCTCTGTTCTAAACAAAAGCTATGACAGACAATGTATTAACAAGCAGAGACATCACTTTTCCAACAAAGGTCTGTATACTCAAAGCTATGGTTTTTCCAGTAGTCGTGTATGGATGTGAGAGTTGGACCATAAAAGGAGGTTGAGTGCCAAAGTAATAATGCTTTCGAAATGTGCTGGAGAAGACTCTTGACAGTCCCATGGGCTGCAAGGAGATCAAACCAGTCAGTCCTAAAGGAAATCAACCCTAAATATTCATTGGAAAGACTGGTGCTGAAGCTGAAGCTCCAGTACTTTGGCCACCTGATGTGAAGATTTGACTCATTGGAGAAGACCCTAATGCTGGGAAAGATTGAAGGCAAAAGGAAAAGAGAGTGGCAGAGGATGAGATGGTTAGAGCATCACCAATTCAAAAGATATGAATTTGAGCAAAGTCCAGAGATACTAGAAGCAGAGGAGCCTGGTGTGCTGCAGTCCATGAAGTCACAAATAGTTGGATGTGACTTAGCAACTATACAACTACAATAATCCTAAACGCACCATATCACTATTTCTAAGGTACTGCTGTTGAAGCATGGTGACATCACAGAATTCTTCAAGGTCTGTGATCTGCTTGGGTTTCATCTGTAGTGTAAAACACCAAAACTCTCTTCTCTCAGATCCCTGAAACTGTCTGCAATTTCTATTCTCCCCACCCCAAGGACCCAGTTCTTTTCTTGGGGAAAAGAATTTTCAGAATCACTTTTCAGAGGTACTATAAAGTTTCATTATCTTGCTTCTCTTTCATATATTTTCTATCCTCTTCTAGTTCAGAGGCTCTTTTATTTCCTTTGGTATGAGAGAATTTGCTTGTGTATCATTATGCATTCTTTCAAATCAATTTTTTATGACTTTGACTTCTGATACTCAATGCCTGGGCTTTTGGAAGTCAAAAATAATGTCCTCTCTTACAAATTTCTCTGCCACTCATTCCAAAATAGATTTTAAATTGATTTTTCCCCCCTGCACTTCTTCCATAGCCTTTATGTCCCAAGGCAATGAATGTCAAGTTCTTATTTGAAATGGAGAGAACCTCAAGGTAAAAGAACATTCTAGAAAGTTAGAAAACAAATTGGTTAATTTTTCCAAATGTTATGTTGTAGCAATGCAATTTCTAAATAATACTAAGATCAACATTTGGGGGGATGCCCTGGAATTGCCAGCTGGAGTATAGAGAAACCAAACATTTCCTTTTAGTCTCAACAACTGTTAAATTATACACATTCTCCAAACCATTTCCCTGTCAACAACATTACTTTTCTCCTCTGTGTGTTTAAAGGGAAGAGACCTACTCCAGAAAGAGTGGAGCCAAAAGTGATGAAAACCTGCCCCTCTCAACAAGTCAGCAGGTTGCTTTTAGTTTATGAATGAGAAGAAAAATAGAATGAATGCTTTCAATTCTAATCTTAGAAAGTCAAACCCTTGAGCAGGGAAAGTCTTTTTCAACCTAACAGAACAACTAAATTTCTCTTCTGGTTACAATTTGTTGGTTGAGATACAAAGGACATAGAAACCTCACCCAGACATATAGGATTTCTTCTAAAGCTTTGGGTTTATTGCCTTATTTCATTTCTTTTCTTGACCTTAAGTCTTTTCTGTTACTCAAAGTTGCCTCTGTATCCTAAGTTAAACACAGCTTGGCATGATAGAGTACTGCTGCTGCTGCTAAGTCACTTCAGACGTGTCTGACTCTGTGCGACCCCATAGATGGCAGCCCACCAGGCTCCTCTGTCCCTGGGATGTCACTAATGACAAAAGGAATCTTTTTTGATAATGAGTAGCAAAAGGATCCATTCCTCACTTAATTGAATGATGCCCCTCGAGTGGCCACATTGTTTCATGATGGTGATCTCTCTGCTCCCAGACATCCCTATCCTCTAATTCTGAGCCTTGCTGACTATTATCACTGCTGTCTCTTATGCTGATAGAAAAAAAAATCATCATTACCTGCATCTCAGTAGGTGTGGTATATTGTTTATTTTTAATTCTGAATCTACCACCCTCATGAAGTCTCCTATGATATATACAAAGGAGGAGCTGAGAAGCACATTTCCCAGAAGTCCCTTTCCATTTGTTTCTGTTTATTTATAAAATTTATTAATGCCAGAAATATAAGTTTTGGAAAGCAGAAGAGAATGAGAGGTCATTACTCGCTGTAAGCCTCTGCAGGCAGACAACTGGGCAGACATGAGGTCTGAAGAAACTTGCTTCTTAAGAATCTCTGACTTCCAGTCTCTCCCCCCTTGAGATAAAGAGAATCTCCTCCAAAAGTGTTCATATGCTTTGAGCTAGTCTCAGTGGAGGTTGAAACTCTTGTCTTTGTAGAAACTTAGGCAAGAAGAGATCGAAACATTGCATTTATTCCTCTGTATTCAGGTGGTTTGACATCCACAGGACTTCGTATTTCCCAGTGGAGCATTTAGTACTAATCTCCCCCATTTCCTTTTCTTTTTTTTTTTTCCTAACCTCTCCCATGTCCTTTTCTCTAGGTAGAACCTCAGTTGAAGAGTAGGTTCAATAGCATGCAGGTTATTCATTTGCTTTTACTATTTTCAGAAATTGGAAATTCTGAAGAGGAAGTTGTGAGTTCCAGAATTACTAGCAAAAGTAAATGGTTGTTAACATACATGTCTCAAGAACTTTTCTTCATAAAAGCTTAATTCTTTTTTTTTTATTTTATTTTTAAATTTTATTTTATTTTTAAACTTTACATAATTGTATTAGTTTTGCCAAATATCAAAATGAATCCACCACAGGTATACATGTGTTCCCCATCCTGAACCCTCCTCCCTCCTCCTCCCCATACCATCCCTCTGGGTCGTCCCAGTGCACTAGCCCCAAGCATCCAGTATCGTGCATTGAACCTGGACTGGCATCTCGTTTCATACATGATATTTTACATGTTTCAATGCCATTCTCCCAAATCTTCCCACCCTCTCCCTCTCCCACAGAGTCCAAAAGACTGTTCTATACATCAGTGTCTCTTTTGCTGTCTCGTACACAGGGTTATTGTTACCCTCTTTCTAAATTCCATATATATGCGTTAGTATACTGTATTGGTGTTTTTCCTTCTGGCTTACTTCACTCTGTATAATAGGCTCCAGTTTCATCCACCTCATTAGAACTGATTCCAATGTATTCTTTTTAATGGCTGAGTAATACTCCATTGTGTATATGTACCACGGCTTTCTTATCCATTCATCTGCTGATAGACATCTAGGTTGCTTCCATGTCCTGGCTATTATAAACAGCGCTGCGATGAACATTGGGGTACATGTGTCTCTTTCCCTTCTGGTTTCCTCAGTGTGTATGCCCAGCAGTGGGATTGCTGGATCATAAGGCAGTTCTATTTCCAGTTTTTTAAGGAATCTCCACACTGTTCTCCATAGTGGCTGTACTAGTTTGCATTCCCACCAACAGTGTAAGAGGGCTCCCTTTTCTCCACACCCTCTCCAGCATTTATTATTTGTAGACTTTGGATCGCAGCCATTCTGACTGGCGTGAAATGGTACCTCATAGTGGTTTTGATTTGCATTTCTCTGATAATGAGTGATGTTGAGCATCTTTTCATGTGTTTGTTAGCCATCTGTATGTCTTCTTTGGAGAAATGTCTATTTAGTTCTTTGGCCCATGCTTTGATTGGGTCATTTATTTTTCTGGAGTTGAGCTGTAGGAGTTGCTTGCATATTTTTGAGAGACATAAGAATTAAGCTTTTTTCTTCTTCAGCAAAAGCTTAATTCTTATATCTCTTCACTCATGCCTGTCTCAAAGATAGGATTTGAAAGGATTGTTTTGAAGACTTAATTAATCTTAACATCTTTTTTAAGGTCTTTAATACATAAATTATCAGTCAAAACTTTGCTGAAATGTCCACTTGCCTTCTCATACTCTCCAGTATTTGTCATACTTGAAGAGACATGATTGGTCAAAATTTTACCTGAGAGTTGGCTGAAATATTGGCAATGCTCACTTCCAAAGATATTACTATTCTTAAATGACTGTCTTTAATATTTATTAAGGCTACTTTTTAAAATTTTTGGAGGCCACTTTGCCTAAGAAATGTGACATTTAATGGAATTACAGAAGCAAATGGAGTGAATCGGGGGGTCTCTACCTTCTTGTGATATAATGGTGCCAAGTCATCATGTCTCAGTCCTTTTGGTTATAAAGGGGTAAAAGTTGCCTTGTATTACTAAACAAATTATTAGAAATATATGGGAATAGAAATTGGTATTTGATGTACCAGATAGACTCCATCTGTCAGGACCAATAAAACACCTGCTGAGTCATTTCAAATAAACACATTATACATTTGTTTTGACCACTGGGACTTCAATGGCATAGACAATAATCAGAAACTTTGCTAAAAGTATCACCAAGTAACATACCTCTATGATTCCTTCATATAAAGATGAACAGAAATGACCAAATTCATAGTATATGATTCTGTCAAGGCATACAGGAACTTTAGACTTCAAGTTGATTCTCATTTTTCTATTTCAAACTACATTACATATGAGCCAGTCAGTTAATGACATGTTTCTGTCAATAACCCAATACAAATAGGAAAGCAGTCACCCCTATGAAAATTCCCAAATAAATGTTAAATGAGGGACAAAACATCAAATGAATCTTTAGATCATAGCTTAATAAGTTACTGTAAGAGTTGGGTAATCAGAACACCACTAAAAATCTACAAGAAATTCTTACATAAGAACTTTCAAGGAAACTCCTAATTACTGCTTTCCTATACTTATTATTATGAGGGAAATAATGATCCATGTTTTTGAAATCCAATCGCACTTAATATGGTCAGAAAGTTGTACTTATCTGGTTATTCCCCTTTTAACTTTATAATGATCTCATTGCCTGTACCAGCCCTTAGGGGATACCAGCTGTGTTTCAGGGCCCATAAAGAACCTGATTAGAGAGATAGGACATGTGAAAGCTAATTATAGATGAAGGCAATTCAAACTACAAAATAGCTACAGGAAATAAAACATTTGGCTAAGATGAATTTGGGAAAATGGAAAATGACACAATTATCTCCTGCTAAGCTCTATCCCTATGTAAGAAGAAAAAATAAAAATTAGATCCCCCCCCGCCAAAGGGGAGATTCTTTAGAGAAATGATCCCTAACATTTTCGGCATCAGGGACTGGTTTCATGGAAGACAATTTTTTCCATGAACCTGGGTGCAGGCGGGATGATTTTAGGAAGATTAAAGCACATTACCTTTCAGTTTAGTTCAGTTGCTCAGTCATGTACCACTCTTTGAGACCCCATGGACTGCAGGACGCCAGGCATCCTTGTCCATCACCAACTCCTGGAGCTTAATCAAACTCATGTCCATTGAGTCGGTGATGCCATCCAACCATCTCATCCTCTGTTGTCCCCTTCTCCTCCCACCTTCAATCTTTCCCAGCATCAAGGTCTTTTCAAATGAGTCAGTTCTTCTCATCAGGTGGGCAAAGTGTTGGAGTTTCAGCATCAGTCCTTCAATGAATATTCAGGACTGATTTCCTTTTGGATGGACTGGTTGGATCTCCTTGCTGTCCAAGAGACTCTCAAGAATTTTTTCCAACACCACAGTTTAAAAGCATCAATTCTTCGGTGCTCAGCTTTCTTTATAGTCCAACTCTCTCATCCATACATGACTACTGGAAAAACCATAGTTTTGACTAGACGGACCTTTGTTGGCAAAGTAACGTCTCTGCTTTTGAATATGCTGTCTCGGTTGGTCATAGCTTTTCTTCCAAGGAGCAAGCGTCTTTTAATTTCATGGCATCAGTCAACATCTGCAGTGATTTTGGAGCCCAAGAAGATAAAGTCTCTCACTGTTTCTATTGTTTCCTCATCTATTTGCCATGAGGTGATGGGACTAGATGCCATGATCTTAGTTTTCTGAATGCTGAGTTTTAAGCCAGATTTTTCACTCTCTTCTTTCATTTTCATCAAGAGGCTCTTTAGTTCTTCCTCAATTTTGCCATAAGGGTGGTGTCATCTACATATCTGAAGTTATTGATATTTCTCCCGACAATCTTGATTCCAGCTTTTGCTTCATCCAGCCTGGCATTTTGCATGATGTACTCTGCTATAAGTTAAATAAGCAGGGTGACAATATATAGCCTTGACGTACTCCTTTCCTAGTTTGGAACAAGTCTGTTGTTCCATGTTCCATTCTAACTGTTGCTTCTTGACCAGCATACAGATTTCTCAGGAGGCAGGTAAGGTGGTCTGGTATTCCCATCTCTTGAAGAATTTTCCAGTTTGTTGTGATCCACACAGTCAAAAGCTTTGATGTAGTCAATAAAGCAGAAATAGGTGTTTTTCTGAAACTCTCTTGCTTTTTTGTTGATCCAGCGGATGTTGGCAATTTCATCTCTGGTTCCTCTGCCTTTTCAAAATCCAACTTGAACATATGGAAGTTCTTGGTTCACATACTGCTTATTGAAGCCTGGCTTGGAGAATTTTGAGCATTATTTTGCTAGCATGTGAGATGAGTTCAATTGTGTGGTAGTTTGAGCATTCTTTGGCATTGCCTTTCTTTGGGATTGGAATGAAAACTGACCTTTTCCAGTCCTCTGGCCACTGCTGAGTTTTCAATATTTGCTTGCATATTGAGTGCAGCACTTTCACAGCATCATCTTTTAGGACTTGAAATAGCTCAACTGGAATCCTATCACGTCCACTAGCTTTGTTCATAGTGATGCTTCATAACGCCCACTTGACTTTGCATTCCAGAATGTCTGGCTCTAGTTGAGTGATCACACCATCGTGGTCATCTGGGTCATGAAGATCATTTTTGTATAGTTCTTCTGTATATTGTTGCCGCCTCTTAATATTTTCTGCTTCTGTTAGGTTCATACCATTTATGTCCTTTATCGTGCCCATCTTTGCATGGAATGTTACCCTGGTATCTCTAATTTTCTTGAAGAGATCTCTAGTCTTTCAGATTAAATTTATTGCACTTTATTTCTGTTATTATTACATTACTCCACCTCAGATCATCAAGCATTAGATCTCAGAGTTTGGGGACACTTGGTTTAGAGAAATATCTTAAAATATGTTTTCTAAGTCACATGCAGAGATTGAAATTCCCAAAGACGAATCATGATCACTCAACTTTCTCTTATTCTTAACTTTCATTCACAAAGTTATATGAAGATAGGTGGAATTGTGCAACTATAAACCAGACTAATAATTATCGGTGTGCTTAACGACAAGTAGAGAGGACACTTGCTTTAAATCAGAGCTGTCCTCTTGAGAATAAAGAAATGAGTTAGGCAAACATAATAATGCCATGATTACACTTAAGGGTGTGTGTATATGTGTTAGTGGCTTCAGTTGTGTCCAACTCTTTACAACCCCTTGGACTGTGGCCTGCCAGGCTCCTCTGTCCATGGAATTCTCCAGGCAAGAATACTGGAGTAGGGTAGCCTACTATTGTTAAGGAAACCATGAAGGCATACCAAGGTGTTGTATAATCGCCACCTCTTCATGGTGTTGCTCATTTGTTTGTCAGAAAGCTCTTTCATGTGTTCAATAAATTTAATTAAGAAAAACAAACGTTTTAAATCTTATATGCCTAAAAATATTTTGTAGCCAGTATTCTGGGAACAAAATAGTATGCAAAGTTGGCAGCAGAATGGCAGCAAATTCAAAAGTTCAGAAGTGCTCTTAATGGAAATGTTTTTCCAGCTGAGATTTCTTGACCAACATATTCTGCCTTGTCAATACAAGTGTATCACCTATAGAAAGTGATACAATTTTTGTGATTTGCATGTACCAATATATATTTCTTAATGTCATTTAATTTCATTTTAACATTTAACATCGTTTGCTTCCTTTCTTCTGTTTCCAAATAAAACAGATCTAAAACATGGAAATTGAGCTAGATGTCTTCTATTGCACAGCCTGTTTATGCTCATTAGCAATTTAAATTAGGTTGACACTCATACATTATTTCAATAGTCCAAGCAAATTGGTGCTAGGTGCTGAAATAACAATGGTTCTATACAAAATTCATTTAAATAAGCACAGTAGGTTTAGATGGTGACACACAATAAGCATTTAGTAAATAATTTGAAATGAGTGAATCTGTTATTAAGACTTTCACAATTAAAACAACTCTTTACAAATTCTAAATCTGCCCTTCTGTATTCACGGTTTACCAATCTCTTTTTTTTCTTTTGGTCTATTTCTCTACTGAGATTTATGAAGAGACATCATGTTCGACTCTTTGCGACCCCTTGGACTATAGCCTGCCAGGCTCTTCTGTCCATGGGCATTCTCTTGCCAATAATACTAGAGTGGGTTGACATGCCCTCCTTCTCCAGGAGATCTTCCCAACCCAGGGATCAAACGCAGGTCTCCCGCGTTGTGGGCAGATTCTTTACCATCTGAGCCACCGGGGAAGCCCTATGGTCATATGAAAACCCCAAACAGCTTTCTATTCTCTCTTTAGGAAAGCAGTCATCAGAAAGGTCAAAAATGTTATTTGATTTGTACATTATGCCAAAACAACACGAACAGCCTAGATTCAGAAATGCTCCCCCAAACTTTAGTTGCACATAACATTTTTTCCCCTCTTAGAGTAGAAAAATCAATGCTGGTTGGTATTGATTTGCTTAACACTAAGACCTGAAAAACTAACATAGTTATAAAATAGCCTCTCTATCATTTCAACAAAGTATAGAGAAATAGCTTCAAAAATACAGTTCATGAACACATTTAGGAACTCTATAAAAGAAGCAAATACTCATAAAGACATTTTTTGGAACTATAATTTTTTTTATCTGCAGAAAAAGATAAACTACATTTCAAACATATGCACTTCCAAAACAATCAAGTTCCCACCTGTGTGCTTTGCTATGTGGTTGTGTGAGCATGAATTCTGGCTTATTTTACAATCAAACAAAAATATAATAATGAGGACAAATGGATTATACTTCTAGGATTCCTCTCCCTTAAGGATTCAACTGTTTTTTCATTGCTTCACTCCATTAATCCTCACAGCATTCATCCAAATTCAGCAGAAGTTATGAACATCATCTTTGTTCATAAACAGGGAAATTGACCTGCCAAAAGATTAAGTGATTTGTTTGCAATCAGACAGTGAGTCAGAAGTGGGGTGAGGCAAAGAAACCTGGTGTGATGGAAAAAAGCGTGGATGGGAAACAAAAAGTAAAGTAGAGGATCTGGTATGCTAGTCTACCCATTATGCTCAATTGGTGTTCTAAATGCCATCCAAAGTGCAGAAAGAGAAAAATGTAACATTTGATTGAGAAGCAGAGTAAAGGAGCATCATCTCAAGATTAATGAATATTCAGAAATGAAGACAACAATTTCTCACCACAATATATATGAAGGCAATAAGCTTCCTGGACAGCTCTAACCTGCAAATACAGATTCCTAATGCTTCATCTTTGATGTCTCTTGAAAAATTGCTAAATATTCTAAAGTGGTTTGTAACTCCATTATCATGTAGACAACATGCTCTCATAGATGAACCAAGGTACTTCATACCCTAAAGGCCCCAAAGTGTATGTTTCCAGATGCTTTTTCTTGCATTCCCTACCCTACTTAATGGCTTCACTGTTGTCCTAGTCACCTTAGGTAGACAACACAGGACTTATAGCACTTTGGAGTTAGAAAAAACAGCTTATAATTAGTCCTCTGTTTCTTTTTTTAAATAAGAATTTATTTTTAGAGCATTTTTAGGTTCATAGCAAAATTGTGGACAAGGTACAGAGACTTTCCATATAACTCCTTCCTGCAGACATGCGTATCATTTCTCTTTATGACTGTCTCCTGCTGGAATGGTAACCTTTGTCACTATTGATGATCTATATCAGCACATCATAATCACCTCAAATCTATAGTTTACATTAAAGTTCACTATTGGTGTACATTTTATGGGTTTGGCAAATGTATAATGACATGTGTCCATCATGTCCATCATTATATTATCACACAGAGTATTTTCACTGCCCTAAAATAGTCTGTGCTCTGCCTATTCCTTTCTCCCACCTCTGTCCCTTTGCAACTACTGATCATTTTACTGTCTCATAATTTTATCTTTTCCAGAAGGTCATATAGTTAGAATAACACAGTATGCAGCCTCTTCAAGTTAGCTTCTTTGACTTAATAATATGCATTTAAACTTCCTTCATGTCCTTTCATGGCTTGAAGCTTGTTTCTTTCTAGGCTGAATAATATTTCATTGTTTGTATGTGTGCTCAGTTGCTAAGTCATGTCTGACTTTTTGCGACCCCATGGATTGTAGCCTGCCAGGTTCCATTGTCCATGGGATTTCCCAGGCAAGAATACTGGAATGGGTTGTCATTTTCTCCTCCAAGGAATCTTCCCAAACCACAAATTAAGCCAGCACCTCCTGCTTGGCAGGTGGATTCTTTACCACTGAGCCACCTGGGAAGCCTATTACATTGTCTAGTTGCACATAGTGGCCACCTCATGTGAAGAGTTGACTCATTGGAAAAGACTCTGATGCTGGGAGGGATTGGGGGCAAGAGGAGAAGGGGGCGACAGAGGATGAGATGGCTGGATGGCATCACTGACTCGATGGACGTGAGTCTCAGTGAACTCTGGGAGTTGGTGATGGAGAGGGAGGCCTGGCGTGCTGTGATTCATGGGGTTGCAAAGAGTCGGACACGACTGAGTGGCTGATCTGATCTGATCTGATCTATCCATTCACCTAATGAAAGCCATCTTGGTTGCTCCCAAGTTTGACAGTTAGGAATAAAACTGGTATAAACATCTATGCATAGGTTTTTTTGTAGACATACATTTTCAGCTCCTTTGGGTAAATACCAAAAAACATTTTTAGTTTTGTAGGAAATTGCCAAAGTGTTTTCCAAAATAAAACCAATTTTATTCCACCAACAATGAACGAGAGTTCCTGTTGCTCTGCATCCTTACTACCATTTGGTGTTGTCATTGCTTTGGATTTTGGCCATTCTAATAGGTGTGTAGTAGTATCTCTTTGTTGTTTAAAAATTTGCATTCCCCTGATGACATATGGTATGAAGCATATTTTCATATGCTTACTTGTCATCCGTATATCTTCTTTGGTGAGATGTCTGTTAAGGTCTTTGGCCCATTTTTAAGTTGTTTGCTTATTGTTTAATTTTATGAGCTCTTTGTGTATTTTGGGTAATAGTCTTTTGTCAGATGTATGTTTTACAAATATTTTCTCTCAGTATGTGGCCTGTCTCCTCATTTTCTTGGCATTATCTTTTGCAGAGTTAAAAAAAAAAAGTTTTAAACTTTAATACAGCCTAGCTTAATTTTTTCATGGATTATTCCTTCGGTGTGTATCTGAAAAGTTAACACCTTACCCAAGGTCATCTAGATCTTCTATGGTGTCTTCTAGGAGTCTTATAATTTTGTGTTTTACATTTAAGTTAACTCATTTTAACTTAATTTTTGTAGAGGGCATAATGTCCATGCCAGATTCTTTTTTTTTTTTTTGTCATGTGAATGTCTAGTTTTTCCAGCACTATTTGTTGAAAACACTATCTGTGCTCTACTGTGTGCCTTTACTCCTCTGTTATGAATCAGTTGACTATGTTTATGTGGTTGTATTTTGGGAGCTCTCTGTTCTGTTCCATAGTTCTCTTTGTCTCTTCTTTCACCGATACTACATTGTCTTGATTGCTGGACCTTTATATTAAATTTTGAAGTTTAATTGTGTCAGTCCTCTAGTTTTGTTCTCCTCTTTCACTATTATGTTGGCTGTTTCAAGTCTTTTGCTTCTGCATATAAACTGTAAAATCAATTTGTCAATAACCACAAAATAACTTGCTGAAATTTTGATTGAGATTGCTTTGAATGTATAGATCAGGTCGGGGAAAATTGGTATGTTGATGATCTTGAGTTTTCTGATCTGTTAACATGGAATGTCTCATTTATTTAATTCTTCTCAAATTTTGCTGATCAAAATTTTACAGGTTTCCTCACATGTCTTGTACATATTTTGTTAGATTTATTCCTAAGTATTTCTAATACTTAGTGTTAATGTAAAAGGTATTGTGATTTAGCTTGGTATTATTTAAAGTGTGTTCTACAAAACATTGTCAGTCAAACACTCTTAAAAAAGTGTTTCATAGTCAAACAAGTTTGAGAAACACTGCATTTTCAATTCTTTTTATAGTTCATAGTACACATAAACACAGTAAGTGTTTTGAAATGTTACCCTGTAAACAGTTTCATTTGTTAAGTCATTCTTTTCCAAACACAGTTGGCTGTCAAACCATTATTGTACATGTATATCACACACAGACACACACACACACACACACACACACACATTAAATACCTGTGGAACATATTTGAGAATTCATATCAAATTTAACCCATTTATTTTACATTTTACAGAATTCAGAGGGGAGGAAATAATGTGTCTATGGTCACATGGCTAATAGGAACAGAGTCAAGATGTGAAGTAAGGTCTCCAGAAGCCTAATACAATGTTCTTTTCATTATATCATTTTGTCTCTCATGCTTTCCTCACTTTCAACATAAAACCCTGGTATAATGTTTTGTCTACTATATCAGGATAACACATTCTGAAAAAATTCTCTTTTCTTCCAAGCTTAATATCACTTCATTACCTCTGTAGTTATCAAACTTGATAAATTATAGAATCACTGGAGAAGCTTTTCCAAAGATTCCTGGGCTCCAGATGTATAAAATCAAAATCTCCATGGGTAGGAGTCAGGAATCTACACTGTTATACACAGGTAATATTGATTGGTATTTAGGTGTGAAGACCTAGCTCTTTAGAACAACATTTAGCAGGTCTATCATCTTCCTGGGATATCTTTAAAAAAGTAGGTTATGAGGGCCTTGCTCTTAGGAATTATAATTCTGTCATCTGGTATAGAACCTGATAATTGGAATTTTAGCAAGCATTTTCCCCTTTCCACAGGTAATTCTGGTGTAGATGATTCTTGAATCACAACTCTTGCTTGGATTTCCACGTTCTTCTCTCTCCATCCCTTTCTACATACGTTTGGAAATTATTTTTATAAAATATGGTTATGATGTCATGCCTCTGCTCAAAAATCATTAGATAAATGATAAACTTGTTAACAAGATATGCAAGTCTTATCTCACCATAGTGATTCTAATCTCCCAAATAGAAATTGTACATTGTAATTCTAATAAGTTTTTTTTTTTTTTGCTGTTTCTATACATGCCTTGCTTTAACCTTCTAAAAGGTTACCAACTACTGTATGATTATGTTCACTACCTGCTGTTTGAAAGTCCCTTGACTATCATAACATTCGATCTTCTGACCCTCCTCCTAATAATATGAATGATATGCTTCTAAGGAATGTTTTTCCAGTTCCCTAGAGTTCATGAATAATAACACCATAAGTTCCTAACAACGACAAGGTTCTATCATGGTTTTTTAAAATCCATGTGTGTGTGTGTTTAAGACTGTCCTTCTCAAGAAAATATTTCAACTTAATTATGAGGTTGCAAAGGTACTCTCTAAAGCATCAAGCTTCACTTTTCATACTTTTTCTTTTTTTTTTTGCAGCCACTCTCTTCTCCACAAGTGCCACTTCCTTTCTTCTTTCAGTTGACATGATAAGCTCATTCATGCAAAAGTGTCATATCTTATAGGGAAAGGTACCTTGTGACTGGCACATATATGCTCATGACAGGCATAAATAGAATCTGCAGATAGATAACTATGCCATGCCTACTAGAATTAGAATTTTAAGCTTCAGTGAGTGACAATGTTTTGGTGTCAGTGGCCTTCTTGGGACAATAAATTCATGGTTGGGGGGGGGTCACCTCTGCATTTATGCATGATGATCCTTATTCCCAGATCTTTGTCTATGAAGCTGAGAAATATATGATTTCAAATGAGCCAATTTAGTTAATTTTTAAAATTTAAATAGAACACAATATTCCAAAGTTTTGAACCAATATTAGGAGGAGAAAAATGCTTGAATACTGCTACATTTATTTCCTAAATACAAAACTTTTGGCTTCATCCTTTGAAATAATGAATTTTGAAGCTTTTTTCTTGATTCCACCAAGACCCTTTTTGCTTGAAAGGCAATTGATCTCTCTTTAGCTAGAATATTCAAGAAAGATAGAATTGGATCACTTTCGATGTGTTGTATGAAAATAGGGGAGTTAGTAAACAAGATATAGCAAAATTAGGAAGGAATTTCCCCAGTTTACTCACTGTGCCATGTTACACCATCTCAAAATAAGCCTTTCATATGCTGATCAGAAATTAGCTATTTTCACAGACTATATGCCACATATCAAACATGTATTCATACAAAAAAATGTTAAAGCTCATTCATTTACAACTCCAAAAGCAGTAATAGTGACTATAGCTGTGAGCAGAGCTTTGCTTATGATGAGACAAGGATTCTCCCATATAGATGATAATTGTTATATTCAGTTCAGCAAATATTTGTTGTGTGCCCCTGTGTGAAAGGAGCCATGATGGATATAAAGAATAAAAAGATAAATAACACTTCTTGGTCTTGAGAAGGATGTGAGGGAAAAAGTCCAAGAAATAAATAAGTTCACCCTATAAGAAATTTGCAAAGGGGGCTATGATGCAAGGAAGAAGAGACAGGTAGTCCAAGCTGGGGATTCAGAGGTAAGGTGACTCATGAAGGATGAGCTGGGGATAATCAAGTGAAGAAATTTGGTAATGGAACTCCAGGCAGAGACTAGGTGCCACATGAGCAACAATTTAGTAGTTTGGAGAAGAATGTAAGATTGTATAGGCTTCCCTGGTGGCTCAGATGGTAAAGAATCCACCTTCAATGCAGGAGACCTGGGTTCAATCCCTGGGTTTTGAAGATCCTTTGGAGGAGGGGATGGCAACCCACTCTAGTATTCTTGCCTGGAGGATCCCCATGGACAGAGAAGCCTGGCAGGTTACAATCCTTGTGGGCACAGTCAGACATGACTGAGAGACTAAGTATAGCACAGCACATAAGTGTGTGAGTGAGTGAAGTCGCTCAGTCGTGTCCAACTCTTTGCGACCCCATGGACTGTAGCCTAACCAAGGTCCTCCGTCCGTGGGATTTTCCAGGCAAGAATAGTGGAGTGGGTTGCCATTTACTTCTCCAGGAGATCTTCCCGACCCAGGGATTGAACCTAGGTCTCCCTCATTGTAGGCAGATGCTTTACCGTCTGAGCCACCAGGGAAGATGTGTACAGAGAGCTAAAAGAAAAGCCCCACTATTATTGATAGTGAAGTATGAATGAAAGATGAATGAAACAGTAACTCATGTGTGGACATTAAATCCTATACCATGAAAGAATGCTCTCATATCAGTAAACTCATCTTTTCCCAACCTTATGTTCTGCCTCCCCTTGATCCTAGTACTATCATGATCTAGTACCATATATATTCTCCCAGCTTCTAGTACATGTTGGCTTGGTCCTTCAGCTCCTCTGGGACTATATTATTTTTTCTTCCTTAATAGGCATGTAACTCGGAGAAGGCAATGGCATCCCACTCCAATACTCTTGCCTGGAAAATCCCATGGATGCAGGAGCCTGGTAGGCTGCAGTCCATGGGGTCACTAAGAGTCAGACACGACTGAGCGACTTCACTTTCACTTTTCACTTTCATGCATTGGAGAAGGAAATGGCAACCCACTCCAGTGTTCTTGCCTGGAGAACCCCAGGGACAGGGGAGCCTGGTGGGCTGCCGTCTACGGGGTCACACAGAGTCGGACACGACTGAAGTGACTTAGCATAGCATAGCATAGGCATGTAACTTCCCCACCCTTATTTATTTATTTATTTATTTTGGTAAACTGACATTAGGTTTTGGTCTAATGGCCAAGAGGGGAGATAGAAATAGATCCTGATACAGGCACAAATTGACTTTCAAGGCAGATGCCTGTTCATAAGCAAAGAGGAATGATAACCTCTAACATGGAGGGAATGGCCTACTTCAGGGCAACCTTGGATTTCAAACTTTTTAGTCGATAAGTAAATACAACTGACGCCATCCCTTTGTATCAGTGTCCCATTCTTCCTCACCAGGGCTCTGACTTTGGCAAGCTGACATTCCAGGAACAAGTATTCCATCTTCTCAGCTCCTCTGTTACTCTTAAATTAAGTACTGGATATAATACATAGCTTTTTCTGGCTTCTAACCTCAGGAGATAACATTTTGTTTGGACACTTCCAGAGCGTCACTGTGACTTTCACACTTCACCTTCCATCAGTGTTGATTTACCCTTAGTCTCTACTTATTTTCCTTCCATCTATGAATAGTACTCAGTGAAAAACATTTGACTGCAGTCTTATTATTACTACTACTCTAACCAAACCTTTCAAAAACCTGATACATTGCACCATCTAACCCCTCCCTATCCACATCCCATCTTACTTTACCATCTGTTAAAGTTTCAAAAAACACATGCCAAGGATTATCAGTGCTTCACCTACACCACTGGTGAGGACCCTAGAAGCTAGCTGATCAGCATGATATCTAAGTGCAAAATCCCATTTTAGATTCTGCATCTTTTGACTATTTCTGGATCCATCCCTCTTTGATAGTGTTACCTAGGAAAAAGACCCTGAGGTGGAGATTTACATTCAGGAAGTTTACTGGGGAGTGATCTTGGGATCAACACCTGTGGGAAGTGAAGAAGGAATTGTACAGAGGGAAGGGGTGATGTATGAGACAATTTCAGCCAAGCCTTTTGTTGATCTCACTGAGAAAGATGGAACTGAGTAGAAAATAGGTCTTCCTTAAAGGGAAATACTTTTTCCAGTCATTTGGAGGAAGAAGCAAATTCTCAGGTAGGCAAGTAGAATTTGTATGGTGTCTTAAGCAACAGCAATGGAAAAACTTGGTCCTTTTCTGCACCTTCTTTTTTTCTTGTTCTGTACTTAAAGGAACTCCTATATAATTGAGGACTTTTCTAGTTAACAGTGATTGCCATAGCCACATAAAGGCATTCTGAAAGCTTGATCTGAGCATACCCTTTGGGAAATGGATATCTTAGATTTTAGAAACAAAATCTTCCTTCCTACTGTTCCCAGGTGTTTATTCATCTTTTATAAAATAAAAGCCTGATTTCAGCTATGTAATAAAAAATAATATTTCTCTATCTATAATTTGTTCAAGTAAATAGAGGGGAAACAATCTCTCCCCCACTAACCATCACAGCCTTCTGGCTTGCACAGTCATGGGAAGATGGATTAGTAACACCTCCAAGAGGAAGTTGAGTCTAGGGAAACAAAAGCTAGGTTGATATATCTAACCACTTTTTCTATATGTAGGCACTCATTATCATCATAGAGACCTAGATTTTATGTTATTAAGGACATTGGCTGATTTATATCACCCTTGACATCTGCAGAATTTGTTTCTTATCAGGACCACTGATAAAGGCATTGCTGTCTTGCACATCACCATCCTCAGCAGTCCTTATGGGGCTTTAAGGAGTTTCATAATGAATACTAATCATGACAATTTGCATTTATTCTTCTCCAAGTACTTTCAGAATCTTAAACAGAAAGCAGTGTAAGTAGTTCTGGAATATAAACCTGAAATATAAGCTGAGCTCTCCCATTGTGTGAGTCTGAGCAAGCATTAATAACAGTGATCCTCCAAAATGTACAGCTGCCTTAGATTACTTGTAAGGTCTCTTTTAGGCTTCCCTGGAGGATCAGTGGTAAAGAATCTGCCTGCCAATATGAAGATCCACTGGAGAAGGAAATGGCAGCTCACTCCAATATTCTTGCCTGAGGAATCCCATGGACAGAGGAACCTGGTGGGCTACAATCCATGGAGTTACAAAGAGTCGGCCATGACCTACTGACTAAACAACAACAAAGGTCTCTTTCAGCAGTGACATCATTTGATGATCTTCATTAATTTGATAGCTGCTACAAACCAATAATACAGGTGAGGCAGGCCTATTAACCTCATTTAACAGTTGAAGATGCTGAGGCCTAGGTAGTCTAAGTGATTTCCCTAAGGTTGCAAAACTAATTTAGAATGAGTTTGGAACTGGAAATTGGGCTGTATCTACTAATTAAGGTAGCAGAATATGGCAAAGACAATCTTGGCTAACAGAGGGAATGAAGGGTACAAAATTTATTTACAACCCAGGAGATTAAGCCTGCTCTAAAGGATCTTGACAATCTTATTGTTGTTCAGTCACTCAGTCATGTCCCACTCTTTGTGACTCCATGGACTGCAACATACAAGGTTTACCTGTCCTTCACCATCTCCCGGAGCTTGCTCAAACTCATGTTTATTGAGTCAGTGATGCTGTACAATTATCTTGTCCTCTGTCATTACCTTCTCCTGCCTGCAGTCTTTCCTAGCATCAGAGTCTGTTCTAATGAGTTGACTCTTCGCATCAGTTGGCCAAAGCATTGGAACTTCAGCTTCTGCATCAGCCCCTCCAATGAATATTCAGGATTGATTTCCTTTTGGATTGACTGGTTTGACTTCCTTGCTGTCCAAGCAACTCTCAAGAGTCTTCTGCAACACCAGAGTTCAAAAGCATCAATTCTTCAGTGCTCAGCATTCTTTATGGTCCAACTCCATATATGACTACTGGAAAAACCATAGCTTTGACTAGAAGGACCTTTGTAGGCAAAGTAGTGTCTCTGCTTCTTAATGTGCTGCCTTTGTTTGTCATAGCTTTTCTTCCAAGGAGCAAGCATCTTTTAATTTCATGGCTGCAGTCACCATCTGCAGTGATTTTGGAGCCCAAGAATATAGTCTGTCACTGTTTCCCTTGTTACCACATCTATTTGCCATGAAGTGATGGCACCAGATGCCATGATGATCATATTTTGAATGTTGAGTTTTAAGCCAGTTTTTTCACACTCCTCTGTCACCTTCATCAAGAGGCTCTTTATTTCCTCTTCATTTTTTGACATGAGGGTGGTGTCATCTGCATATCTGAGGTTATTGATATTTCTTCTGGCAATCTTGATTCTAGCTTGTGCTTCATCCAGCCTGGCATTTCACATGATGTACTCTGTATATAAGTTAAATAAGCAGGGTGACAGTATACAGTCTTGATGTAATCATTTCTTAATTTGGAACCAGTCCACTGTTTCATGTTTAGTTCTAACTGCTGCTTCTTGATCTACATACAGGTTTTGCAGGAGGCAGGTAAGGTGGTCTGGTATTCCCATCTCTTAAAGAATTTTCCACAGTTTGTTGTGATCCACACAGTCAAATGCTTTAACGTAGTCAATGAAGCGTTTTTTTTTTTTTGGAATTCACTTGCTTTTTCTATGATCCAAGGGATGTTGACAATTTGACCTCTGGTTCTTTGCCTTTTATAAATCCAGCTTGTACATCTGGAAGTTCTTGGTTCATGTACCATTGTATGCCTGGCCTGGAGAATTTTGATCATTACTTTGCTAGCGTGTGAAATGAGTGTGATTGTGTAGTAGTCTGAACATTCTTTGGCATTGCCTCTCTTTGGGATTGGAATGAATCAGTCGTGTGGCCACTGCTGAGTTTTCCAAATTTGCTGGCAAATTGAGTGTAGCACTTTCACAGCACCATCTTTTAGGATTTGAAATAGCTCAGCTGGAATTCCATCACCTCCAGTAGCTTTTTTCATAGTGATGCTTCCTAAGGCCCTCTTGACTACGTACTCCAAGATGTCTGCATCCAAGAGTCTGTTTCCCTGGGGGTTCTCAGTCGTTTTGCTGGATCCCCAGGTTGGAAAATCTTTTGTGGGCCCTACAATTTTTGCAACAGTACTAGAACTTCTTTGCTATAGTTTTCCTCCAATTTATGGGTCATCTGCTCGGTGGCTCTATGGTGGGGCTGATGACGACCTCCTCCAAGAGGACTAATGCCACAATCCAAGCCTCCCAGATCTGCTGTAACCAGAGGCCCTATCCCTGCGGCAGGCCACTGCTGACCCATGCCTCCACAGGAGAAACTCAAACACTCAAAGGCAGATCTGGCTCAGTCTGTGGAGGTCACTGTTCCTTTCCCTTGGTCCTGGTGTGCACAAGGTTTTGTTTTTGTCCTTCCGAGCATCTCTGGTGGTTCTGAGATTTGATTTTAAACATGATTGTGCCCCTCCTACTGTCTTTTTTGAGCTTTTCCTTTGCCTTTGGACATGGAGTATCTTTTTTGGTGGGATCCAACATTCTCCTGTCGATGGTTGTTTAGCAGCTAGTTCTGATTTTGGTGTTCTTGTAGGAGATGAATGCACGTTCTTCTACTCTGCCATCTTTTACCATTGTCTTCTGACAATCTTACAGGGTAGTAGAAATTCAAAGATCTAGGTTATAGAGCCCCAAATGCTTAATGCTAGGAAACCGGGGAAGTTTTATGTAAATAAATAAATATGAGTAAATGTCTGTGGCATTTAATGAAAAAAAGACCACAAACATTTTTTGTGTACCCCCACACTTTTTGTGATCCACTCTGCAGAGTACACAAAAATATGATGAACATTTAGTATCTGCCCCCATGAATCTTGAAAACTTTTGGAACTATATTGAAATTTATAGAGAAACCAGATGCACAAATATAAAAATCTGATGGTAGAATGTAAACCAGATGCTTGGCCAGGAAGGACATAAAAAAGGTAGTATCCTACCCCAGTCCTCTACTCTGTCTCAAGGGAGGAGTGCTACAATCCATATTGCTGTCTTTCAGAGCAGTGTATGTTGATATGTTTGACCTAATCCCTAACAACTCTTTCTGTCTCTCTCCCTTCCCCAGTGTCTTCACCACCCCTCACCCACAAAAAGGGTTGAGACTTGAGTGGTCTGTCCTTTAGTGATGGAATAAGTACAGCCTACTCTCAGGGGATGAACATAAATGTTCCCTCAGAGCCCCAAATAAGCTCCTGGGTAATGAGGTCTTGCAGGACCTCATTACATTGATCTATAAGATTTGGAATAGTTGTATGAGATTACAAGATCCTTGAGGGCATTTCACAAAGTATGAAGTGTCATGCCAATGAAAGGGATTCCAAAATCATAATTACTATTTTTCTCAAACAAAATTTTGTCTATCTGTGGATAATATATTCTGCACAATGAATGTACCTGCACAAGGGATTTCTCTGGTTTCTTTCCCTATAACAATTGCTGTCTATAGTGAAAGAACTAAACCATATTGTTCACTGAAAAGAAACTGAGTGTAACTAAATTATTAACAATTATTTTATTATGTATTCAGGAAGCAATTACTTTTAATTTCTGTGAGCTAGCCTCCTTTCCTGTTCCTGACTTTCCAAAGAAGAAAACAAAATCCCACCCTAAGTCCATAGATTCAAATCACCAGTACACAATACCCAAAATCAAAGGGCTCAGCATGCCAGGATTCTCTGTCCATCCTAGAGCTTGCTCAAATTCATGTCCATTGAGTCAATGATACCATCCAACCATCTCATCCTCTGTCATCCCCTTCTCCTCTTGCCTTCAGTCTTTCCCAGCATCAGGGTCTTTTCCAATGGGTCAATTTTAGTTAACCCTAATTCCACAGGAATTTTTTTCACTCTAAGAAACTTATTAGGCCACAGTATATTGTGGGTATCTTGTGGAACCCTATAAAGGCATTTATTCTGCATCGTACTAGCTAAGATAGATAATGTCTATGTAGAGAAAAAGATTTGAAATGCATGTATATTAGGGTCCAATATGTAGCCTTATTATATCACATTTTCATTTGGGAACTTAAGTAAAACAGCCTTCAGTCCAACTATTAAGCTATGAAAAGAAAGAAACACTTTTTTAGTTTCTGCTAGTGAAAAAGCTGGCTTAAAACTCAACATTCAAAAAACTAACATCATGGCAACCAGTCCCATCACTTCATGGCAAATAGATGGGGAAACAACGGAAACAGTGAGAAACTTTATTTTCTTGGATTCCAAAATCTCTGCAGATGGTGACTGGTAGCCCCTACTTCTGTCTAGGTCCTCTCTGCTTTGACCTTTCTAGCCCTAGCCTCAGCAATCTCCCTATGGAAATATTGCATCTGGGGTTGACCACCCTAACCAATAATCTGATTTTCATTTTGTACTCTTTCTGATTTCTCATCATGCTTTAGATTTGAATGGTTTATCTAATACCTACAGTAGAATTATTATATTTTGGGAATCTCAATAGAAAGTTAAATCAGATTTGCCCACTGGATGATTTTCTAGAATCATCTGGCTAATATGCTACTCCTCTAAAGATACTGTGCAGTCATTAAAATTTGAAATCATCCTTTCGTATTTCCTTCTTATCAGAGAACATTGTCTCCTTAGAGCTGGTTTATGTTTTACTTCAGAAAGAAGAAAGTCAGTAATTGAATCTCCCCAAAATACTTATACTCCAGCGTGTGAGGATTTCTCTCTGTTGTTTTTATTTCATTTCTGCCTAAGCTCATTTCTGCTCAGTTTCTGAAACCTTAGCAAGATTATAGCCCAAAGGTGTTAGGAAATTTTTAAATTCCCTAACAACTGCTCAAGAGTTTAAAGAAGTTGTAAAATTGAATAAGTATTTCTGCTTCCCACTAATCACTCTGGAACAGTTACAATGGATACTTATGGCTACATAGAAATTTTCTAAATTTTCCCATC